>NC_061512.1:16714393-16868506 GCF_022539505.1 Lolium rigidum | reverse complement strand
GGAAGTAAAACCCAATTTATTGATTCGACACAAGGGGAGGTAAAGAATACTTATAAGCCTTAACAAGCGAGTTGTCAATTCAGTGCACACTGGAAAAGCACTAGTAACGGGGGTGATGTGAAAGTAGCGATGATATGAGAGCAATAGTAACATGGTAACACGACGGCGGTAATAGTAGTATGAGAGCAATGGCACCGGAAAACGAGTTGACATGTAGAACGAGTATATGATGATGAAAGATGGACCGGGGTTCCCGACTATCTACACTAGTGGTAACTCTCCAATAACAAGTGTTGGGTGAACAAATTACGGTCGGGCAATTGATAGGATTGAAATAGCATTAAGACAGAATATCAAGATCATTAATCATGTAGGCATGTTTTCCAATAATAGTCGTACGTGCTCGCAATGAGAAACTTGCACAACATCTTTTGTCCTACCAGCCGGTGGCAGCCGGGCCTCAAGGAAACTACTTGGATATTAAGGTACTCCTTTTAATAGAGCACCGGAGCAAAGCATTAACACTCGGTGAAAACATGTGATCCCTCACATCACCGCCATCCCCTCCGGTTGTCCCGATTTACGTCACTTCGGGGCCTTTGGTTCCGGACGGTGACATGTGCATACAACTTGTAGATACAATCTAAGCAATAAGTATAGAGCTCAAATCTAAGATCATGCCACTCGGGCCCTAGTGACAAGCATTAAGCATAACAAGATTGCAGCAACAATAACTTCATAAACTTTGTAGATAGACAATCATAATGTAACAATCCATCGGATCCCGACAAACACAACACCGATTACATCGGATGAATCTCAATCATGTAAGGCAGCTCATGAGATCATTGTATTGAAGTACATGGGGGAGAGAATACCAACTAGCTACGGCTAGAACCCGTAGTCCATGGGGGAACTACTCACGGAGCATGATGGAGGCGATGGCGTTGATGGAGATGGCTTCGGGGGCACTTCCCCGTCCCGGCAGGGTGCCGGGACGAGAGACTTCGTCCCCGAATTGGAGTTTCGCGATGGTGGCGGCGCTCCGGAGTCTTTACGGAGTTTCGTCAAGAGTTACGGTGTTTTTAGGTCGAAAGGGATTTTATAGGCGAAGAGGCGGCGCGAGGGGGCACACAGGGGCGCCACACCACGGGCCGGCGCGGGCCCGGGCCGGGCCGCGCCGCCCTATGGTGTGGTGGCCCTCCGGCCCCTCTCCGAGCTCTTCTTCGGTGTTACGGACGCTTCGGGAAAAATAGGAGGTTTGGTCTTCGTTTCGTCGAATTCGAGAATATTGCCCGAACAGCCTTTACCGGAACCAAAAACGGCGAGAAAACAGGAGACGGCATCGTGGCATCTTGTTAATAGGTTAGTTCCGGAAAATGCATGAAATCATCATAAAGTGCAAGCAAAACATGTAAGTATTGTCATAAAACAAGCATGGAACGACAGAAATTATGGATACGTCGGGGACGTATCGGCATCCCCAAGCTTAGTTCCTGCTCGTCCCGAGCGAGTAAACGATAAAAAGAATAATTTACGTAGTGACATGCTACTTACATAACCTTGATCATACTATTACAAAGCATATGAAATGAATGAAGTGACTCAAGGCAATGATCTATAGTTGCTAACAAATAGATAACATATAGCAAAACTTTTCATGAAGAGTACTTTCAAGACAAGTATCAAAAGTCTTGCACAAGAGTTAACTCATAAAGCAATAAGTTCAAAGTAAAGGCATCGAAGCAACACAAAGGAAGATTTAAGTTTCAGCGGTTTCTTTCAACTTTCAACATGTACATCTCACGGATATTGTCAACATAGAGTAATATGATGAATGCAAATAAGCAAGTATGTAAGAATCAATGCACAGTTGACACAAGTGTTTGCTTCTAAGATAGAAGGAAGTAGGTAAAGCTGACTCAACATAAAGTAAAAGAATGGCCCTTCAAAGAGGAAAGCATCGATTGCTATATTTGTGCTAGAGCTTTGGTTTTGAAAACATAAAGAGAGCATAAAAGTAAAGTTTTGAGAGGTGTTTGTTGTTGTCAACGAATGGTAGTGGGCTCTCTAACCCCCTCGCTAGACAAACCTTCAAAGAGCGGCTCCCATGAATTATTTTTATTTTTGGGTGGCACTCCTTCCAACCTTTCTTTCACAAACCATGGCTAACCGAATCCTCGGGTGCACACTAACAATCTCATACCATGAAGGAGTGCCTTTTTATTTTAGTTTCATTATGATGATGACACTCCTCCCAACCTTTGCTTACACAAGCCATGGCTAACCAAATCCTTCGGGTGCCGTCCAACAATCACATACCATGGAGGAGTGTCTATTTAGGTTAATTAATTTGGGACTGGGAATCCCATTGCCGGCTCTTTTTGCAAAATTATTGGATAAGCGGATGAAGCCACTAGTCCATTGGTGAAAGTTGCCCAACAAGTTTGAAAGATAAACACCACATACTTCCTCATGAGCTATAAAACATTGACACAAATCAGAGATGATAAATTTTGAATTGTTTAAAGGTAGCACTCAAGCAATTTACTTTGGAATGGCGGGAAATACCACATAGTAGGTAGGTATGGTGGACACAAATGGCATAGTGGTTGGCTCAAGTATTTTGGATGCATGAGAAGTATTCCCTCTCGATACAAGGCTTAGGCTAGCAAGGCTATTTGAAGCAAACACAAGTATGAACCGATGCAGACAAGACTTACATAAGAACATATTGCAAGCATTATAATACTCTACACTTGTCTTCCTTGTTGCTCAAACACTTTTACCGAGAAAATATCTAGACCTTAAGAGAGATCAATTATGCAAACCAATTTTAACAAGCTCTACGGTAGTTCTCCACTAATAGGCTTAGACTACATGAAAAAACTTAATCATGATCTACTTGAGAGCTCAAAACAATTGCCAAGTGTCAAATTATCCAAGACATATGAGGCATTTTCCTTTTCCAACCAAATATAAATAAGTGCAATAGCTTCCAACTTTTATCATTGAACATTAAAAGTAAAACGAAGAACACGAGTGTTCATATGAAAAAGCGGAGCGTGTATCTCTCCCACACAAGGATTGCTAGGATCCGAATTTATTCAAACATAAACAAAACGAAAATAAACACACGGACGCTCCAAGTGAAGACACATAAGATGTGACCGAATAAAAATATAGTTTCGGGGGAGGAACCTGATAAGTTGATGAAGAAGGGGATGCCTTGGGCATCCCCAAGCTTAGACGCTTGAGTCTTCTTGAAATATGCGGGGATGAACCACGGGGCATCCCCAAGCTTAGACTTTTCACTCTTCTCGATCATATATCATCCTCCTCTCTTGACCCTTGAAAACTTCCTTCACACCAAACTTCTCATAAACTTCATTAGAGGGGTTAGTACTCAAAAAAATTTGAATCCACCTTGGTCCTGTAGTGGCACATTGCAAGAACTCAATAAAACATTAGCTACAGCTCTCCACGTCTAGAAAACCTCGCTTAAAGTCCACAAGAGACAATGCAAAAAACAGAGACAGAATACTGCCAAAACAGAACAGCCAGTAAAGACGAATTTTAATAAAATACTTCCGTTGCTCAAATCAGAAAACTCAAAACTAATGAAAGTTGCGTACATATCTGAGGAACACGCACGTAAATTGGCATATTTTTCTGAGTTACCTACAGAGAAAACAGCCCAGATTCGTGACAGATAGAAATCTGTTTCTGCGCAGAAATCCAAATCTAGTATCAACCTTCGATTAGAGGCTTCACTTGGCACAACAAAACACAAAACTAAGATAAGGAGAGGTTGATACAGTAGTAAACAACTTCCAAGACACAAATATAAAACAAAGTACTGTAGCAAAATAACTCATGGGTTATCTCCCAAGAAGTTGCTTTCTTTATAGCCATTAAGATGGGCTCATCAGTTTTAATGATGCACTCGCAGGAAATAGTATTTGAAGCAAAAGAGAGCATCAAGAGGCAAATCCAAAACACATTTAAGTCTAACCCTCTTCCTATGCATAGGAATCTTGTACACAAATAAATTCATGAAGAACAAAGTGACAAGCATAAGAAGATAAAACAAGAGTAACTTCAAAATTTTAAGCATATAGAGAGGTGTATTAGTACCACGAAAATTTCTACAACCATATTTTCCTCTCTCATAATAATTTTCAGTAGCTTCATGAACAAACTCAACAATATAACTATCACATGTAGCATACTTTTCATGATTTCCAAACACATAATTTTTATCAAGTTCAAGAATAGTGGAATTAAAACTTTCAAACTTACTTTTATTAATAATATAACAAGGTAGGTGATCAATCTCAAGAGATATGGGACTCATAGAATAAGTCAAGAACTCTCCAATCCCATTTTCATTAGTAGTACAATTAATATTATCAAGTAACATAGGACCATCATCTAGAGCTTTATCATAAACATTTGCTAAGCAAAATTCTTTAGTACCATGCATTTCGACATCGAGGCACAAACAAAGCATTATCATAAGATTTATCAAAGTAGCATGGATTATCATATATAACGGTAGCATAATTATTCTCACAAGTATTACTCATAGGTACTATTTCAAGAGAATCCACGGGAACATAACATTCAACCTCTTCAGGTAAGCATGGAGGACAATCAAATAGTGTAAGAGATAAAGAGTTACTCTCATTAGAAGGTTGGCATGGGTAGCTAATCCATTCTTCCTCCTTTTGTTCATCACTCTCCTCTTCTTTTTCATCCAATGAGCATTCGAGTTCATCAATTTCCTCCTCTTTTTCATCCAATGAGCTTTCGAGTTCATCAATTTCTTCTTCCATCGGTTCTCGCAAATTGTGAGTGCATTCTTGTGCATTAATGTGTCTCTCTTTATAATCAAGGATATAAGGATTCCTACTGTAGCATTCTATACAAGAATTAAGGATAGTAGAGACATAATCTTTAAGGCCCTTACAAACAACACAAGTTTCATAATTCTCAACCATGAAGGATTCTATCTCGGAGGCTCCCATAAATAAGACAAATTGTTCTACCTCTTCGAACCCATAATGAATATAGCAATTCCGATTATAGTTCTTAATTAAAAATTCCTCACTAAAGCCACATTGAAATTTAAGATGTTTAGTATCCTGTTGAGAGCAACGAGTTTATATCATGGCGTTCAAGCAAGATTTTAGCAATTGTATTCAATTTTTCTATCATAGCACTCATTATTTTACCAGTTCTTGATTCTCTATAACAATTATAACATTCTATAAGCTCCAAGTAGGTTGTTGGTTCTCCCATAACGACGAGTTTTTAATTTTTCGATTTTTCAAATTTTTATGGATTTTTGGGTATATGAGACAAATAAAACAAGACAAAAAGTAACTAGGCAAAAGTAAACTAAGCAAAATAATACTAGACAGAAATAAACTAAGCACAAATAAACTAGACAAAAGTAAACTAAGCAAAACAAAATAAAATAAAACGAGAGAGAGAGGTAGAGTGTACTCCCCGAGGTGAACTTATGAGTAGAGCTATGCCTCCCCGGCAACGAGCGCCGGAAAATAGTCTTGATGACCCACAAGTATAGGGGATCGCAACGAGTCTTCGAGGGAAGTAAAACCCAAATTTATTGATTCGACACAAGGGGAGGTAAAGAATACTTATAAGCCTTAACAAGCTGAGTTGTCAATTCAGTTGCACTCGGAAAAGCACTAGTAACGGGGGTGATGTGAAAGTAGCGGTGATATGAGAGCAGTAGTAACGATAACACGGCGGCGGTAATAGTAGTATGAGAGCAATGGCACCGGAAAACGAGTTGACATGTAGAACGAGTATATGATGATGAAAGATGGACCGGGGTTCCCGACTATCTACACTAGTGGTAACTCTCCAATAACAAGTGTTGGGTGAACAAATTACGGTCGGGCAATTGATAGGATTGAAATAGCATTAAGACGAGAATATCAAGATCATTAATCATGTAGGCATGTTTTCCAATAATAGTCGTACGTGCTCGCAATGAGAAACTTGCACAACATCTTTTGTCCTACCAGTCGGTGGCAGCCGGGCCTCAAGGGAAACTATCTTGGATATTAAGGTACTCCTTTTAATAGAGCACGGAGCAAAGCATTAACACTCGGTGAAAACATGTGATCCTCACATCACCGCCATCCCTCCCGGTTGTCCCGATTTGTCACTTCGGGGCCTTTGGTTCCGGACGGTGACATGTGCATACAACTTGTAGATACAATCTAAGCAATAAGTATAGAGCTCAAATCTAAGATCATGCCACTCGGGCCCTAGTGACAAGCATTAATCATAACAAGATTGCGGCAACAATAACTTCATAAACTTTGTAGATAGACAATCATAACGTAACAATCCATCGGATCCCGACAAACACAACACCGATTACATCGGATGAATCTCAATCATGTAAGGCAGCTCATGAGATCATTGTATTGAAGTACATGGGGGAGAGAATACCAACTAGCTACGGCTAGAACCCGTAGTCCATGGGGGAACTACTCACGGAGCATGATGGAGGCGATGGCGTTGATGGAGATGGCTTCGGGGGCACTTCCCGTCCCGGCGAGTGCCGGGACAGAGACTTCGTCCCCGAATTGGAGTTTCGCGATGGTGGCGGCGCCCACGGAGTCTTTACGGAGTTTCGTCAAGAGTTACGGTGTTTTTAGGTCGAAAGGGGTTTTATAGGCGAAGAGGCAGGCGCAGGGGGGCACACGGGGCGCCACACCACGGGGCGGCGCGGGCCCGAGCCAGGCCGCGCCGCCCTATGGTGTGGTGGCCCTCGCAGCCCTCTCCCGGCTCTTCTTCGGTGTTACGGGACGCTTCGGGAAAAATAGGAGGTTTGGTCTTCGTTTCGTCGAATTCCGAGAATATTGCCCGAACAGCCTTTACGGAACCAAAAACGAGCGAGAAAACGAGGACCAGCCTTCGTGGCATCTTGTTAATAGGTTAGTTCAGGAAAATGCATGAAATCATCATAAAGTGCAAGCAAAACATGTAAGTATTGTCATAAAACAAGCATGGAACGACGAGAGATTATGGATACGTCGGGGACGTATCGGTGAAACCGTCCCGGACTCCGTAACTTGTACAAAACGAAACCCTCGGCTCCACCTCTTATATAAAGGGGAGTCGAGGGACGAGGAGATCATCGAATCATTGTCTGCAAACCCTAGTTTTCATATTCGTCGAGTACTTTTCGGCTGAAACCTTCGAGATCTACTTGCCCTCTACTTCTAACTAAACCCTAGCCTACAATCCATAGGCATTGATAAGTTAATCCCTTGTCATTCACCACAATAGTTTTTAAGGCTATTTGTCCCATGAGCTATATATTGCAAAGACAAAGAATAGAATTTTAAAGGTAGCACTCAAGTATTGTACTTTGGAATGGCGGAGAAATACCATGTAGTAGGTATGTATGGTGGACACAAATGGCATAGTAGTTGGCTGAAGGATTTGGATGCACGAGAAGAATTCCTCTCAATACAAGGCTAGGCTAGCAAGGTTGTTTGAAGCAAACTCAAGTATAAAAGGTGCAGCAAAGCTCACATATGAACATATTGTAACTATTATAAGACTTTACATTGTCTCCTTGTTGTTCAAACACCTTAACCAGAAAATATCTAGACTCAGAGAAACTAATCATGCAAACCAAATTTTAACAAGCTCTATGTAGTCATTCATTAATGGGTACAAGGTACATGATGCAAGAGCTTAAACATGATCTATATGAGCATAACAATTGCCAAGTATCACATTATTCAAGACATTAAACCATTTACCACATGCGGCATTTTCCGTTTCCAACCATCTAACAATGAATGAAATAGTCCAACTTTCGCAATGAACATTAAAGATAAAGCTAAGAACATATGTGTTCATACAAAACAGCGGAGCGTGTCTCTCTCCCACACAAAGAATGCTAGGATCCGATCTTATTCAAACAAAAACAAAAATAAATAAAAAACAAACAGACGCTCCAAGTAAAGCACATAAGATGTGACGGAATAAAAATATAGTTTCACTAGAGGTGACCTGATAAGTTGTCGATGAAGAAGGGATGCCTTAGGCATCCCCAAGCTTAGACGCTTGGGTCTTCTTAAAATATGCAGGGATGAACCACGGGGGCATCCCCAAGCTTTGACTTTTCACTCTTCTTGATCATATTGTATCATCCTCCTCTCTTGACCCTTGAAAACTTCCTCCACACCAAACTCGAAACAAACTCATTAGAGGGTCGAGTGCATAATTCATATATTCAGAGGTGACATAATCATTCTTAACACTTCGGACATTGCACAAAGCTGCTGAAAGCTAATGGAACAAAGAAATCCATCAAACATAGCAAAACAGGCAATGCGAAATAAAAGGCAGAATCTGTCAAAACAGAACAGTCCGTAAAGACGAATTTTAAAGAGGCACCAGACTTGCTCAGATGAAAATGCCCAAATTTAATGAAAGTTGCGTAAATATATGAGGATCACGCACGCAAATTGGCAGATTTTTTTAAATTTTCTACAGAGATGACTGCTCAAATTCGTGACAGCAAGAAATCTGTTTCTGCGCAGTAATCCAAATCTAGTATTGGCTTTACTATCAAAGACTTTACTTGGCATAACAATGCAATAAAATAAAGATAAGGAGAGGTTGCTACAGTAGTAACAACTTCCAAGACTCAAATATAAAACAAAGTGCAGAATTAAAATAATGGGTTGTCTCCCATAAGCGCTTTTCTTTAACGCCTTTCAGCTAGGCGCAGAAAGTGTGTATCAAGTATTATCAAGAGATGAAGCATCAACATCAATAGGTTTCTTAGATGTTCCATCATCCATAGTGGTGCTAAGGGCTTTGTCAATTTTAGGCCTATAATAGTTTTTTGGCTTAGGCACTTTAGAGACATACATGAACTTTTGCTCCTTACCCACATAAGCTTTCTCCTTAAATTTAAGAGAAGAAAAAGTTGAACCCAAGGTTCCCATAGCTTCTTCAAGTTCACTAATCCTATGGGTTCGATTATCATGAGTAGCACAAGTTTCTAAAACAGCAATTCTCTCATTAATTCCACCTAGAGATTTATCAAGTTTATCAGTGCTATTAAGTAATATTCCCAATTTAGTCTCAATACTTGGAAGATCTTTCTTTATGACCTCCAACTTTTTCATGACATCTTCAAGAGAGACTTCAATTTTAGTTTCATTAACAGGTGGTATTCCGACTAGACTCTCAATGATGCAACTAGCTTCTAAAGCAGGAGTGCCTAGGAAATTACCTCCCGCAAGAGTATCAAGAACATACCTATTCCAGCTAGAGATACCAACATAAAAGTTCCTAAGTAGTATAATAGTGGAGTGTTTCTTAATGCACCTATGATGAGCATCGCTAATTCTATACTAAGCATCTTTAAAACTTTCTCCCCCTTGTTGCTTAAAGGAACGAACTTCAACTTCCGGATTACTCATTTTTAGTGGTAGTAATTAAAGTAAACTAAATAAAGTAAATGCAAGTAACTAATTTTTTGTGTTTTCGATATAGAGAACAAGACAGTAAATAAAGTAAAACTAGCAACTAATTTTTTTTTTGTGTTTTTGATATAAGGGAAACAAAGCAGTAAATAAAATAAAGTAAAGCAAGACAAAAACAAAGTAAAGAGATTGGATGTGGGAGACTCCCCTTGCAGCGTGTCTTGATCTCCCCGGCAACGGCGCTAGAAATTTAGCTTGATGACGCGTAAAGCACACACCCGTTGGGAACCCCAAGTGGAAGGTGTGATGCGTACGAGCAGCAAGTTTCCCTCGATAAGAAACCAAGGTTTATCGAACCGAGTAGGAACCAAGAAGCACGTTGAAGGTTGATGGCGGCGGAGTGTAGTGCGGCGCAACACCGAGGATTCCGGCGCCAACGTGGAACCCGCACAACACAATCAAAATACTTTGCCCCAACGTAACAGTGAGGTTGTCAATCTCACCGGCTTGCTGTAAACAAAGGATTAGATGTATAGTGTGGATGATGATGATTGTTTGCGATGAACAGTAAAGAACAATTACAGCAGATTGTATTTCAGATGTAAAGAATAGGACCGGGGTCCACAGTTCACTAGTGGTGTCTCTCCCATAAGATAAACAGATGTTGGGTGAACAAATTACAGTTGGGCAATTGACAAATAAAGAAGGCATAACAATGCACATACATATATCATGATGAGTACTATGAGATTTAATCAGAGGCATTACGACAAAGTACATAGACCGCTATCCAGCATGCATCTATGCCTAAAAAGTCCACCTTCGAGGTTATCATCCGAACCCCCTCCGGTATTAAGTTGTAAACAACGAGACAATTGCATTAAGTATGGTGCGTAATGTAATCAACACAAATATCCTTAGACAAAGCATCGATGTTTTATCCCTAGTAGCAACGACACATCCACAACCTTAGAACTTTACGTCATCGTCCCAGATTTAATGGAGGCATGAACCCACTATCGAGCATAAATACTCCCTCTTGGAGTCACAAGTATCAACTTGGCCGGAGCCTCTACTAGCAACGGAGAGCATGCAAGAACATAAATAACATATATGATAGATTGATAATCAACTTGACATAGTATTCAATATTCATCGGATCCCAACAAACACAACATGAAGGATTACAAATAGATGATATTGATCATGATAGGCAGCTCACAAGATCTAACATGATAGCACAATGAGGAGAAGACAACCATCTAGCTACTCGCTATGGACCCATAGTCCAGGGGTGGACTACTCACACATCGATCCGGAGGCGATCATGACGATGAAGAGACCTCCGGGAGATGATTCCCCTCTCCGGCAGGGTGCCGAAGGCGATCTCCTGAATCCCCCGAGATGGGATTGGCGGCGGCGGCGTCTTTGGAAGGTTTTCCGTATCGTGGTTCTCGGTACTGGGGTTTTCGCGATGAAGGCTTTAAGTAGGTGGAAGGGCAGGTCAGGGGGCATCACGAGGGGCCCACACAACAGGCCGGCGCGGCCAGGGCTTGGGCCGCGCCGCCCTGGCATGTGGCCACCTCATGGCCCCACTTCGTTACTTCTCCGGTCTTCTGGAAGCTTCGTGGAAAAATAGGACCATGGGCGTTAATTTCGTCCAATTCCGAGAATATTTCCTTACTAGGATTTCTGAAACCAAAAACAGCAGAAAACAGCAACTGGCTCTTCGGCATCTCGTCAATAGGTTAGTGCCGGAAAATGCATAATAATGACATATAATGTGTATAAAACATGTGAGTATCATCATAAAAGTAGCATGGAACATAAGAAATTATAGATACGTTTGGGACGTATCAATAGGCAGCTCACAAGATCTAAACATGAGGCACAAATTGAAGAAGACAACCATCTAGCTACTGCTATGGACCCATAGTCCAGGGATAAACTACTCACGCATCACTTCGGATGCGGGCATGGCTATGTAGAGGCCTCCGGTGATGATCTCCCTCTCCGTCTGGGTGCCGGGAAGAGCTTCAGAACCCTCCCGAGCTAGGGTCTGCGACGGCGGCCGCGACAGAACTTTTCGTGGATGAAGACTCGGGTGTTCAGGGTTTTCCCGAGATCGTGATTAAAAAGGTGGAGGGGCGATGTCCGTGGAGGCTAGGGGGCCCACACCACCCCTAGGCGCGGGCCAAACCCAGGTCGCGCCTAGGGCTGGTCTGGCTGCTCTGCTGCCTCTCTTCGACCCCCCTCTGGACTCCGTCTTCATTATGGTAAAATATTGACTTCGGCTTTTGTTTCGTCCAATTCCGAGAATATTTCCTGTACAACTTTTCTGAAACCGAAAATAGCAGAAAACAGGGAACTGACACTGGCACTGTGGCATCTTGTTAATAGGTAAGTGCCGGAAAATGTATAAAAGTGCAACAAACTATGACCAAAACACATATAAATTGGTGTAAAACAAGCATGGAGGATCAAAAATTATAGATATGTTTGAGACGTATCAATCACCCAGGGCCCCTGTGGAAGCCATGCTGCTTTTCTTTTGAGATGGGTCAGCGGTAGTATCGAATCCAGGATCTTGCTGCAACTCAATAGTTGATCCTTTATGGGTCACTTGCTGTTGTAAGTTCTTTATCATGTTATATAGCTCCATGTTACTTGTTTCTAACTTCTGCAACCGCTCCAGCTCCCATTTCTTTGATCTAGATCAGCTTCTATAAGTTTCCTCGTGCTCGAGAAACCCGAGGATCCAAGAAATATCCGACCCAAAGGATCGTGTTCGTCCTGGGTGTTCCTTATTTTTGAGGGCCTTTGTCAGCTCGTCATTCTCTCTGTCGGGTTCGAACTTGCCTTCTTCAACCTCTTTGATTGCTTCAATAATCTGATTGTGGGGTACAGTAATTATTTCATTATTGTGTATAAGCTTCCCTGTTTGTGGGTCATACGATGACCCATTGCCCTCAGGGGCCAACCATCTGTAGCTCGCTTGATCCCTGCAGCGCGCATTTCGGCCTCAGCTTTATCCCACTTAGGCATAGCAGTCATGTAGCCACTTGTCCCCAGATGATGGTGATATATCTTGTTCGAAGAATTCTGCTTATTCGTTGCTGACCTCTTCTTAGCTTGATCTAACTTCTTATACTCCAGAAATGCGTTCCAATGTTCTTCCTGCTTCTCTAGATAGCCGGTGAATTCTGGAACTTTTTTTTTCCTCGAGATAAGTCTTGTATAACCTTTTCTTGAAGGTCTAGAATTGTGTGGCCGTCTTCTTAAGTGCCCACTCCTCGACTTTACGCCTCATGGCGTCTTTTGAGCGCATTAGTTGCCAAGACCGGTAGGGTGAAATGTTTCATTAGCGTTTCCCAAAGTTCGTCTTTGGTACTGTTGGAGACAAAAGTAACTCCTTCTTCCTTTGGCTTATTCCATTCCCGAACGGTGATCAGGATGTGCTCCCGAACAACAACCCCGCATTGATTTATACATCCTTTGGCGCTTGCTTTTGGAAGCAACGGTTCGCCAAGTCGGGAGACTTTTTTGTTAGATGCACATTATCACCAAGAGGTTTGGCCCCGCCTCATGTCCTTTTAGAAGACTCTCCCAATACGGAGGTCTAAACGAAGAAACAGTTGTTAATATATATAAGTAATGTGTCTATGTAGTGATCACCAGATGCTTAATAATACCTCGCCAACATTGAATCAGACATCATCGCAATGATCGATTGTTTCCTCTTAGTCGTCTTTTGCTTCAATCTCCATTCCCTCACCAGCATCGTTGAGAAATTCTGAGCCGTCTTCTGCTCCACTGTTATCTCCTCCACCGTCAGGAGTTGCACCCTCATTTATAATTTCGAACAGTTCTTCTTGATGGTCTCTCCCGCCGTCCATAGCTTAACTAATACAGAAGAAAGATAAAACAAGTTTTGCATTAACATTTATTGTTTATTTATTTATTTAAGATTATTATTGCATCATTACTTTTGTTTATTAAAAGAATTATTTGGAATTCAAACAATAAAGAAGTGTGATATCGTGATCAACATTTACTTGCTCATCGGCAATACATGAATTAAACCGCACTCAAGAACTGATAAGTATGACAGAGAATATAAGTAATCATTTCACATAGATATGGAGGGAAGGAAACACAACCTAAGTTTGCAACAGAAATCAAGCAATCGCATTTTTTCCAACTCCGGTTAAACTAGGTGTATAATAAAACTAGGTTGGATATGGCAATTTACAAATATAAACATATATCTATATTTCTAGTTACTTTCAGGAAACAAGAAAATATTACCAATGTTAACTAGTTGTAAAATTTATGATCTACCCATTTTTCTCGTGTCTTAAATCTAGAGCTCTGATACCACTTCAATTATCACGCCCCAAGACTCGGCATGGGCGAGACAGTCACCGCGCGTCTATAAACCGAGAGGTATATAACCGCCCAAGGCTAAAAAAGACAAGCATAAACCAACATAGTGGATCTCAAGATGCTCATGTACACACTAGATAGGTTTCAACACGATTATGATTAACTCCTCAAATTGTTACTTCATGCAAAGAATAACATCCACTTTAAACACTCTGATTATCGGAATTAAACTACTATATGTCAATTATCATTTATCTCCAAATAAAAAATAAACCTAAATTCAGGTTATTACATACATAATAAATAACCATTTGGGAATGGACTTTAGTTTGTAGCTCGGGCTACAAGGAAACCTTTTTTGAACCTCTGAAAATTTGAATATAAGTTTTTAAGAATAGAAAATATACCAGTATGTAGATATTATTGAAATCTACCAGTGTGCAATTTTTAAAAGAAATATGTTGTATTTTGGATTCAGCAAAAATGATAAATCTTGGTGAACAGAAATGAACAGTACACTAATATCTTGATTTTGTCAGTTTGTGAGATTTTGTCTTTTTTAATGAGGGCTCCATACAATGTATTTTTTTCTAAAAATTTACATAATATTAGAATTCAGCATTGTCTATGTGTAGGAATTTTTCAGAAAAATCTGAAACTTTGAAATCATTTTTTTTCAAGTTTCAAAAAGAAAAAAATAACCAAGCTACATCTATCCCGGGCTACATTTGGGTCAAAAGGGGAAAAAATCAAGCTACACCTAGCCCGGGGCTACGCTTGGCACCACACCGGCACACACACAAGCGCTTCACCTGCAACAAGCATCCATACACACCGACGGCCACACAAGATCGACATGCATATGCATGTCTCCTCCAACTACTCACCTTGTAGATTCGATACCGAGACGAGATCGCGATCGATGCGTTGGAGAGGAGGAGAGAGTATGGAGAGCCTTGTCCTCACCACTAATTATGTATCAACCGAAGTAAGTGCAATAAGTACCAAAGCAAGTGAAAAGTATGGCCAAAATAGGATGAGCGAGAAAGGGGGACGAGCTAGATGGAGGAGGAAGAAGAATGGCTTGGGTAGTGTGGTAGGTGGGAGGTTGGCACTTTTTTAGGTCTGGTTCGCTAATTCTGTGGCGCACCAGGACCAGCGTTCCACAGAATTGTCCTGGTGCGCCACAGAATGTCTTATTTCTGTGGCGCATATGGCGCAGTGCGCCACAGAAATAGCGATGGGGCTGGCAGGGTGTGGGCCCCACCCTAGTTCTGTGGCGCATGAAATTGTGATGTGCCACAAAAATATCCACCCTATTTTTGTGCGCACCTTGTCCGGTGCGCCACAGAAACAATTTCGGTGGCGCATGAAAAGCTAGTGCGCCACAGAAATAGAATCCCATCTGTAAGGCTTTTCCTACTAGTGACACTTGGGGTTTTTGATAACCAATTCCGTTTTAACAAGTTCACGAGATGTGGAGGAAAAACAACATCCATGGCGTGTTGAGAATACACTGGCAGTATGTAATGGGGAGTGTCGGTGCAGTTGAGCCTCTGTAGCAAATCGTGACAGGAAAGATCGAACAGGATGTTACAGGAAAGTTCACACCATAGCTTCAATTCCAAAATGTGTGCGGCACCACCACTGTCGTCGGCCTCGACGAGGATCAATGTGTGCGGCCCGCCTTTGATAGGAAGGCGACAGCTGATCATGTCCCCGGCATGGAGTGAGGTGGACTGAGAAGCAAAGAGCTGCCGTGTCTAAAGAAACCACTGCAATTGTCATTCGGCAAACGCACAATAGACTGATTATATTGTGGCCAAAATTTTCAGAACAGAATTAGAGTTTCTCAAGGAGCCTGCCAAAACTAACTGAAACATACATAGTCTAGACTAGAAAACATCTATGATGGTTGCAAGATAAGTACTTAAGGGAACTCTAACCGATACAAGACAGCCTTCAATCGAAGATCCATGCATGCAGCATGCTTGCATACTGTGCTGAGCGTGTACATATTTGATTGCATGCACGCTTTGTATGCACGTATGCTTGTTGTGGATCGTCCCTCTACGGGAGGTCAGTTCTATAGTTCTTTTTGGTTATGACAAACAGGGTGACACAACAAATTACTTCATTTCACCGTAGGTCCCATAAGTGCTACATGAATGCCATGTCGTGTCCAAGTGAACTGATGTTGTTGTAACCTTCCCAATGCCTTCCATGCAAATCATACAAGTGAACAACAACGAATCAAACTGATTAGACGCATATCTTGGGCATGACGGAACCACTTCGTGTATTATATTGGCAAATGGTTCAGACTCTTATATATAAGTGCATCAACTTCAAGTATGGTAGATGGTAAAAGCTCAGATGGACATATGGTGGGTACATTGGTTGGGGTACGATCAAGTTGATGCATTGAATTTCCACATTCGAGTAATATACATTGGACGCGGACATACTATTGTTCAGTTCGGGATAGCCACACAACAAGCTCTATCAAACAGAGTGACCGGAACAGCGCATGACTAATCAGGGTCAGAAGAAGAGGCCTTTTACGGTAGGGGCCAATAGATATAAACCGTCCATCTAAGCCGATCCAAAGGTTGAGATTTTCAAATACTAGTGAATGAGCCGAGTAGTATTTTCCAGAAACACATGCCCACCCCGCATGTTTTTTTTTTTTCCTATTTTTTTGTGAGGTTCCTCCCGCATGTTAAGGGCAGTGCTTTGGCAAGTCCCAATCCCATGTTTTGTTAGTTATGGGAATTAGTGGGAGAGTTTGATCCGAAATCTTTTTTTCTGTTTGGCCTTTTTTATAGATCATTTGTTCCGATTAACTGCTTAATTGATTGCACACTGTATATCTTCTATCGCCGACTAAATGTATGAGTGAACTGAATCATAGGCCGAGTACTTCCCAGCGAGAGGCGAATGGCGAGTATAACGCGAAGAACATGGAGCAAAAATAATGTATCGAACGATCCTCCAAGTGCAACACTAACCTCCAGCGATATTCCGACATAGGCAAGTTGTACGAAAAGGTCCGCGCGACGCCCGCGGAACGTCCGCATGGGCCAAAAGTGCTCCCAACGGCATCCCCTTAAGAAAGTCTATGGGGGAGGATAGGCTAACGGCCGTGCGTCGTGCCCTCCCTGGCCCACAGGTCTGTTTGTCGACCGGCTAGCAACCCCAAAAAAAGACCATATGCCTGTCGTCATCCTCAGTCCATCCGTTTGCCAGCTCGTAAGCCCTAGCCACATTGCCACCACGTGCGCCACCCACTCGCCTCAAATCGTAGATCGACGCGACCACCGCCGGCAACGTGCCATGTGGAGTTGGCTATGCCGAAGTTGGGGCGGCATCGGTGGAGGGTACGACTGCTAAGGGAGTTCCCACGAAGGCACGCAGCGCAGAGCTGGAAGGCGTCACGACGGCTCCAGAGGCTTGGACTGCGCCGATGCGGCTCCGGCACATGCCTCGTCATCGCGAAGGCGGTACGTTGACCATGTCGAGCCGTCGCACCACACGGGCATCCACCTCGCCGAGCTATCGATGGCCGCGGAGGAGTGCAAGCACCAATGCTTGCCCATCTCCGTGCATACATGCGAGTGGATGTGGAGCACATACAAGTTGGCGTTGTTGGTCTCCTCGAGCACGTGCTCCCGAATCCTCCGATAGCCTTGTGCGTTGAATGAAGCCATGATCCGCGCCTTATCCGCCTACTCCGAGTCACCGTAGAACTGGTCCTCTGCGCCCCACTGCGCCGCCTCCTTCGCTGCCTTGGCCTCTGTGTCTACGATGAACACCTCGTTCCACTCGTCGAACTCGAAATCGTTGGAGGAGCCGTCGAAGTATAAATCTGGTAGCTCCGCCCCTTCGTTGGGTTGCGCCGGGGCCATGGGCTCGTTCTGCGGTGGTTCCACGGGCTGTGGCGCTGCCGCCGAGCCGTTGTTCTAGCCAAGCATGGAGTAGGTGGTGGATTTGTGGACGAGCCTTGGATATTCTGTGGCGGGGCGGGTTGGCTGGTTTAGTTCACGCTGCACGGAACCGGTGGGAAGGGTACATGTGGGCGAGAAATGACAAGAATAAACAGCGGGAAGAAGAGGCGCGAGGGCGCGGGTTGATGATGGGATGCGACGGTCCGCCTACACGGCGGCATGCGCCATCTGAAACGAGCCATCGAGGACGACGCCCTTCAGACGCTGCCAGGAGAGGCTGGTTGTATGCGGCCATTGTGTCCACTTCTGCCGGTGCTCCCGCTAGACGCCCTCATTGGTTGGGTTCAGTCTAGGAGTGCTGGCCAAAGAAAACGTGTTTACCAATTCAAAAACGTATTCCATAACCCAACTGAACGGTTTTTAGGGGAGCAGGCTTTAGAAGGATCGAGTGGAGATGCTCTAAATACCTCCAACCAAACGGGCTAGCAAAGGCACAACTACCGCGAGCGAGATTTACTTCCATAAAGCAATTGTACCATGCATCAAATAAACTTGTGGAGAGATAAGTCAATACTACTCCCTCCTAGCACTAGTAAAATGTACCGTAAAAAGCCTCCAGAAGAAGCCAAGCCAGGTTTAATCTTTTCAGGGTTTTTTTCAGGCTTTGATGCAGTGGACGGCTGCCATGACATGCCTCGAGTGAAGTCGATCGCGTCGGCACATAGTCCCGCGTATCAGCTCCGCGTAACACACATGCTGGAGCACCAGACGATTTTTTGTGTACTTCACTGGACGCCTGTTTTTAGATTGGTCAAGAGTTTGTCAGTTTGTCATGTATGCGTTATTATCGGACATGCAAAAGGCAAACTTAGTTTTCGAACATGGGAGCATATGCTCCCTTTATATTAAAATGCATCTTACACATATTTTAAATTTGAAAAAAAAAACATCTTCACATGCTACACGCTCACAAAGCCGTTTCATAAAAAATCAACTTGTCATATGTGCAAAAAGATAAAATTCAGTGCTAAAAATAATGCTTTTGACAAGATAATTTTTTTCTTTTTTATGTAGACCACAAAAAATATTGGTTTTCGTGAAATTTGGCGACGCACGTACATTATGGAGATGTACATGTAGAACTTTTTATCAAAAGTTTTTGACACTTCGAAAATTAATTTTTTGGTAGAGGAAGCATATGTATCCGGGAGCTGAATTGAACCACCGTACTTTGACAGTCGCTCTATCAAAACAGAGTGACCGGAACATGGCATGACTAATCAGGGTCAAGCAAGCCAGGTTTAATCTTTGAGGGTTTTCCCCATAGTCGCCACTTTCCAAGGCTTGGCTAGGACAACCCAGCGCCGCCCTTGGGCTTTGATGCGCGCTGCCATGACAAGCCTCCAGTGAGGGCGAAAGAGTACACCGGGCCGCGCCAGCTCCAACGCCGGTGAACGGAGTCACACAACGGCACATGATTTTACGTATCTTCTCTGCGTAGCTTCGATGTTGCCCATCCGTGTTTCTGGTGTCGGTAGGTGTTCTTTTCTTGGGTTCATCGCTCTATTCTCGTGGCTGTGTTCGTTCATGTGCCCACTCCGGTGGCCATTCTGTTGCATTGTTGTGCTATGTTTTCTTGGTTGCCTTCTCTCGTAGGTCGTATGGCGTGCAAGGCTATGTTTCGTAGTTGTTTGCTTGCTCTGAGACACGTGGTTCTTTTGTTTTTTTAGACAAACAGGGAGCGCTCCCCAGCTCCATTCTCATATAGAAAATGAAACACATAGCATTTTAACAACACAGGAATTTAAAACTAGAGAGATCCAGCCCAACAGCTAAGCTGAGGGTCTTAAGCTAACATATGTCGAAACTTTAAACAAGAAGGAACAGCCATCACAGAGGTTCCAAACTTTGCCAGAAACTGAAAGGCCAGCTAAAACTACGATAGAGCACTAAAGCGCTTTCTCATCTTCCCCAGACTAATCCATCAGATCACCACATAAAACGTGGTTCTTTTGTTATCGTCTGTGTTGTGTTGTTTCTTCAGGATTGACTATCGCTAGATCCAAGCGGTAGTATCACAGGGCCCTTAGCTATTGTTCTTTATGATAAATGGCAGGTATACTGCTGAAACCCATTCTCTTCGCTCTGTTCTGCAGATTCAGTATCTAAGCGTCCTTGCGTGGATGTTGATTGCATGCTTTTTCGTCTCCTCCCATGTTATTGCACATGATGCCATGATGGTTTTTGGTTTCTTGGTGGTTGTGTTTCTAGTTTAGGCTTGTGTGGTAGTTGCCAACCAGTGTGTCCGCCATGCGGGTACCCCTCCGTGGGTCATGCCTTCAATGGTGCACTCTGAACGTGGCTAGGTTCGCGGATGTATAGGATGGCCGGATGATATGGCCACGAGGCAGCCAAGCTTGGTAGGCTCTTGTGGTGTAATCTTTTCCTCCTCTTCTTGGTTGCTTCAGTGTCTTCTTTCTAGTTTAAGTTTTGTTTGTCCATTGTTAGAGAATTTTGAAGAATATGTGCTTGCATCTTAATCTGGAGATCCACTCTGGTTGGATAGCAAAGGACAAAAGTACTTTTGGGTAACTAGAAATTTAAAACACCAATATTTGGTGAAACGAAAAGTTTGCCAAGTATGTTTTTTCTCGCAGTACTTGTATTTTTCGGGTTAACATTTGGCATAGATGTAGGGCAGTACATAACCTTCTCTATTTCTACACATCAATTCATGGGGTTAGCACAAAATCTGCACTTTCGGTGTATACGCCCCCCTCCGTGAATATTCAGAATAATTTATATATTGATATTTAGACGTCCAACGGGGTAGGAGCCATCTTAACTGGGTGGTAGCAAATGGGGTGTGCCACTACGACTATTTCCACTAGGTTTATTGCCCAGTACCCAACTTGTACTGATATTTAGAAGTCCAAATAAGAATTGCTCATGTCCCTTGCACGAACTAACCAGGAAGTATCAATGTATCATCATATCCAGGTGTTTATTCTATGACATTCAGAGAGTTTGGGGTTCTCACAGGTTATTTGATACTCTAATGAGTCGGGGTGGATATGATCATGGGAAATCCAAACACATAATGAACTGAAAATTCTAAATCTGCCGATTGCATAAGCATAGGCACAAAGACGACAAATCAGTAGTACTCTTCTTTTCGGATGATATGGACCATCATCCTGAGCTTCTTCTTGTTCTTCATGCGTTCCAAGAGGCACACATCATGAAGTTTCAGTTTGTTGTCATTGCAAAATTGCCTCCAGCCTCTAACAAGCCAACGCCTTCCATCATGGATCTTGAACAAAGTTTTCCATGTTGTGCTTTCCCCGGGCCGATGAAGCCTGATAATTTGGCTCTCAGTAGGGAGATAATCTCTGGCGTAATCCATACTGAAGGCCTGATTGCATGAGAAAATTGTGCGATTCAGTGAGACCAATAGAATCAATAAAAAGAGAACTTAAACTTCTCTAATTTTATGTTTTCTTAGTTTAACAGGGAATAAACTTCCGCTGATGTTGTATCTGTTTCCATAACTTTTCACATGAAAATAGCAGTTGTGACTCACCAGATTGGGTGAGTTGCCACCAATATTGGATTTCAGCATGACAGACACAAAAATTGGGTTCTCAGACTTGATATCTGCTACTTTCTCATAGACTCTAGTCTTCAGCGTACCCTTTAGAACAATGGATCGTGAGTACCTCACATTATCTTCAGGCCTAAGAACGTTGGCAGAACTGACAAATCCTGCATAGAAGCCCCAATCGCAAACTATCAAACATATGGCTATCAAACCACAGGCGTTTTGCATGCTACATGTACGGATATTTAAATTGAACAAATGTCAACCACGAATAATTTGGTAGAGTGAAGGTGTATACAGCTGTTGTAAGTCTAAGATTGAACACTTGAGCATTTATTGACAATACTTTCTGTTACCTGCTGGATACAATTTTAGAAGTTTTTCGTGCTTTAGTAGAGCTACATCTAAAGCATGATTCCTCTATATGCAGGTATTACCTGGTGGACGGTGATAGTTTGCTTTAAGCAGATGAACTTTCATTGTGAAACTTCTCGGGTCCTTTAATACTTCAAATACGCAAGTATCACCTTCTTGCAACTTGTTGTCCTGGACAAATCCCAACCAACCAGCAGAAAGGTGGTAGGTACCATCAGTGTTTATCTTGAAATGAACACCCCATTTGTTGCTATTGTTGGCATGACAAAGTGTGATGATTTCATCTTCACGTGGTAGGTATTTGATAGCATAGTCGTTGCATATGACCTATTACAAACAATGCCAGTTAGTTTAGATAAGTTCAGCAAAAGCTTCAACATGTAACAGGTGAGTCTGAAGTTCTGAGCATCACAAAAATAAAGTCTGAACACTCAACAGCTTCAGTAGTTCTGCAATGAATGATATGTAACTGCCAACATACCAGAAATCCATCAACCAGAGTGGTACTGGCCATGGTTTTCACATACGGTGGAATCTCTTGTCTTGCATTCTGCACAATTTTGTCGACTTCTGCCTTATGTGCATTAGTCAGATTGCACTCCATCGCAGAGAAATAGCGAGACCTGGTGGAAGTCTGAACTCCACCTGAATTCATAGAGTTCTGAATGCCTTCAGAAGATGGGGCTTCTTTTTTGGCTGTGCAAAATCAAACATGAATGCTGTTAATAATGAAATTTGATCCTACTGTACTGGAACTGGGGAAATGCATGTCTACTTACTTGGTTTCTGTGGAGAAGATCCTTCTGGATTTATCTTTGTAGTTTTCCAACTATCACCGTAGCAACCATTGTGACGTGTATCCAGCCTTTCACCCTCTGGTGAGGGCATTGGATTATCACGAGGTACGCTCTGTTTTTGGGGACCAGGATTGCGCTTCATTACAACACAGGATGATTCTTTCTCACAAGCAGTGGGATCATATATCTCAACTTTGAAGTGGGAGTCTCCATTGTATTTGAACCTCAAGAAGTCACCCTCTTCAAGTCCATAAACACTGGCAAATATTGACCATCCGGATCGAAGGACCAGATTATTCAGTTCATTAGCAACATGAACATTATGTGTATTGCCATCTGGGGTTTCTAGTTTGACTAGTTCAGAAATCTGTCCCCCGATGCTGCGCACAAACTTATCTGGTATGGTCTGCAAGGACGATAAATATGTTTTTTACATCTTAAGGCGGTATTAATTCACATAGGAAAAAAACGAGGTAATTTACAGTAAAATGAAGTATATCATAAAATTAGGAGACATTACACCGGTAATATTTAACATTTAGGAGTAATAACAAGTTTATAGAGGTTCACATAAATAACCAGGTCGCTTTACGATTTACCCATGTCTGACAGACATGTGGGTCCCGAGTCCTGGTGTGAATGAGATACCCAAGTGGAATATCATGAAAATCCCCTAATACATTTTGAGGTCTGGTATTTTTTCTAAATTGATTGTAAAACATTTTCTCATAAAGAAAAGCAAAATTGGTCATGAAATCCGGACTCCAGTATAAAGATCAACAGACCACCAAATTGTTATCTCACGACCTAAGATGCCCACTTACCCAAAATGACAAACTAATAAACTACAGAACATTTATCTTCTCTACAAGGACAGCATAGTTGAGAAGATCATACCACTCCATTTCTGAAATCGCCAAGCATAGGCTTGAAGAAACGCTTTTTCCGAGTATCCATGTGGTCCCAATATTGATGTGCAATGTACTGCTTGCATCCAGTGCAAGACTTGTCCATCCACTGATCACTCCTACAGTGTTAACAGAGATGAAATTGTTAGAAGAAGATCAAATCCATCCACTGTAAGCACGCAAGCATGTGGGAAATAACCTAAAACTTCAGTGTTGTTTCCTTAATGAGTAAAATATAGCCATATATGGCCAGCCCACTTGACATGAACTAAGCACCATACCGCCTATACCTGTGTGCCCTGTACTGGCACCATGTCTATTGTTGTCTTGTCAAAAAAGAAAATCACTTCACAAGATGAAAGCATGACACAAATACTATTCTGACTTTCAAGCAACAGAAGGTGCAGAATCTACTGACATATTCTAGCATCATTCCCTCCTTTTAGCAAGTCTTGAGGTGCAGCTGACATCCGAATGGCAAAAGGAAGAAAAATAGATTATAGCAAGAGATTACCAGGATGTTTGCCACGACTCCTGAGGGATGTTCTGCAGCAGTGGTCATGCAAAGGTCAAATATATAATACATGAGGAAGGGAACCAAAAAGTCACCATATTCAACTATTCAAGACATGCATTTATGTGAATAAAAATCCACTGTGCACAAAGAAGTATAACTGATGAATTAAGGAGAGAAGAGGAATAGACTTGAACTGGAACTGATCTCTATTTTTGCATTAAAGAAAAATTTCCTACTGAACGTGGTTAGTGAACACAGTGGCACCGCACTGCTTTGCTATCCTTGGAATTATTTTCTTGACTCGGGCTGTCATATCTCATATGCAGCCAACAGAATAGGGCATGACCAGTCACTGAGGATATGAGGGCCATCCAGGCCTCAAGAAAGAATCTCTTCCATGGACATCAAATATTATGAGATTGTCTTCAAGACAAGTAAAATTTGAGGCCTAAGCAAATGCATTTGCAATCAGTAAAATTCCTTCATTTTCATAACCAAATAGTTGCATCATTTGAATCAACTTTAAGTTAGATAGCTTAATCATGCACAAGCACAAGTGCAACGAAGACGACATTAACATTAGACCGTCTGCTTTCAAGGTCATCGATTTACATCCTTGTGCTTTGGAAAGAAACACCCACTTGTACTTCTAAACTCAGTACAGTTTGTGACTTTGGTCTTGTTTTCTAAGTTGCTGTGCCACTGGCGGTTATTGCTGCTGACATGTACAGTACAAGAAACAAGCAAAAAACGAGTAGTCTATAGGAGGAAGTAGATATCATTTTAATTAAGGTAGAACTGAGGTTCGAACCAAGAATGGCTAGCCCATGGTGCTAACAAGTAAGAACAGACAAAAGCAGTAGCAGTAGGGGAAAAAACTCAAATTTATGTTTGATGTATTCAATACAAAGTGAACTATGGTTGTGGCATCACTTCAGATCGTGGTGAGTTGTGTATCACAACTTCACCATCTTCCGCTTTTCCAAATATGAATGGCACCACCACGCGAGATGCCCCCTCTGTGACCAGCTGCCGGAGATGATGCATCACCTTCTCCTGGAATGCCCCTTCTCCCAACAGATTTGGTACAAAATCCTGGCCTGGCTGCGTATGACCTGCAGGCCACCCTGTGGCAATGATGCATCACTCTTTGACTGGTGGATCACCGCAAGACAGCAGACGCCGAAACCTCTACGCAAGGGACTTGCTTCAGCGACCCTGCTCACACCTTGGATGCTATGGAAGCACAGGAATAGCTGCATCTTCGAGAAGGCACGACCCTCTGCCAGTGCCCTCATTGGGCAGATCAAGAACGAGGCGGCGCTTTGGGCAAGGGCTGGCGCAACCGGCCTCCGCGATGTCCTGCCAATGACATGGGATGTCCATTAGTTTACTTTTACCAGTAATAAGCTGTGCCTCCAAGGAGGATTGTAACCAAAAGCCTACCTTTTCAATGAAATGAAACGCAAAGGTCCTTTGCGTTTTCTCAACAACAAAAAAATGGCACACAATTTAGCATTTCTAGTTTTATACTTGGAAACAATCATGGAATCATCATATTAAGCATAAAACCTAACAATATGACAAGTGCATGACCAATTACTGTAGAAACTCGTGCTGAGAGGGAACATCGACAAGACATAGGCCAAGATAGGCTTGTGAGTTGTGAATTGTGGTGAGTTCCCAAATTAATTTACCAGCATAAAGGGAAAGACCATAAAAAGACATTTCATGATGCTGCAGAGCAGATCTATGATGGAAGTCCCTGATTTTGATTTACTGATAAATGGGGAGTATCAATACAAAAAGTAAATTACACCTTCAAAATTATAGTTACCTGCGTCGACAAAAGACATACACCAAATACATCTGTGGTGGATGTTGCAAATTTCGGTTTACTAGTACAAAAGGAACAATCACATTAAAGGTTACAAGATCTTATCCATGTGAGCATCCTGAGACAGTGCATGATCATAAGAATGTCATATTTAAGAGTGCATCCAACAAAGAAGGTGCTCACAGAAGCTGAAACAACACTGTGACTGGTACCTAATGTTTCTTCATATCGATATTATCGAAGGGACTACAGTTTTAGATTATTGCTGATGCAGCTAAAACAATTTAACATCAAAAGAACAAAAGAAAAGATAGGCATTCCACAGTTAGACAGTACATGATTGATGTTCACCCATGAAGGAAAACGATGGTAGTCACATAAACTTCAAATCCTACTCAATGATTTGCTTCTCGAACACATAATCATGTATTCATGTTGAACAGACTGAATAGAATAAAATTCAATGGGAAATTTAAACATAAGCAGTCCACACCATTTACAGTTGCGAGTTTACTTCATGAACAAAAACAAGAGTTATATAGCAACATTGATGAATTATCAAAGATCAACAAATGAAGTTACAAACTAAGGAAAGGCCCACAAATAAAAACACACCAAAACGCAGTATTGAGTATTGACAGAAGATGTGATAAGTGCATCACCGATACATTCCAGCACAAAGCACTCAAAACTATTTCATTTCCAGTGAGCTGCTTTACAAACATTGTTCAGTGGAAAGGAGCTCTACTGATGAGCTGCTGGTACAAATTTGAGCAAACTCTACATGACACAAAAATAAGTCACATGTCGAGGAACTAGGCAAAGAATAAACAAATCTGCTAAATCCACTACCAATTACCCCTCGAAAACATAAACTATGGCTCACCTAAAGGAGAAAGATCACCTTCCTCTCCTTCGTCGGTTGCTAAACCATACAGCAAGCTCAAATTTGTCCTTCTGAGTGGTCAGCAGCTAAGGCAAGGCGCTCACTTTCCAGGAACGAATGATCGAGAAACTTGGCGATGAATGCCCACATCTTGTACACATCTTCAAAGTTAGTAAGGAAGCCAAGCGAAGCAGTCACAACTTCAACTCTTACTGTCACCTTTTTACTGTCTCTGCGGCCATTCTTATAAAAGGAAGCCTCGGGTATATCTAGTGCTCCATTTGACAGTTTCTGGTTTGGATCTATCTTTATATGACTAAGAAAACCGATGCCGAGAGATATGCCATTTTTCTCAGCTATCTTCTGAACAACTTCAGCATTAACGAAATTGCCACCAGTTTGCTTCAGATTGAAAGCAACAGCCGCTCCCCTTTCATACTTAATCTTTGGACCATAAATGTGGACAAGAGGGACTCCATCAACATCTTTTGAGCCTGGCAGCCTCAGCTGCAACAGGGAAGTTACTAGCCAATTGATAAGGTACCTTAACCTAAGAGTTGTTCTGTTGAGCCCCATCATATCAACATGATCAATGTGCCTGCAAATTATCTCCGGTTCCCTCCTGCCCCAGTCTTGAGCGTCGTCATCGTAGCCATCACTTATGCAACCATCATCTTCACGAAATGGATATCCAGAAGCTTCAGCAGCATCTGAGGCCCGATGTAGCCTGTCAGCAATCATATTCGCATCGGTGTTAAACGAAACCCTGCGACCCATGCTTATAGCTCCATCAATCTCCTCAACACCGAAGAGCCGGCCCCCAGTAAATCTGCTGTTTCCGTCCCTGCCTCCCAGAAGACGAAATTCCCCTTCAGTTTCCCTTCTTATCGCACTTTCTTTGTGATCTAGACCGTTCATGGCACGTTGGCAAACAACCTCTTCAACCTCCGGCTCCTCCTGGATTTCACTAACTTGCCTGAAATGATTTCTACGGCCATTCTCATAGATTTCTTCTTCAGGGTCTTCCCTGAGGCAGTCAACATCTTGTGAAACTGATAGTACAGCGGCATCAAAAGATATCACATTGCCATCATAAAGTGGGCTCCTTGATATCCTAGACGTTAGGTTAGGCGACATCCTCTTGTTACTCTTTCTGCCAGTGAACCAAGACGATGGTAATGGCGATCCCAGTTTGCCTTTCTTGAACTGACCAGACTTCTCCGATCCCAGTGGGCTCTGGCCAACATCAACCCAGAAAGAATTCTCTGATGAACAGTCCTCACTGAATGCTGGGCTCCTCATCACTTCACCAACAGATATGCTCTCGGTTTCTTCAAAAATGGTGCTCGCTCCATCCCTATCCGAGCTGCTGTCACGACCAGGGTCGCTCTCAAACGTCTCTCTGACCTGAGCAGACGTGTACACGCCTGAAAATGCTGGCAGCTGCGACCCATTCCGGATATCCGGAACTGGATTTTCATCTTTGGGGGTGCAAGAGTCATCTTCAAGACCCTCCGTTTCCACCGCATCAAATTCATCAATGGAGTCACTGAGATACTGTGGAAACACTGGAACAATCCTGACCATCCCAGAAGCATTACAGCCATTCCTCCCCTGCAAGCTCCCAATAACCGACTTCTTGATGAGAAGGCAACCAAATCCAGTTGGGTCTGAACCAAACACCCTATAGAATGAGGTTATGATGAAGTCTGGCCGGAACAACGAGAGCCCCAACGAATCCATGTCCTTGGGACCAAGTGCACCAGCATCGAGCATAACATGCCAGCCATTCTGCTGCGCCAGCGCCATCCATTGGTAGGAGTACTTGGCACCGGTCACCCGAGACTGTGCAGGGAACACAAACAAGCCGACTGCGGAATCCCGACGCCTGCCCTTCTTCTTGCCCACAATCTCCTTCCGCAGCTCCGTCGAGCAGAGCTTCAGAGTGGGCCAACGGAACCACGCGGCACGTGTCTTGGCGCCCTTGGCCCGTGCACTCTGCGCCATCCAGTTCACCGACTGGCTCTCGTGGTCGAACATGGTGAGCAGCCTCCGGTTGTTCTCGAACGGGTAGCACTCGGCAAGCAGCTTGAACGCCGACCCCCGGCTCACTGTGAACACCAGGGCGTACTCACTGGCGGGCACATTCAGATACTCCAAGATTCGCTCCTTGATGTCGTTCTCAGCCGTGCCGGGGTCAGCGCCACCGTAGAGAGCGTGGTTGCTCAGATTGGCATTGAGCTCGGACAATGTGAAGGAGGCCGACGAGGAGTCCCAGCTGGAGTCGAAGAGGCCGAACCCGCAGTAGTCCAGGCAGACCCTGCCGGCGAGGTGGGAGTAGTGGTCGAGGCGGAGGCGGTCGACGTCGGAGGTGGAGGCGTAGTCCGGGTACATGGAGAGGAAGGTGGCTATGGCGTGGGCGAGGAGCGGCAGGTCGGAGATGGAGCGGAAGGGGCCGGCGGCAGCGGCGAGGGCGGTGGCGCGGAGGAAGTCCCGCTGCGCGCGCAGCCGCGCCAGGGAGCGGGAGCGCGTGACGGCGGCGTCCGCGTCCGCGTCGGCGCCCGCGGCTTCCGGCGGCGGGCAGAGCGCGCCCTCCTCCGACGCGGCGTCGAGCGCGTCCCGCAGCTGCCGGAGGAACGACGATGGGTCGTCGCGGACACCGTTGCCGCCGCCATGGCCGCCGCGGCGCCGGTTGTTCTTGGAGAGGAGGATGGCGGCGCAGTGGGAGAGCGGCTTCCACAGGGAGAGATGCATGGCATGGGCCGGCGTCCCCAGAGTTCCCGGATCGGCGACCGCAGCTCCTCCAATGGCGGTTTGGATCAGTGAGGCACGGGTGAGTGAGTGGAGCGGAAAAACCCGAGATTTCTGGGGAGATTTTTGGATCAAACAAGCGCGGAGGAAATGCCGCCGCTCTGGGTGGGAAAAAAACAAACCGGATCTCTCCTTGGAGGAAAAATGGATCAGAAGTGCCAGCACCACCGGAGCAATTCCCCAACCAAGAACTGTGGCTGATGGGATGCAGAAACCTCAAAAAGATCCTGGATTTGAGATTGGGGGAAGAAAAATACTTCCTCCGAAGCGGAAACGGAGGAGAGGGCTTGAAATGAAACGCAATGACAGCACCCTCCACCTTTCTCAGCAAAAAGCCGGGGGCTTTCGCTTTTTGTTGGCAGGATCAAGAACTCAAATTAAAGAAAAGAAAACCCCAAAGAAAGATTTGACTCCACTTTCTCTGCTTTCTGCACAGCACCAAGAACTCGCTCACTCACTCATCATCAATGCCCACTGAGATGGAAATCCAGCAAGAACTGAACTCCTTGGAGGATAGGGTTGCAATGAGCTCACTCACTCAGATCCTCCCCCCTCTCACCAAACTCCTTGCAAGTGGCACTAAATGCATCATGAAGAAGAGGAGGCTGCATTCACTCCCAGGAACTACTAGCACCACACCAACACCAGCTTCTCTTTTTTTAATTTGGAGCAGAAAAAAGTACTGGCACTATTTTAGTGAGGCTGGCTGGCTGGGTGTGTGCTTTAGTACAACCATCCAATCCACCGAGTAAAAACAAATTGTTTGGTGCCTTATTATTGGCTTTACTGTTAGTTTTTGCCCCCTGGGGCACACACAGTGGGCTGTAAAGTTGTTGCTGCAACCAGGGTTTGGGCATTGACTTTTTTCCCAATTTAAATGCAGTCTGGTGTTATGGCTTTTGGGTTTTGGTTTTTTATGAAGCTAAAGCTAAAGTTTTTGTCTGAATGATTATTTGCTTGACTGGTTTTGGGCAGGAGCTGTCTTTATGCACGTGTGCTTTGGAAGAAAATTATTTGTTTCATTTCCCTTTTTTGTTTGTTTTGTTTTCTAATGATAATGGAAAACAAATACTTATTTATATTTTTCTTTTCCATTATAATGCAGACCGATATTTATTTAGATAGGGTTTTTTTGTTCGGTTTTCTTTTCATGATAACAATAATGGAAACAAATAAAAAATTGCATTATTTTTGTTTTCTATGGAAATGAATATCAATTTGCATTATCTTTTGAAGTCCTCCCTTCCTTTCTTTCGGAGGTGCCGACCCGCTGCGAGGCAATATGACTAAGTCAATCGGAGGCGTGAATGTAAGATCCGAGTGGAATGATCGACCGAACAGAGGCTAGGGTAGCTTTCTTCCCACCGCTTCCTTCCTTATGTGTCGGAGATACAAAGCGAGTGCACCGGAAAAGAAGGGGAACTGAGTCGATCTATTCCATGGCGAAGCATCCGAAGCATAACTGCACACTCACACGATCTTTGCCAAGATTTCATGATAATAGAAACAAAGATTTGTTTACATTCTTTTTATTTAAAATGTTGTCGTTGCTTTTATGATAATGGAAACAAACATATAATTATATTTGTTTTATATTTGTTTTTTATGATATGAAAATAATATCTATTTGCATTGTCATTATTATATGTTTTGCTTTTGGTCCTTGTTGGGAGTTCTTCAGAGGATCCGATGCCCCGATCCCCTAGGTCCCAAACCATTCGATGAACACACCAAAACCGCCTGATCTCATTCATATTGCACACCTTATCTGGTGGAGAAAATAAAGCCCCCGTGTTTGCCTCGCAGCTACCTGTTCGCTCGAGGCAGAATCCTCATCGCCCATAACATGTGCCATCACAGACGACGAAGCTCTCCCTACATAGCGATATCACGCCCCCGTAGCCCTCCGACTTTACACGGTGGTGCGGGTCAAGTTGTAGCAGCGGCCTCTGGCTTGCAGCAACGCCTCCGACGGAGGCACCAATGACAGTCTTTGCTTTGCAGTAAATCGACGCAGCGTGCAGACCTTGTAGCATCGGTGACCTGATTTTGTAGCAACAACACCCATCGGTGGAAACAGTGATTGCCTTCGGTGGCAGCAAGTAATTTACAGCAGGGGCGGTCGACGATGGCAGCAGTGGTGGCCTTCGCTAGAAGGAACTGGCGAGTCGCGCTGAACCTTTTGCAGCACTCACGACTGCAGCTAGAGCGTCCTTGATTGTAGCAACCGCATGTGACGTTGGATCCGTGGAACACCCATGACCACCATTGGTAGATAGTGCGATCGATGTTGGAAGCAGGGGTCCCTTTTCGTAAGCCTTGTAGTATCAACCTAGAAGAGAGATTTGGGGTGGTGCACTCGCAACGACAACGATCTGGGTCGGCACTCAGCGGTGGCATGTGGCATGGAGGATGGACAAGCAACAGCATGGGGATGGAGGGTGGATGCCACAGCATCGACACTGATGCACTAGCAAGCAGCGGCAGGAAATTGATGCCTCGCAGAATCGGGGATGGGGGGCGAGGTAGGGCCGCGAGACTGTAGGGCCGTCGAGACTGTAGCAACTAGTGACAAACTGGGTAGGGTAACGTAGGAATAAGGGTCAAGGGGAGAATAGAAACGAAAGGAATGAGCAGAGGAGGATGAAACGACAGCGCCAGGTTAGTGGTGGGTGGGCCCACTAGGTACATGTGTCATGTGCAGAAGGAGGAGGATGCGAGCCTGGGTCCCTTAGCTGAAAGGTAGTGTATTCCTTTGTTGTTTCATGATAATGCAACAAGTTATTTACATTTTTTGTTCTTTCCTTTGCTTAGCATTCTTTTTTATAGTTGTTTGCCTAATCTGGTCCTTTTTATAGTTGTTTGCTTTTTGGGATAGTGGAGTCATTTTATTAACATATAAATCTGGTTAGACCGCGAGGGGAAAAATTCAGTTTAGTTGTATTTTAGAGTTGATAAATAACCCCATAAATATACATGTACTATACTACCTTCATCCCAAGGTTTAAGGCTTTTTTTGAAAAGTCAAACCAAGTAAAAAATTATTAAACTTTTGAAAAAATATATCAATAAATATGATATTTTGTAGATAACATATAAAAATATATTTCATTATCTATCTAATTATAATAATTATGTATATTGAATGTTAATTATTTTTGATAAAAACTTGGTCAAACTTATGGAGGTAGTACATACCTCGAAGATGATTGGTGGAACCGGTGGTGCATCTTACTCGTGCACAGAAAATCCAGGGCAATGTCAAAAGGACCATGTAAGCCTTGTGAAGCCGTGAGCTGTCGCAGAAAAGGCTGCAACTTTTTAATATTGCCATGTCCATGCTGCGCTGCCGCCGCTGACCTAGTTGCACTGTGCGTGATAGCAACAGTTCTGTGAATATGGCCTCATGTGATTTTGTTGCTGTCTATTTAGCGGGTCAAACTCAAATTTTTCATGGAGATTTTTTCCGAAAATATTTGTGAGATTTGTCAACTATCAAGATCTGTTCCTGTGGATAATTAGTCTCCATGATGGCAAGATGGCATCATCCTAATAGTTAAATCTATTGACTGCGCCCCCTTGTTTTATCTAATTATTGTGGTGACAAGAGTAGGACCACCCACTGCAAATATGGGTCAAGGACAGGGTACTGTACATAAATAAGGTCCAGTACTGGTAGATCTTCAAATTTATTCATGCCTTTTATACAGCCAAAAATAATACAAGTACAATTTTTGTACTAAAACAGGGTGTTTATTTTTTGCTAATAGAACAGGGTGTTAAAGCTTGCAGATCAGGATGGATGGATCAGGCAAGACTTCCCAGGTCAGCTCACGCAGTGCCATGGGCACAGATCTCATTCTCACATACCCATGCAATTAGTTCAATACAAAAAAAAACTGTCCAATCAGACTAAGATTCCATTCTCCCCTTGGCACAAGATTAATTAGCGGCAACTTGTATTGCAATATTGCATGTTGATGCTTACTGACTGACCCAATCATTGACAAATTGATCTGAAAGCACACATCAATTATATCTCCATGATATGACTTCCAAGCCAGCCATGCTGAAAACTGAAAAAACTTCAGTGGAGCCAGGTTTTGTGATCAACTTATGTAAAGCTGAAAGAAAAAATGCCCATTTGTTAACTAGAGCTAGCTAAGCTTATTAAGCTAGCACTAGTTGTTCCTAATCCTGCACTGGTGTTTTTTATCCATGGGTATCTCAGATGAGGACATGGGCAAGGCCACAGAACATGTCAAAACAAGCTAGAGAGGACCCTAGCTTAGCTTGGGGCAACCAGCCACATTTCACTTTTCTTATGCCACAGCTCATCTCTCAAAGACCCCAACAACCAATGGTTTTGTAGTTGTTTGAGCTGAGAGGATGTCCGAAGAAGAGGTTGGTTTTAGGGTGTTGTCTTCCCCTCTGCGCCACAAGCTCTTTAAGTGCACCCTCTTCTTGGTTTCTGAGAGTGGAAAGGTTTTGTTTCTCAAGAGTGTTCTTGACTTCTTGTGCATTGTATAAGGAGATCTTCCTAAACATGTTACATGTTACAGAACCTACTGATAAATGCCTTATCCAAAGAAGAGGTGTGCTCGGTGCAAATTGCAAGTTCACGAGTCTCCAATTTTCATGTGTGTCATGTAGGTGGATTCTACATTTTTCTTATTATAATGTCTATATTTTTAACTATTTTTTTGGCGGATGAATTCCCTAGGAAAGTAAGCATATATGGTTTTTTTGCGAAAAGTCTACCGATCTATTGATAATCATTTATAGTATACAAAAGCTTAAAAAGTAATAAAAAAATACAAATAGGTCTTTAGACCACCTAGCGATAACTAGAGACACTAGCGCGAGATGAAGGCATGCCGCCGTCCTTGCCCCTCCATCGCGGGAGCCGAGCAAAGCGCTTATCGTAGTAGAGTTTGTTGTCGTACGAGATGATTTACAACGCAATCCTTATGGAAAACTATTCAATCCTACGAATCAAATGATCAAAATAAGAAAATTCATGAGGGATTTTTATCATGCAAAAAATCATATGAAAATCCTTTAAATCAAAAAGGCCCCTATAATCATCAACAATTGTGTTTCCGTTGCTATATTTATATTGAAGAGTTTTATAAACCCATGCAAAACAAAATTTCCTATGAAACTTTTCGTGTTCCAAAGATGTCGCTACGCCATGCTAGGGTTTAAATTCATAACTGCAAAATTGTTCTCACGTGATACAGTTCGACCCTTATGGTTCCAGAGTGCTAGCATGTTCCAAAGCAAACAAAACTTTATAATTCGCAAGGTTCCCAAGTTACAAATTGGATGTTGTGGCGATGTTTTTTCTTTCACGATAAATTGAGAACATTCAAGGTATTTTGTTTAGTGAAAAAGGGTACTTCGTCCGATCCATAATAAGTGACGCCGTGTGTCGTGGTTTTAGTTCAAATTTACCATTTTTCTAAACTAAAACTACGAGATTTTTTATGGAACAGAGGGGCTACAAAATTTTCATCAAGTACTAGGTGCATGATAGACTTGAAGTAATGTTTAGAAGAAACTCTACTCAATATTGGTGTACTCACTTGCTATGTTCATGGCTGTCTTTAGAACCCATGGACAACACATACATATTTATAGTGGTGTGTAAGGGGTCAGTGATATTTTTATGGCACATGGGTAGAAGCGTAATCTTTGGATCCACCCTTATCCATAGGTGCTCGTTGAGATCTTCATGTTATCTTGAGGCTACTTGAGGCTGTGTGTATCTTACTATGCAGAGGTGTTGTGTAAACTTTCTTGAGTTTTCTTTTAACAATCAATATCATATATATTTATAGTAATAAATGGTACATGGTAGAGATACCATGAAAAAACTTCAGTGGAGCCAAGTTTTGTGATTAAGATATGTAAAGCTGAAAGAAAAAAAATGCTCATTTGCTAACTAGAGCTAGCGACGACTAGGCCTATTGATAATCATCTATAGGTCTTTATACCACCTAGCAACGACTAGAGTTACTAGCGCGAGCTGAAGGTGCGTCCTTGTTTGTCAATCGCCGGAGCTGAGTAGAGCTTATCATAGTAGATAGTAGACAAACGGTAAGTCGCTATGCTAAGACCCCAAAGCACCAGCGCACTAGAACTGCAACCATTGCCAAGAATGAAGGATTGTAAAACATTCTAGTATAGGAAAATCACATGATTGGAATGTCATGTTTATATCAATCCTACATGATTCTGGTCCATTGGAGCGTGTCTCGAGAAAAACAAATGATTCTTTGTAAAAGGTTTGTGTGGATGTTAAATTTCTTATGAGATGTAGCACAAAGCAATCCCTATGGAAAACTATTCAATCCTTTGAATCAAATAACCAAAATAATAAAAATCATGAGGGATTTTTTTGATGGTCATCATGAGGGATTCTAATCATCCAAAATTCATATGAAAATCCTTTAAATCAAAGAGGCCCCTATAATCAAATGATTCTTTGTAAAAGGTTTGTGTGGATGTTAAATTTCTTATGAGATGTAGCACAAAGCAATCCCTATGGAAAACTATTCAATCCTTTGAATCAAATAACCAAAATAATAAAAATCATGAGGGATTTTTTTGATGGTCATCATGAGGGATTCTAATCATCCAAAATTCATATGAAAATCCTTTAAATCAAAGAGGCCCCTATAATCATCAACAGTTGTTTTTCAGTTGGTATATTTATGTTGAAGAGTTTTCTAAGCCCGTGCAAAACAAAATTTCCTATGAAACCATTCGTGCTCCAAAATGCCACTACACCATGCTTGGGTTTAAATTTCCATGCGAAGCCCCGTTCAGAACTGGTGGTGAGTTTCTAATAACTAGAATATTGTTCTCACATGATACAGTTTGATCCTTATGATTCTAGAGTGCTACCATGTTCCAAAGCAAACAAAACTCTTTGAATCCCAGGGTTTCCAAGTTCATAAATTGGATGTTATGGCGATGATTTTTCTTGCACAAATACACTGAGAACATTGGAATGCGAAATTGAAGGTATTCTGCAAAAAAGGTACAATTTTTTATTAAGTATTAGATGCATGATAAACTCGAAGTAAAATTTAGAAGAAGCTCTGCTCAATATAAATGTACCCACTTGCTCTGTTCTTGTAACGTACAGACAATACAGACCAATTTATGAAGGCGTATGTACATCATGTTATCTTGTTATACGCTTTTTCTGTCAAATTATTTTTGGTACTTGAGGCTTGTGTGTATTCTACTATGAAGAGGCCGTGTGTAAACTCTCCTGAGTTGTATCTGCGTGATGCTAACTTTTAGGTGTAATAAAAGCTCTATTGAAAAAGAAAACTGAGCGTGAATTGATCCATAAGAAATAAATTATAAACATACTAATGCCACGATAGAGCAATCCTTGAACTGAAATTTTAAAAGTTCCTTTTAACTATTTTCAACCAAAAAGAATGCTAAGCTCTATATATGCTGATGGTACCACGAAAAGTGTCTTTGGCTCATGGGCACCAGTGCTCCTGCTGTTTAAAAAAATTTGAAAATCATACATAATTGTTTCAAAAAAATCTGAAAATAAATCTAGACATAATAAATGATGTAACCTACAAGCGTGTAAAATTTTAATATGAAATTCTTTATATTGTAGATTACACAAAAAAGACAAAATCTGTTAAAATTTGGAGATTTGAAATATGCACACCCAGATCTACACATTTGTTATTTTTGTGTAGCCCAGAAATTTTGTATTTGAAATTGAAAGTTTACACGTTTATGAGACAATTCATTGGCTACACCATGATATTTTTCTCGAATTTTTTTGAAACACATAAATATGATTTTTATTTTTTCTAAAGTAGGAGCACTGGTGCGGAGAAGCACCAAATCTCTGTCCGATGGTACCACTGGTTCACAATTATATAGTGTTTCCATGTTTGAGTTTGACCATAACCAAATCGCAGCAGTGTGCTTTTGTTGTCTTGCGCTGGCTCGCAAGTCCGTGTCCACCATGCCACCTTTTTTTTACTGCTCACTCTGTTACCTGTCGTCTGGGAAATGGTGAAATTGTCCATGACAGATTCTTCTTCTTCGGCCTCGAGAAGGAGATGGCGTGAGCGTTTGGTTGCAAGCGTTGAAGAAACAGGCTAGGGTTTGAATCCCGTTTGTTTATTACACTGTCAGTCTGTTACCATGTGGTTAATTAATCTCTCGATCGATGCTCAGCAGTAATTCTCATCTCCCAATGCCATTGGCCTCATGCCGAGGTAAACAGTCAAAGTTAGAACATGCTTCTTGCTCTTGAAAACCTCAGATCAGAGAATGGATCGGTGAAACGAAAAGCAAGATGCCATTTTTGGACCAATGTAACGGGAAGTGTGCACTTTTGCGATGTTTCTGAAGATTTAAGTTTACTGTTCAGCCAAAAGTTGTAAGAATTGAACTGTGGCACTCGAAATTGCCAATACCTCGAGTTCTTGAGATATGGACATGCAGATTGGTACCCTCTGCATTGACGGTGAATGGAGGAGTTCCATGATGATCTGGCCTCAGAATTGACCGTATGTGACCATCTGTTTGCAGCAGCTTGTGTGTAAGGACGCATACACCCCTACGTTACTACAAAATCTGTAATACTGGCATGAAAAAAATAACGTGCCATAATAGTAGGTCGATAAACACAATTACGAGCCAAAAGTCTGAGTCTCTAAGCCATCTTCAACGGGCCACCGTGTTTTAGACACAAAACAGATCCATTTCGATCTGTATGTAGTGCACCGCGGATACAAAATTAGCATTGATCCGTTTTTAGGTGCCAGGAGCCCCAACGACCCCCAACCGCAAAAAAAAAGTTGGTAGCAAATTAGAAAGAAAAAAAACTCAACTTACATGTATTTTGGGACACAAAAGTGCACCATTTTATATTTTAGAAAAATGTGGATAATGCGGCTTCGCAGTCGGTCCGACCAGTCCTAGTCCTCCTCTCCGGCGGCCACACATTGGCCGCCAGAGGAGGAGGGGGCACTGCTAGCGGTGCTGTCATCGACGCGTCCTCCTGCTGTGAGCGTTGTATAGCCTCCTCGAGGCCAATCCACTTGACGTGCTCCTCTGCCTCGGAGATTGCCACGGCGTGTGCAAGGCCTCTTCCTCCATGAACTCGGCATTCATCCATCGGCTCATAGTCGAGGTTGTCATCGTCCTTCGGCGGCAACACCGACGCCTAGGGGAGTGGCTCCACTTAATAGGTGGCGGTCTCGCGGTACTGCAACCAGTCGAGCTAGCCCGGGCGTGAAGTGGGGAAGACGTAGCCGGGCCATTCCTCCGGCGGCGCGTCCTCCTCCTCCTTCAAGGCCACCTGCGGTAGCACCTCGGTAGGCGCGACCAGTTGCATGTGCGCTTCCTGCTCCTTGTAGTCTACATCGTCATCCTCGAGGGCTTCGAGGTGTGCCTCGATGCTCTTCCGCCGCTCCTCGTGCTTGGCCTCGAACCACCTAGCCCAAAATGACGAATCCACGGTGTAGGCGCGATCTCGCAGCAAATCCGACGATAGGTAGGCCCACCATTGCAGGATCTCCCAGCGGCGAGTAGGGTTGCGTGCAGGGATGGCGGGCACCGACACCCACACCTGGTTCAAGTGTCACCCATGTGGCAGGTGGACATCCGACTAGCGCAGAGGCATGCCGGACACTTCAAATTGTCGGACTGTCTCCACCTCCACGTAGGCACGCCGCTCCGAGCGTGGCACGGGAGGTGGGTGTGGTGGGTTCTGCGGGGGCGTGCAGAAGAAGCGACGGCCTCCATTTCCACCCCACCGTCGGACTGAGACCCGTGGCCTCGTGGTCGTTGCATCCAGGCCGAAACCAGTAGGCGCGCTTCGCCATGGAGGAGCTGCGGATTGGGTATGTGTTTTGGTCGGTGGAAGCTTCAGGAGTGGGGACTGGTAGTGGGATCCCTCGAGGATGATGGGTATTCATTTAAGAAGATAGTGTTGATGGTAACAATATGTGTGTACCAATTCGTTGGGACTCCAAGTGCAAAGTGTTGTAACAAGCCTATTTTCCTTACAAGGATGACTCGAGGGTTTATATCGAACTCTCGTGGAATTGGCTTAGAAGCTGTCTTATTTCTCCTCTTCTAGCAACCTATAAAATAAAGTTCTTGCCTTGTGTCCCCAACTTAACCGTGTGGTTGTCAAGCATAAGGTTTCGTATTAGTAATGGAAAATACAAGTAAGAAGTAAAGTAAAGTAATAACTTAAGTAAACTAAATATAAACAAGAAAAAGCTGAGGGTATTTGAGTTTTGTGTGTGGATGTGAAGATACTATTTTTGTATTTTTGGATTAAATAATAATGGAAATTGTAAAGCATGGTAAAAGTGTTGGAAAGGTGTTTCTAGTGATTTAAAATGGACTGGGCTTCATGGGTTCACTTGTCCATGATTTTAGAAGATACAGCTAGAGGATGAAAAGTTACAACTACTATGAATTTAGCAAGATTTTAGGACTTACCAAAAAATTCAAAAAATCGTGCACTAAAAAGTGCAGCGCAGAAAACAACAACTTCATATTATTTTTGCAACTTTAAACATCCAAATGGGTAAAAACTTGATACTTTATTTAAAAACCAGAGAGTAAGCTAAAAGAAAACTAGCATGCTACAACAAGCATGTAAAATAAAAAAACCAAATATAAAAACATCTCAGGTTACCTCCCGTAAAGCGCTTTCTTTATAGCCATATAGCTAGGCTTACTTAATTGTTTCAAGTGTCATGAAAATTATGTGGTAGCTTGAATGCTACCTCCTTCTTCCTCGGAAAGTGCTCCATACACTTGTTGTGTGAGAATTGGAACTTGATATTTCCTTCTTTAGAATCAATGATAGCTCATGTTATTCTCAGGAAAAGGTCTTCCAAGGATTATAGAACTAGAGGTATTTTTACCCATGTCCATAAAAATATTAAATCAATAGGTTGATATGTCATATGCAATTCACTATTACATCATTTACTCTTCCTAAAGCCTTTTCGATTGAATCATCAGCAAGTAATTAATAGATCATTTTTTCATATTTTTGAGATTAAGTAATTCATATAGCTCCTTAGCTATGACAGAAACACTAGATCCTAAATCTAGAATTGCATGATGTGTTTCTTTATAAATAAAAATAAAGGTCTTGGGGATCCATGCAAGCTTAGGTGGTATCATAGACTCATTATTGTATCTTTAAATCTTTTCTTTAATGAAATAGTTAGCAATATAGGAACCAAAACTAGCTTGATTGACATTGATAGTGGGATATTTAGCAATTTCTCAAGTATAGCAATCAATTCATGGAAGCTAAATTTATCAAGATCCAAAAGTGGTTCCGTTCACTAAGCATTTTAACTTCTTCAATCTGTTTATCATTAGCAAGCATAAGAGTTTCTTTTTCATCCGTAGAATTTATAGCTTTGCAAGCTATAACTTTTTGCACATATTTAATTATTTCTTCATGGCTCTTTTGTTGTAAGAGATTTTTGAAAGACACAACTTCTTATGTCAAGAGCTCAACTCTATCAATCAAAGCATCTTGCCTTTCAAATTTTGCTATGAATTCTTTATTTAACTCCTTTTGTGTAGCAATAAAAGATGTAATGGTCTTTTATAATTCATTAGAGTTAATACCACTAGCATATTTGTTGGGAACATAAGGTGGCCAGCCATAAGAAATATTGTAGTTGTTCCCATACACATTGTTGCCAAAGTTTTTTTATAAAATTAGCATCCATATTTTCATTATTGTTTCCAAATAATTCTTGTAGAGGGACATTATCATTATTTTGCTTGGCTATGTAGGCAAGTATGACATCACTTTTATTAGATATAGGATTTTCTTCTTCAATTGAATGCACTTTCTTGGTGGGATTAGGTGCTCTATTAGTAAGACATTGACTATAATTATGTAGCATGCTTTCTAATATGGCTTTAGCTTCAGGCACAATTTTACCCAAAAAAGCACACCCCCCGCCCCGCAGCGGAATCTATCATGCTTGTTGACATTATGTTTAACCCATTATAAAAAGAGTGTAAGATAATTCATTCATTAACTCCATGTGATGGGCAAGATCTAAGCATATTTTTAATTTTTTCCCAAGTTATTGCTACATGTTCATTATCATTTGTCTAAATGATAGGATGTTATTTCGATTAAGTAAGATCTTAACATGTGGGTAATATTTTTTAATGAAAGCTTCTTTAAGATCATCCCAAGAATCAATACTAGCAGTAGGTAATGATAATAACCATTATTTAGCTTTTCCTTTAAGCGAAAATGAGAATAATTTGAGCTTGACAATCTTGTTTTCCACATTTTTAAACTTTTGCCTATCACAAATTTCACAGAAATCATGTAAATGCATAGAGGCATCTTCACTAGCACTACCGCCAAATTGTTCACTAGTTATAAGATTTAATAACCCAGGACTTACCTCAAAGGTTTCAGCAGTTATCTCAGGTGTAGTGATATGTTTAGCAATAAATGATTATTAGGAGTGTTTGTGTAACCACACAACTTAGTATTTCTTTCCCCCATGATTTTCAGAAGATAGTTACTACTAATTTTTATGCTTTTTCAATTTTTATGAAAAAGAACTAACAAGCAAAGACTAAAAACAAGAAAAATAAAATACGATGCAAAATCTAAAATATATAAGAAAGCTCACAGTGGTGTTACCTCCCCAAGCTTAAGTGAGACGCAGTTGTAAGAAGATTCTTCACGGCAACATCATAAAATACTTCTTACGTTGCAACCACTATGATGTAACTCTTTTCAGTTCCCCCGCAACGGCGCCAGAAAATGTTTTGATGGCGCTTGACGGGGCTTGATGGCGTGTCTTCATTACTCCTTGGCAATGACGCCAGAAAATGTCTTGATGACGTTGGGACTCAAAGTGCAGAGTGTTGTGTCAGAAGAGTATTTTCCCCACAAGGGTGACTCGAGGGTTTATATCGAACTCTCGGGGAACTGAGCAAAGAGCGGTCTTCTCTCTTCTTCTAGCAATCCTGCAAAGTAGAATAAATCTTTGTATCCCCAACTCCACCGTGTGGTTGTGTTGCGGTCAGAAACCCACCGGCGGGCAGCGACTGGCAACACAGTAGAGCCGGGAACAACTAGGGCTGCGGCTGGCCCTAGTCCCTCAGAGCGACGGCCCGCAAAGCCTCCTGGTCACACGTCCGATGCTATCGCAAGGGCGTGCCACCCGACCTATACCGGTCGGGAAGGTGTTGGATGATGCCTCGCTTAGTTTCCTGCATGGCATACACGTAAACATTAAATACGAGCCTCGATCGGCTCTCAGGTTATCCGTGAATCGGCTCAAAGAGCCGATCCACCCATGATTCGTACAAGGTGTCCGAATATATGGTGGTCCCGCTTGATCAAGATAAAGCTAATGAGATCTACGACGATTTAGGGTTTTCACCGCATAATCGGATCATCCTACTCACGATTGGGCCTCGCGCTCGCGCACGGTGACCGTAAGACGATCCTAGACAGGGCCTAAAAACCAACACGAGGTTGATCCCCGGAACATCCTCGTCTAGGGCTAGCAAACTTCACCCTACACGCCGCTGGATCCTCCAACCCTTTGTAAGGCCTAACTATTGCGGATATTAAACTAATCCTTGCAGAACAAGGAGCAACCGTAACGGATCAAATCTACTAAACTATGATCAAGCGGGGTGCCGCCCCTACACCTAAGATAGGTGTAAGGGCGGCTAGATGTATAAGGGTTGCACTACGACGGCATATGATACGAAGAACAATGCTAACCCTAACACATCTAAGATAACTACGTTGCTCGCCATCAAAAAGGCTTCAGCACGAGCAACGCATGAACAACGTGGGTAGGCTTGTGCTGCCTAGATCGCAAGATGCGATCTAGGCAGCATGGTGCTACCGGAGAAACCCTCGAGACGAAGGAGTTGGCGATGCGCCGAGATTTGTTTGTGTTGAACGTTGGTTGTTGTTTATTTCATAAACCCTAGATACATATTTATAGTCCAGCGGACTTTCTAACGTGGGAATAACCCCACCGTGCATGAGACAAACTCTAACTTTTAATCTACGATGCAATCTACTATAATTAAAGATACACGGGCAGTCTAGCCCAAATTGTTCGTGCAAGGCCGCTTCAGAGATCTTCCACGTGTAATCTTCCAAGCCCATCTTGATCGCGGCCCATCTCCTGATTTTGCCAAAATCTGGTGATAACACATGCCCCCCTGGTTTTGGTAATGATAATTTCAAAACCACTCGTTTTTCCTCCGAAGGGTCATGTCGTGGCGGAGCAGAACCGTCGCGATATTTTCCATCATGACAACTTGCCTTCCCAACTTCTCCGCACGATTTGACAGTTTTTGGCACCACTTCCTCGAAAACCGTTCGAACATTAAATCCCCACTTCTTTTATTCAACCGTACCGAACAGTTCTTCTCCTCATCCTTTCCGCATCAGCACTCCCAAAAGCCCTTCGCGCACCATGTCTTCTTCTTCCTCCGCCTCATCGGGACTTTCCCTCGAGTCCTCTTCCTCCCACGAGCCGACGCCAGAACGGAACCCACAAGAGGTCCATGCGGCCAACACCCGCCGCGCCATAGAGGCCGGGGAGGAGCCAAACCATGACTTCTCCATCCGGTCCGAGGACGACAAGTCCTCGACGGACGGGAGAGCGACCTCCGCTTCCTCGCCGACGGGGAATCGGAGGAGGAGAGCGATGATGATCGCTTCTCCTGGGATGACTTCACCTCCTCCGAGGAGGTGAAGGAGGAGGAAGAGGAGGAGGAGGAGGACGACGACAGCCCCTCCGACGAGCCGCCGGCCAAGCGCCACTGCCCCTGGCCAGGGAATCTCACTTACTTCGACAGCGACGATGACGACAACGTCGAGGAGGATGAGGACAACGAAGGTCCCGCCGGCGGCCGCTACAGCAGCGACGACGAGCCCGCCGGGAGCAGCGCCGACAGCGGCGACGAGGGCGACGACGAGGGCAGCGACGGCCCGTAGATAGGATCTTTAGAATAGGATCAGCAGTAGTAGACGGGGCAATGTATCCCCTTAGTACTCCCTTTTGAGAGCAATCAGCTCTTCATGTAAGAAATCTGGCTTATCAATGAAGAAATTCCCCAATCTGATTTTGTCGATTTCCTTTATGCCAATTTAGCCGATTTCCCTTCATACTGTTCCCGCCGATCATCACTTAGCCAATGCTTAATGAGCCGATGACAACGCAAATCGGTCTCTCATGACCCATTCTTCATCCCTTTGACATTGGAGCGATCGCGAATTTGATCAATGCTCGAAAGCTGATGTTAACATATCAATCCTCCACGATCTATCTTTCACCTTTTCCAACCGATGACTTTGAGCTCTGGCGGACAACTAGGCAGATCAACACCCTTACGAGAGCCCGAGAACCACTGCTGAAACGACTTGATGCTGAAGTCGATACCTCTGGGTTTTCAGATATTCAATGATACTCTTCAAACCTGCCCAATCCCCTTTTACAAGGGTTATGATGGAGGGCCATCCGATGAAATCTCAATCGACTTCTTAAGAACAGAATATCTACGTAGCCAGTTGCCCCCCGAGCCTCTATCAAGGCAAGCATAGCCTTGGGCTAACCAAACGTGTCGCCATCGGTTTTCAAGTCATGATGCAGAGTCAGCCGATTTCAACAAAATCGGCTCTCCAGAGCAGAGAACCTTCAGTGTGAGCTGCCCCCCCGAGCTTCTTCAGTCCACTTCTCGCGCCTTGCAGGTCCTTCGGTGGATCTGATGCAACCCACCCTCAACTTGATCTGCACATTTATGCTGCTCTTGGCATTGTTCTTGAAGAGAGGATCTGAGCCATTAAACCACTCCATTGAGGAGTTTTTCCATTAGAGTCTCTCTTCGTGGCTCACTTCCTGCTCCATTGAACCCCTGCTTATAACAGTTGTATCCCTTGAGTCGATGGCCATGCATCGGCTTTATATCCTTAAGTCGATGTCTGCTGCATCGGCTGTGCTTAAAAAATTTTGAATTTTTACGGCCGAGATTTATATATCGGCCCCCATACTTCAATACCCATCATCAAAGGATATCTCGGGCTGCTAGGCATCTGCAGGACGCTTCTCCTGAATATCCTCGTGTTTTATCCACCTGGGTGTCCCCCCGAGCCGATTCTTTCAAGGGACTTGATGGTATCGGCTCTGTCGGATTAAATGTTGAACCCAGCGAATACATGGCAAGGATAATTTTGGCCGATTGCTGGAATCGGCCTCCACGTTGCTTGCTCGATGAAGTTTTTGTAATGTTCCTCCATAAATTTTTGGGGCCGATCACAAGGATCAGCCTCGCCACGTTTGCTCATTGATTTGCTCCAGCTATTACACGGTCAGGCCTGTGGATAAAACCAGCCTAACCCCGTTCTTTGTCACATCGATGCGCTCGCAGTCGTCCAAATTGATGCCTGAGAGTGGCTCTTGGCCCGATGTCTCCCAAACGTCCATGCAAGCTGTTGAAATCTCAACTGAATCATCTGCGTGGACGACTTCCACTTCATCTCCATCCCACTGTATTAGGCATTGGTGCATCGTGGATGGAATGCAACAGTTGGCGTGGATCCAATCTCTCCCTAGTAGGACAGCATAGGTACTCTTGCTGTCGACAATAAAGAATGTCGTAGGGACGGTTTTCCTTCCTATGGTCAGATCCACATTCAGAACACCTTGTGCGTCAGATGCTTGGCCGTTGAAATCGCTCAGTGTCACATTGGTCTTGATCAGATCTGAGCTAGAGCGTCCCAACCGACGTAGCATGGAATATGGCATAATGTTAACTGCCGCTCCGGTGTCCACCAACATCTTGTTGACGGAGCTGCCCATTGATGTAACCTTGCAAGTACAGGGCCTTCAGATGCCTGTAACTTCTTTCTCGTGGCTTCTCAAAGATGACCGGCCGTGGGCCGCAGTCCAATTGTGCCACAGGTGCTTCATATAATCTTGGAGCGCTAAACTCCGTTGGAAGGATGAAGACCATGTTTGTGCCGGCCGATGTGTCATCATCGGCTTTCCTTTGCTTGGGGCGCCACTCTTTTCTTTGTGGCCGACCTTCTTCGTCCGGGGTTCGCTGAATTTTGGCGGCCGGATCAGGCCGTGCCTTCCTCAACGTGTGCAGGTATAATCTTTCAGCTTCTTCCAACCCACGCAGACGCTGAACCCTTCGATTTTGGGAACGGCTGAGCCCATCGGGGCACCACCTGGGCCGATGATACTTGTCTTCTTCATCATCGTCCTCTAGTTCCTCGAGATCTTCCACCCGAGCGGACTCAGCATGCTTGTTCCGAGGCGGGAGAGGCCCTAGACGCTCGAACACGGACACGTTAGCTGCATCCTTCTTCCTTTGTTTACATTCTGGGCAATTGCCGATTGTTGGCAATCGGCTCATTCCTGAATCCCAGCAGTATCTTGTTATCACCAGATTTTAGACGAATCCAGAGGTGGGCCGGGCTTGTGCTGATTACCTGTGAAAGGATTCTAAGGCGGCCTGGCACGAAGGGTCTTGGGCTGAATTGCCCGTGTATCTTTACTTAGTAGTTTATTATAAGAGATAGAATCTGAGTCGTGCACGGTTTAGTGCACGCCCGCATTAGAAAGTCCCCTGGACTATAAATATGTACCTAGGGTTTATGGAATAAACAACAACTCACGTTCAACCCCAAAAACAAACCAATCTCGGCGCATCGCCAACTCCTTCGTCTCGAGGGTTTCTATCGGGTAGCGACATGCTTGCCTAGATCGCATCTTGCGATCTAGGCAGCACAAGCCCCACGTTGTTCATGCGTTGCTCGTATCTGAAGCGCTTTTGATGGCGAGCAACGTAGTTATCATTAGATGTGTTAGGGTTAGCATTGTTCTTCGTTTAAGCATGCTTACGTAGTGCAACCCTTGCATATCTAGCCGTCCTCACGCCTATCTCAGGTGTGGGGGCGGCACCCCGCTTGATCATTATTTAGTAGATCTGATCCGTTACGATTGCTCCTTGTTCTACAAGGATTAGTTTAATATCTGCAATAGTTTGGCCTTACAAAAGGGGGGAGGATCCTGTGGCACGTAGGGTGGCGTTCGCAAGTCCTAAACGGGATGTTCCTAGGATCAACTTCATGTTGGTTTTCCGGCCTTGTTTAGGATCGGCTTACGAGCACCGTGCGTGGCCATCCGGCCCAACCTGGAGTAGGATGATCCGATTATGTGGTGAAAACCCTAAATCGTCGTAGATCTCATTAGCTTCATCTTGATCAAGCAGGACCACCAAGTATTCGTACACCCCGTACGGATCATGGGTGGATCGGCTCTTTGAGCCGATTCACGAGATAACCCGAGAGCCGATCGAGGCTCGTATTTAACGTTTACATGTATGCCCTGCAGGAAACTAAGCGAGGCAATCTCATCACCTTCCCGACCAGGTATAGGTCGGGTGGCACGCCCTTGCACTTCGCAACGCCGCGTGTGACCGGAAGAGCATTGCGGGCCGTCGCTCGGAGGGGTCTCGGCCAGCCGCAGCTCTAGGCTCCCCCGGCTCTACGGTGTTGACAAGGCCGCTGCCCGCCGGTGGGTTTTGGCGATCAACACATTCGGCACGCCGGTGGGACAATCGTCTACATCAACCACATCGCCATCTACATCTGAGATGGCGGACGGCACGCCGGTCACCTACGAGGATCCGCCCGACGACCTCAAGAAGCAATACAATGAGATCAAGGCTACCCTCGAAGCCGACCTCATCGGCTCTTTTCGGAGAACCCGTTCCGGTGGCATCGGATGGAAGGGGTTCTCACCGGAAGGTGCACTCGATGGGATAGACCTTTCTTCCCCGTCGGAGGAACGCACCGGGGTCCGCGGCAGGAGATCAACTACCCGGTGGCTCACTCGCTACACCGCCACTCCGAGAACTTGGTTAACGTGTCTGGAGCGTGTCGCTCGCGCGTGATCCAGGAGATCATGAGCCACCGGTACTCGCCGTCAGGACCAGCTCTCGGGACGCATCAAGGAGAATTGCCATTCCAGTCCCGTCCACCGCTGCCATTTGCGTTGGCAGCGCCTGCTGAAGTGCCGACTACACCGGCATTCCTCGTCTACAGAATTGGTGGCGACCCCAGTGACTACCAGTTCTTAATGGAGGCGCCTAAGGAGATCCCTCATGGGTACGCATGCATGTATGTGCCGGATTGTGGTGACCGGGCACTCACAAACCAGGCCACAACATCGGGGACTCCGGCGAAGACAGGAGGAACGTCGGCGACAGAGCGAGACGTGGCTAACTAAATACGCCACACCGACGAAACTCCCGAGCCCAGCTCCTGCAGCTGGCTCAGAGCTGGAAAAGCAAACGTGGCAGGCCAAGTACGCCACCCCGGCGAATCTTCGGAGTGCAACTCCTACGGCCAGCACGGCGGATCAGATCGGTACCATACCGATAGACCAGTTCGGCATGATGCCGAAAAGAAGGGCGGTCGGCTATTCCAAGCCGTACCACGACGATTACGAGATGATCCCGCTGCCACCAAAATATCGGCTCCCGACTTCTCCAAATTCGGTGGATCGGATGGCTCCAGCTCCATCGAGCACGTCAGCCGATATTTGGCTCAACTAGGACCGGCTTCGGTGTCGGATCAGCTACGCGTGAGGCTCTTTTCACGGTCCCTCACGGGATCGGCTTTTGGATGGTACACCTCTCTACCGGCGAACTCCATCCGGTCTTGGAAGCAATTGGAAGAACAGTTCCATATGCAATACCATACGAAGCTTCCGAGTCCGGCATTGCCGATCTAGCACAATTACGTCGAAGCGCGGGGAAACGGTGACGGAATACATCCAGCGCTTCAGGAATCTTAGGAACCGATGTTATTCGGTTCGTATAACCGAAAAGGAAGCGGTCGAGTTGGCGGTAGCAGGCCTTGCAACACAGCTCAAGGACATGGCCTCCCAAGCAGATTATCCCTCACCGGCGCACATGGTTCGAAACTATCGGCATATGAACAGCGCCACCCCGACCTCGTACCAAGACAAGTTCAAGCGTGCGGTAGTCATGGTCGATACGGAGGAGGATGAAATGCCTGCGGGAGGCCAAGAGATAGCGGTGGCTGAGTGGACTCGGGGAGGAACCCCGTGGCCTGCAAATGGGTAAAGCCACCGGGGCCGCCCGAGGGATTTGATTTTGACGTGACCAAGACTGAACAAATCTTCGACCTCCTGCTCAAGGAGAAACAGCTTGACGGTTCCTGAAGGTCTCAAGTTCCCCACGGCGAAAGAGCTAAACGGAAAGCCGTACTCGCAAATTCCACAACTCGCTTTCCCATGCCACCAACGACTGCCGGGTGTGGCGTCGGCACATCCAAGCGGCGATAGAGAAGGGGCGGCTAATTTTCAACCAGTACGCCATGAAGGTCGACACCCAACCCTTCCCCGCCGTTAACATGGTAGGAATCACCTACCCCGAAAGTTGCCGCCCAGGCCCCTCGTTCGAGCATCAACATGGTAGGGCCTGGAAACCACTCTGGCAAAGATGGAGATGAGGGCAGCTGCTCTCACAGCAAGGATACAGATGAGGCCGCTCCATGCGATCGGCTCCGTCATGATGGCAAGCGCTATGTCACGAGAGGGAGAGGTGAAGAATATAAGATATCGGCGGCCCTCTCTCGATCACCTCCTCAACAAATATGTTAATCGGTATGGTCAACGCCGGCGCCCCTATTACGGTGATAGAGGAAATCGTTTGGCTAGAGAAGCCGGAAGATATCGTCGGCGGGATCACGATGAGGAGGAGCATGAGCGCTATGCCACGGAAGCATCAAGGGAGCAAGACGACAACGCCAGGCATTGGGACTGCCCCTTCTTCAGACACTGCTGGGATTCAGGAATGAGCCGATTGCCCACAATCGGCAATTGCCCAGAATGCAATCAGAAAAAGAAGGAGGCAGCCAACGTGTCTGTGTTCGAGCGCTTAGGGCCTCTCCCACCACAAAGCAAATGCGCTGAGTCACCTCGTTGGGCAGATCTTGAAGATTCAGAAGACGAGGGAGAAGTGGAAGAAGACAGGTACCACCGGCCAAGGTGGTGCCCCGACGGACTCAGCCGTTCCCGAAGCGCGAGGGTTCAGCGATTGCGCGGCACTGGAGGAAGCCGAAAGGTTGTACCCGCATACGCTAAGAAAGGCACGGCCCGATCTGGCTGCAAAGGTTCAGCGAACCCTGGATGAAGAGGGTCGTCCACGGAAAATGGAGTGGCGCCCTAAACAGAGGAGAGCCGATGATGAGACATCGGCTGGCACAAACATGGTACTCGTCTTGCCGACAGAGCGTAGCGCTCCACGACTCTACGGAGCACACAAGGTGGACGACGAGCAGGCGCATCAAGTCGGAGGTTGGGTTGGTTTCATCCAGCCTGACAAAGTAGCAAGATCAAACCAATGGGCAAACCAGGAGAGGCTGATCCTTGTGATCGGCCCCAAAAAATTTACGAAGGGAACTTACAAAACCTTCAACGAACAAGCAACGTGGAGGCCGATTCCGGCAATCGGCCAAAATTATCCTCACCTACCTTTCTGCCTGGGTTCAACATGTTATCCAACAGAGCCGATACCATCAATTTTCTTGACGAGAATCGGCTCGGGGGCGCCCAGGTATATGGAAATATGAGGGTATACAACAGAAGCATCTCATCTTTTGTTGACGGGTATTGAGATATGGGGGCCGATGCACAGGTCGGCCGTAAAAAAAAAAATTCGAAAAGTGAAAATTTTCGAGGCACAGCCGATGCAGCGGACATCGACTTCGGAATCAAGAAATAGCCGATGCGTAGCCATCGACTCTAGTTGTGTGAGGATTATCCAATCTGTGGGGTTAGTACAGCTGGAACGGAAGATTATCGGCTGTCAGAGGAAGAAAGAGGATCGGTTGTGGCACATTCTCGCCTCGAGTAAGAACTCGGGGGGCAGCTCACCTTGAAGGCTTTCCGCTCAGAGAGGCCGATTTGTGTTCAAATCGGCTGACGCTACATAAGGAATTTCCCCACACACAATCAGGCCCAGGTCTACACAGTTCATGCGCGTATTCCTCGTCTCTGCCGAGACTCGGGGGGCAACAAGCCTGGAAGATGCCTTGTTCTTGGGAGCCGATCAGGATTACCTCGGCTGCGGCTGCATCATGGCCGTCTCAGGCAGGAACTGGGAAGGAAAAGCCGACGCCTAGTACGGGGCTTGGACCGTGCCGTTGTCTGCAAGAAAGGAAAGAAGTCCGACGCGTTGCTGTCGGTCTTAGCATGGCAAACGGAGGGAATGAAATTGGAGCAATTGAAGGATAAATGGAAAGAACAATTTCATTAATTCCAAGGAGCGGCTTTACAAGAAAGAGCCGATGGCTCTCAAAAGAGGGATCTGGTGCCTAGTGCACTGCTACTACTAGTCGTCGCTGTCCTCGTCATCGCCGCCGCCGACGTCATCGGCGCTGCTCCCAGGGAGCTCTTCGTCGCTGCTGCCCCAGCCCTTGGCCGGGGCCTCTTCCTCCTCGTCATCATCATCATCCTCGCTGTCCGCCCGGGAGCGGAAGCGCTTGGGCGGCGGGTACCCGATGGAGGAGGAAGAGTCGTCCTCCTCCTCTTCCTCTTCGTCATCATCCTCGTCCTCGCTGTCCGCCCACATGCGGGGGCGCTTCTTCGGCGGGAGCTGGGCAGAAGGAGAGGCTTTGGCCTTCGCTGCTTCTCCTTCTTTTTTCTCCTTGTCGGAGGAGAAGGGATTCACTGCGGGGTGGAGACCGCCTTCGGTCTTCTTCTTCGGCGAAGATTGGGGGAAGAGTTTGGAGAAAGAAGAGGAAGAGGAAGACATTGCTACAGGAAGAGGGGGTTTTTTGGTGCCGATAGCAGGGATGGAATAGAGGATATGAGAGAGAGCTAACCCAGTCGGCGCGGTTAAATAATGATGAATCCGGCGAAGGATTAATGCTATTACAACTTCCAAGGGATCGATGCTAAAGCTGTCGGGATTTTTAGAGAAGCCGAGAAGACAGGGCATAATGATGACGGATGCTCGTAACGGCTCTACTCTGCTACGACGTGACCTCTCGAAGGGAAAGCATAATGATTTTGGAAATGTTATTTCCAAAACCAGGGGGGCATGTGTTATCACCAGATTTTAGACGAATCCAGAGGTGGGCCGGGCTTGTGCTGATTACCTGTGAAAGGATTCTAAGGCGGCCCGGCACGAAGGGTCTTGGGCTGAATTGCCCGTGTATCTTTACTTAGTAGTTTATTATAAGAGATAGAATCTGAGTCGTGCACGGTTTAGTGCACGCGCGCATTAGAAAGTCCCCTGGACTATAAATATGTACCTAGGGTTTATGGAATAAACAACAACTCACGTTCAACCCCAAAAACAAACCAATCTCGGCGCATCGCCAACTCCTTCGTCTCGAGGGTTTCTATCCGGTAAGCGACATGCTGCCTAGATCGCATCTTGCGATCTAGGCAGCACAAGCCCCACGTTGTTCATGCGTTGCTCGTACTGAAGCGCTTTTGATGGCGAGCAACGTAGTTATCATTAGATGTGTTAGGGTTAGCATTGTTCTTCGTTTAAGCATGCTTACGTAGTGCAACCCTTGCATATCTAGCCGTCCTCACGCCTATCTCAGGTGTGGGGGCGGCACCCGCTTGATCATTATTTAGTAGATCTGATCCGTTACGATTGCTCCTTGTTCTACAAGGATTAGTTTAATATCCGCAATAGTTTGGCCTTACAAAAGGGGGAGGATCCTGTGGCACGTAGGGTGGCGTTCGCAAGTCCTAAACGGGATGTTCCTAGGATCAACTTCATGTTGGTTTTCCGGCCTTGTTTAGGATCGGCTTACGAGCACCGTGCGTGGCCATCCGGCCCAACCCGGAGTAGGATGATCCGATTATGTGGTGAAAACCCTAAATCGTCGTAGATCTCATTAGCTTCATCTTGATCAAGCAGGACCACCAAGTATTCGTACACCCCGTACGGATCATGGGTGGATCGGCTCTTTGAGCCGATTCACGGGATAACCCGAGAGCCGATCGAGGCTCGTATTTAACGTTTACATGTATGCCCTGCAGGAAACTAAGCGAGGCAATCTCATCACCTTCCCGACCAGGTATAGGTCGGGTGGCACGCCCTTGCACTTCGCAACGCCGCGTGTGACCAGAAGAGCATTGCGGGCCGTCGCTCGGAGGGGTCTCAGCCAGCCGCAGCTCTAGGCTCCCCCCGGCTCTACAGTGTTGACAAGGCCGCTGCCCGCCGGTGGGTTTTGGCAGTCAACATATCTGAAGAAGGGACAGTCCCAGTGCCTGTCCTCGTCGTCTCGCTCCCCTGACTTTTCCTTGGCACGGCGCTCGTGCTCCTCCTCATCGCGATCGTGCCGACGATGCCTTCTGGCTTCTCTAGCCATATGATCTCTTTCATCACCATCGCTGGATCGTCGGCGTTGGTCATACTGGCCCACATACTTGTTGAGGAGGTGATCAGAGAGAGGTCGCTGATATCTTACGTTTTTCACCTCTCCCTCTGTGACGTAGCGCTTGCCGTCTCGGCGGAGCCGATCGCGTGGAGCGGCTTCCTCTGTGTCTTTGCTATGAGAGCAGCTGCCCTCATCTCCGTCCTTACCAGAGTGGTGCCCAGGTCCCACCATGTTGATGTCGAGTGGGGATCTTGGCTGGCACCCTCCAAGGTAAGTGCGCTCCACCATGTTAACGGTGGACGCCGGTGAAATCGGTACTCCTGGTGCTGCCAATGCGCATGGCAACGGCGGACGGGCCCGGAGCGCACTTTCATGTGAGAACCCCTTCCACTTGATGCCATGAGAGAGGGCTCTGTGGAAAGAGCCGATGAGTTCGGCTTCGACGGTTGCCTTGATCTCGTCATGTTTCTTCTTGAGCTCATTAGGCAGATCCTCGTACTTGACCGGAGTACTTTCCGCCATCTCGGATGTAGATGGCGATGTGGTGGACGTCGAAGGTGGTCCCACCGGGCGTGCCAGAATGTGTTGCGGTCAGAAACCCACCGGCGGGCAGCGACTGGCAACACAGTAGAGCCGGGAACAACTAGGGCTGCGGCTGGCCCCAGTCCCTCGGAGCGACGGCCCGCAAAGCCTCCTCGGTCACACGTCCGATGCTATCGCAAGGGCGTGCCACCTGACCTATACCTGGTCGGGAAGGTGTTGGATGATGCCTCGCTTAGTTTCTCGCATGGCATACACGTAAACATTAAATACGAGCCTCGATCGGCTCTCGGGTTATCCTCGTGAATCGGCTCAAAGAGCCGATCCACCCATGATTCGTACAAGGTGTCCGAATATATGGTGGTCCTGCTTGATCAAGATAAAGCTAATGAGATCTACGACGATTTAGGGTTTTCACCGCATAATCGGATCATCCTACTCACGATTGGGCCTCGCGCTCGCGCACGGTGACCGTAAGACGATCCTAGACAGGGCCTAAAAACCAACACGAGGTTGATCCCCGGAACATCCTGTCTAGGGCTAGCAAACTTCACCCTACACGCCGCTGGATCCTCCAACCCTTTGTAAGGCCTAACTATTGCGGATATTAAACTAATCCTTGCAGAACAAGGAGCAACCGTAACGGATCAAATCTACTAAACTATGATCAAGCGGGGTGCCGCCCCTACACCTAAGATAGGTGTAAGGGCGGCTAGATGTATAAGGGTTGCACTACGACAGCATATGATACGAAGAACAATGCTAACCCTAACACATCTAAGATAACTACGTTGCTCGCCATCAAAAAGGCTTCAAGCACGAGCAACGCATGAACAACGTGGGTAGGCTTGTGCTGCCTAGATCGCAAGATGCGATCTAGGCAGCATGGTGCTTACCGGAGAAACCCTCGAGACGAAGGAGTTGGCGATGCGCCGAGATTTGTTTGTGTTGAACGTTGGTTGTTGTTTATTTCATAAACCCTAGATACATATTTATAGTCCAGCGGACTTTCTAACGTGGGAATAACCCCACCGTGCACGAGACAAACTCTAACTTTTAATCTACGATGCAATCTACTATAATTAAAGATACACGGGCAGTCTAGCCCAAATTCTTCGTGCAAGGCCGCTTCAGAGATCTTCCACGTGTAATCTTCCAAGCCCATCTTGATCGCGGCCCATCTCCTGATTTTGCCAAAATCTGGTGATAACAGGTTGTCAAGCACAATGTTTCGCGTAAGTAAATAAAACACAAGTAATAATAAAGCGAGTAAAACTAGATAAAATAAAGTAAGTAAGTAAAAAACAGTAAAGGGGTTGATTGTTTTGGGTGTTTTGGATGCAAATAAGAAAAGTAAATATTTTTTGTATTTTCGAATTAAAATAATGCAGCAAATAGAAAACAAAAGAAAAGAAAGATAAAGGTGTTTCTTATGATAAAAAGTGGACCAGGGTTTATGGGTTCACTTGACTATTCTCTCTTTTAAGTTGTAGTGGATAAATAGCAATTCATCAATGAGATATGAGGATGCAAAACAATAACATGTGAAAGATACACATCCATATGGACATCACGTCCTAACATAGAGATGATGCAACACATTTCTCTTATACTTCACAAGAAAGGGAAAACTCCATGCAATCTTGTATGAAGAATTAACAGAGCATATCCATAAGTACTTTGACATGATGTTTGAATATCAAATAATATACCTTAAACAAACAAGATCATCACTTTTGTCACGTGACGAACATAGCATATGCATTTACTTTATTCCTAGTGAGGTAGCAAAAGAAAAGACAAAATCATAATAGATCATAAATTTATTATAACTATCCAATCACTAAAACCATGCCACTCCATCTAATACACACATCACCCCACACACGCTCTTGCATATAAGTTGGATCAGAATAAATACTTAAGAACGGGGTACATAATATGCATCTATCAATACATCTTGCACGTAATATGATCAGATCTTGTAGCACAATATCATACAATAAGGATCCACCACATATGTATTACAAATATGACCATAATCATGTAGGGCAGCTCATATGGCACTAAGAACTATGAAGAACATGAGATAAATAGATCAAGCTACAGCCACAAACCCGTATTATAGAGGTGGATTACTCCCCCTTGATCATGGTGATCATGATGAAGACGTTGGAGAAGGTGGAGATCCCTCCGGCGGTGATGTCGGCGGAGTTTCCCCCTCCAACATTTGCTGTTGCAGCCTCCCTTTTCGTGTTTCTATCATCTGCGGCTCTCTCCTTCCGAGAACTCTTCGGGGCCATATGTATAGTGATTTTTAGGTCAAAATACATCGATGAGCAAAATAATTAGGTCAATTGGGAGATCGACGGCTGAAAGAGGGGGGTGGCGCGCCCACCATGTTTGGGCGCTCCACGTTTCCTCTTTTGGGCCTCAGGCCCATCCACATGTGCTCCAAAGCTCGAGTGTGTTTCTCGCGATGAAAAAGTTACGCTCCAAAAATCTCAGATCAATTTGACTCTATATAGATCTCTGAAAGTGAAAAATACGCGAAACGTGGATTTCTTGTTCTGCAGAGTTATAAACTAAATAAAGAGGATCATTGGTAAATCCCCATAATCAATGTAAAACATGGTATTATCATCATATATGTTGCAAATATGTGGAAATTCAATATGATAAAGGAGAAAGTTCATGTATGTATTTTACATGCATCAGCCTATCTCCATATAAAATAAGCTTGCCTTGCCAGCATCCCATATTACGTTTGAAGCGAGTTTCAACGGAACTCCACTCCTTGTTCAATAGTCTTCTATGATGGATTGGGATACCGAGATATTTGAAACGAAGTGACCCAATTTCGCAGCCAAAAATCCGCGTGTACTAGTCTTCCACCCCTTTGGCCTTACCTAAGCAAAAAAAAAATCACTTTTGTGAAAATTTATTTTCAGCCCAGACAAATGCTCAAAGATACGTAGTATAAGCTTCATGTTTACGGCCTTCTCTAGACTTTGTTCCATGAATAAAATTTTATCATTAACATACTGTAATATAGAGACTCCTCCCTCAACTAAATGAGGTACAAGTCCTCCTACTTGTCCATCTTCTTTCGCTCGAGCGATTAAAATGGCTAACACATGTGTGCGAAAATACTAAAAAGAAGCGGAGACAGAGTGTGGCCTTGTCTCAGTACTTTCATAGTTTGAAAATAATGGCCAATATCATCATAAACCCGTATTCTCACAGATCCTCCCTCAACAAATTTACTTATCAATTGAAACCATTTTTGGAAAAATCCTTTCATACGCAAAGTTTGCTGAAGAAAAGATCATTTGATCTTGTCATAGGCATTTTCAAAATCATTTTTGAAAAGCACACCATCCATTTTTTTACCGATGAAGCTCGTACTCCTTCTAAAATATGCCTCCTTGGCATAAACGCTCTTTGGATAGGTTTTATGACTTTGGGTGCAATATTCGTAATTCTATTGGTGCCTACTTTCGTAAATATCTTAAATCTTACATTGAGCAGGCATATCGGTCTATATTATTGGATTTGTATTACATCCTCATTTTTTGGTATCAATGTAATGATTCCAAAATTTAGTTTATGAAGCCGCAACTCCCTGTGTTGCATTTGTACAAACAAAGCCATATGGTCATTTTTAAGTACCTTCCAGAAGCATTGATAAAATTCAGCTGAAACCCGTCCGGTCCTGGTGCTTTATTATGCTCCATTTCCATAATAGCATCTAACACTTCCTTCTCGGTAAAGGTAGCAGTTAGAATTATCACTAGTAGAAAACCTCTCATCCATCTAAGCCATTGGTACCGGTTCCCTTACGAACCGGTACCAATGGGGCCATTTGTACCGGTTTGAGGGCTCAGGTGGGCGAGGAGCTTTGGTACCGGTTTGGGAGGGGCTTTCGTACCGGTTCGTGTTAGGAACCGGTACGAAAGGTCTTCGGCCAAAATTCAGATGCGTGGTGGGGCCCTGGCTGGACCTTTGGTACCGGTTCGTAACACGAACCGGTACCAAAGGGTACCCAGCCATATCAAATCGCCTAGATCGCCCGAGCCCCCTGCTGTGGCTCTCATTTTTCTCTTCTTCCTCACACTCTAAATTTTTCTCCACCTCTCACACTCCAATAATCTTTATTTTTCTCCACCATTTTAACAAGATTAACGACCTCCATCTATCCAAGGGTTAGCAATATCATCCTTTCTTCCGGCGTTCCTAATTTAGCTCATTTCTTTGGTAGTTTAACTCGTACTATTTTTCTAGTGCTAGCAAGGTGTTTGATGAAATGCCTAAGTTAGGGATTTTACTTTTTATAATCAATTTGAGCTGAAATTATGGTATATTTTGTAGGTCTTAATTAGTATCATCCCCGTCCTCACCGCCGTCGATCGCTAGCATCGTCCCCTAGCCGGCACCGTACAACCTCGGTGAGCCTCTTCTTTTTTATAAAAAAAACTTAGTTTTATGTGATGAACTTGAATATTAATTAGGTTGGTCACTCATATATCCATGATGTTGTGTACTTAATGATTTTTGATATACATATAAAATGCAGATGAGTCGACAATGGATGTACGGTGACCGGGTCCATCCCGAGTTCATTGCGGCATGCATTATTTTCTCAACGTGGGCTGAGGCAAACAGGCGATCGAATGGTTTCATGTATTGTCCATGTAGTTCTCGTAAGAATATGAAGGATTACTCTACCTCGAAGACCCTTCACGTCCACCTGCTGGAGAATGGTTTCATGCCCAGCTATAATTGTTGGACCAAGCACGGAGAAAGAGGGGTTATATTGGAAGACAACGAAGAAGAAGAGGATAGTGACAACTATCCCTTATTCACCGAAGACGGTGGTAGTAGAATGGGGGAAGACGAAGCTGAAGAAGAGCTCATTTTCGATGAGCCGATTTTTGATGACCCGGATGACGATTTGGGTCGGGCCATTCTTGATGCGAAGATGAGCTGCGGAAATGAAAAGGAGAGGTTGAAGTTGGAGAAAATGTTAGAGGATCACAACAAACTGTTGTACCCAAATTGCGAAAATGGTCGGAAAAAGGCTGGGTACCACAGCTGGAATTGCTGCGGTGGAAGGCGAGAGAATGGTACTTCGACAAGGGATTTGAAAAGTTGCTGAAAATAATAAAGAAGATGCTTCCGGGGAGAACGTGTTGCCCTCTAGCACGTACGAAGCAAAGAAGGTTGTCTGCCCTCTAGGATTAGAGGTGCGGAAGATACATGCATGCATCAATGACCGCATCCTCTACCGCGGGGAGTACGAGAATTTGAATGCATGCCCGGTATGTAGTGCATTGAGGTATAAGATCGAGGCGAGATGACCCCGGCGATGTTGAGGGTGAGTCCACCCCCGGGAAGAGGGTTTCTGCGAAGGTGATGTGGTATGCTCCTATAATACCACGGTTGAAACGTTTGTTCCAGAACAAAGAGCATGCCAAGTTGTTGCGATGGCACAAAGAGGACCGTAAGAAAGATGTGATGCTGAGACACCCCGCTGACGGGTCGCGGTGGAGAAAAATCGACAGAGAGTTCAAGTCATTTTCGGATGACGCAAGGAACTTAAGATTTGGTCTAAGTACGGATGGCTTTAATCCTTTCGGGAGCGAGCTCCAGTCATAGCACCTGGCCGGTGACTCTATGTATCTATAACCTTCCTCCTTGGTTGTGCATGAAGCGGAAGTTCATTATGATGCCGGTGCTCATCCGGGGCCCGAAGCAACCCGGCAACGACATTGATGTGTACCTGAGGCCATTGGTTGAAGAACTTTTAGAGTTGTGGCGTGACGAAGGTGTACCTGTGTGGGATGAGCACGAACAAAAGGAATTTAACCTACGAGCGTTGTTATTTGTAACCATCAATGATTGGCCTGCTCTTGGTAACATTTCGGGCAGTCAAACAAGGGATACAATGCATGCACACACTGTTTAGGTGAGACCGATAGTAATTATTTGGGAAACAAGAATGTGTACCAGGGCATCGTCGATTTCTTCCAAAACAACATCACGTAAGAAAGAGAGGAAAGCATTTCGGAGGTGAGGCGGATAACCGAACGAAGCCTACCCGCCCTAATGGGGAAGTTATATATGATATGGTCAAGGATTTAAAAGTGATCTTTGGAAAGGGTCCCGGCGGACAATCCGTTCCGCATGATGTTGACGGACACGTACCCATGTGGAAGAAGAAGTCGATATTTTGGGAGCTACCCTACTTGGAAATTCTTAGAGGTTCACTCGCAATCGACGTGATGCACGTGACGAAAAATCTTTGCGTGAACCTGCTAAACTTCTTGGGCGTGTATGGGAAGACAAAAGATACACCGGATGCACGGCGAGGACCAGCAAAGTATCCACGAAGGAAACAACCTGAATCCGAGAGAAGTATCAAGGTCCTGCCAGCTATGCTCTTACCAAAGAGGAGAAGGAGATCTTTTTGAAGTCCTGAGTAGCATCAAGGTCCCGTCGGGCTTCTCGTCGAATATAAAGGGAATAATAAACATGTCGGAGAAAAAGTTTCAAAACCTAAAGTCTCATGACTGCCACGTGATTATGACACAATTACTTCCGGTTGCATTGAGGGGGCTTCTGCCGGAAAATGTTCGAGTACCCATTGTGAAGCTATGTGCGTTCCTCAATGCAATTTCTCGAAGGTGATCAATCCACTTACTCTACAAAATTTACGGAAGGATGTGGTCCAATGTCTAGTCGGCTTCGAGTTGGTGTTCCCACCATCCTTCTTCAATATTATGACACATCTCCTAGTTCACCCGGTCGAAGAGATTGGCGTTCTCGGTCTCGTATTTCTACACAACATGTTCCCCTTTGAGAGATTCATGGGAGTCTTAAAGAAGTACGTTCATAACCGTGCTAGGCCGGAAGGAAGCATCTCCAAGGGCTATGGAACGAGAGGAGGTCATTGAGTTTTGTGTTGACTTTATTCCGACCTTAAGCCGATCGGTGTTCCTGAATCGCGCTATGAGGGGAGACTGCGTGGAAAAGGCACGCTAGGAAAGAAATCAGCAACGTGTATGGACGGACATTCTTTCACTCAAGCACACTACACGAGTTCTACTTAATTCCATCTTGGTGGCTCCGTACAAAGAGGAACACAAGGAGATCTTACGCTCTAAATACCCGGAGCAACGTGAAGATTGGATTGATGGAGAACACATGAAGACTTTCGGCGGTTGGTTGCAAACACGTCTCATGAATGTCACCGATGACGAGCAGTCTGTACTTGTTGGCCAAGCAACCATCTTCTACTATATCGACTTTTCAAGGGTACGAGATTAATGGGAACACATTTTACACTTTCGCCCAAGACAAAAAGAGCACCAACCAAAACGAGTGGTGTCCGCTTTGATGCGAGAAGATGGCAATGGGAACAAGGTCACATATTATGGGTACATAGAGGAGATATGGGAACTTGACTATGGACCTAATTTCAAGGTCCCTTTGTTCCGGTGTAAATGGTTCAACTTTGAAAGACGGGGTACGGGTAGACCCGCAGTACGGAATGACTACGGTGGATTTCAAGAATCTTGGGTACGACACCGAACCATTCGTCCTAGCCGGTGAAGTGGCTCAGGTTTTTTATGTGAAGGATATGTCTAGCAAACCGAAAAAAAGAAAAGAAAGGCAAGAGGACACATCATACGATGAGCCAAAGCGGCACATAGTTCTTTCGGAAAAAGAAACATCGTGGGAGTAGAGGACAAGACGGACATGTCGGAAGATTATAATAAGTTTGACGATATTCCACCCTTCAAGGTAAAAATTGACCCAAGCATCATCTTAAACAATGAAGATTGTCCATGGTTGCGTCGCGATGAAGAAGAAAGGGAAACGGGCGAAGAAAACTCGGAAGACTAGAGGAGATGGAGTATAACTTGTGTATCTCAATATGGAAATCACTTTTGTGTAATGATGTTACTGTATGTAAGATATTAACAATGGAGATGGTTGGCTTGTTTTACTAGTTAAGTCATGGGCTTGCAGGGAAATTTTTCCGAGGCGGAACTTCCGAATATGCCATATATAGGGCATGTGCACCAAGGGCATATTCGAGAAGTTCCGCCACGGAGATTTCCCAACCCTTTCCGCAACATTGTTAGAGGAGATGGAGTCTTCCACGGGCTTGCAGGAAAAAAATTCCGAGGCGGAACTTCCGAAGATGCCATAGGGCGTGTGCACCAAGGGCATCTTCGACAAGTTCCGCCACGGGAGATTTCCCAACCCTTTCCCCAACATTGTTAGAGGAGATGGAGTCTTCCACGGGCTTGCAGGGAAATTTTTCCGAGGCGGAACTTCCGAAGATGCCATAGGGCGTGTGCACCAAGGGCATCTTCGACAAGTTCCGCCACGGGAGATTTCCCAACCCTTTCCCCAACATTGTTAGAGGAGATGGAGTCTTCCACGGGCTTGCGTGGAAATTTTTCGAGGCGGAACTTCCGAAGATGCCATAGGGCGTGTGCACCAAGGGCATCTTCGACAAGTTCCGCCACGGAGATTTCCCAACCCTTTCCTCCATCCATGGTGATGAAACTCTCCATCCATGTTGGCTTGTTGAGCTGCTTCCCATGGTCTATCGATGCTCCTTTTATAGGCGAGAGCGTCCTTATCCTGCCGAGCTGGCTTTAGTACCGGTTGCGGACACGAACCGGTACTAAAGGTTACCCACGCGTCCTTATCCTGCCGACGGCTTTAGTACCGGTTGCGGACACGAACCGGTACTAAAGGTTACCCACGCGTCCTTATCCCGCCGACGGGCGTCGTGCGCTACATACTTTATCTCATCGAGCGGGCGTCCTTATCCCGCCGACGGCTTTGAGTACCGGTTGCACCCACCAACCGGTACTAAAGGTTACCCACGCGTCCTTATCCCACCGACAGGGCGTCGTGCGCTACATACTATATCTCATCGAGCAGGGCGTCCTTATCCTGCCGACAGCTTTAGTACCGGTTGCACCCACCAACCGGTACTAAAGGTTTGCCTCGATCTGTCTTCCCGCCTATTTTCTTCCCGCGCTTTCCACCGGTTCCCGCCTCTGTCTTCCCGCCATTTTTTCACTATATATATGTAGGCTTGGCCACCATTTACATATCACATCTAGACTCATATCCGCAAACCTCATCATTCTCTCCCATGGCTTCCATCGCATCTCTAACCCCCGGGAGGCGGAGGCGCTTTGCGCCTCGAACTACCCCTGCCCGCCGGGCTACCGCGTCCCGACCGGCTGGTTGCTAAGCGTCGGAGGCGTACCGGTCCCTCCGGTCCCTCTAGGTGTGGCGCGCGAGATGGCCATCACGAACCACTACTACTTCGAGCTCACGCCGAGCGGCGGAGGAATCCCCGGTGGCATCCCGACTACGGCCCGACTTGGGAAAGCTTCTTCATCAATCGGCGTGAGAGGGCGCTTGCCAGGCACGAGGAGGGCGGCCCGCCTCCTCCGAACTTCAACGAGGCCGGCCGTCGGCTGTGGTGGCGCGGCCGGACTCTCCAGGGCGTCATGGCCTACCGTGGCCCCCGCCTGCGCTACCCTCAGTCCCGGCCCACGCGTGCTCACCCGCCGACGTTCGAGTACCGCGACCCCGATGCCGGCGACGATGATGACGGCGACTACGACGACTACGGTGGCGACTACTACGGGGCTAGGCACGAGTATGACTCGAATGACTCCGGTAGAATTTGGTCATGTATCTTTAATTTTCAGTTAAGCTATGTACTTTTAATTCGAGTTCAATCGTAATAAAATTTCATTCCCGCCCTTTCTTTTCCGCGCGGCGTCGTGGCCGGAAAGTTTCCCGCGCGACGTCGGGACGGGAAAGTTTCTGTCGCGGACGGCGTCGTGGCGAGAGTAAAGAAAAGAAATAGAATAGAGAAAAGAAATAGAAAAGAAATAGAAAAGAAAAACAAAAGCAATAGAAAAAATAAATAGAAAAGAAATAGAAAAGAAAGGAAAAAATAAAAGTAATAGAAAAAATAAATAGAAAAAATAAATAGAAAATAAAGAAAAAGAAACAGGAATAGAAAAGAAACAGAAAAAAAAAAGAAAAGCAATAGAAAAAAGAAATAGAAAAGCAAAAGAAAAGAAACAGAAAATAAAAAGAAAAGAAACAGAAACAGCAAAAGAAACAGGAAAGAAAAACAAAAGAAACAGCAAAAGAAAAACAAAAGAAACAGCAAAAGAAAAACAAAAAAAAACCTTTGGTACCGGTTGGTACCACCAACCGGTACGAAAGACCTTTCGTACCGGTTGGTGGTACCAACCGGCACTAAAGTATTTCCCCTAGTAAGGGACTTGGCGCGGGCAAAAATTCCCAACTTCTTCTTCCGCGCGCGCGCCAACCTCGCAGAGCTCCGTCGCCCTCGCCCTCGCCGTAGCCGTAGCCGCCGCCGTCGCCGCGTCGCCGTCGCCCTCGCCGTAGCCGCCGCCGTCGCCCTCACCGAAGCCGCCGCCGTCGTCGCCGCGTCGCCCGCGCCGCTCCACCTCTCCCCGCCGCCGTCGCCCTCACCGAGGTGAGCACCCGGCCCCTCCTCTCCCTCCCTCGCCTCCCTCGCCTCCCTGGCCGGCGCGCCTCGCCGGGTGGAGCCCCCGCGCGCGTCGGCTGCCGCGCCACGGTCGCCGCCGGCCTCCCCCTCACGCACGCCCGCAGGGTGTTCGAGGAAAAGCCACGCCGCGCCGCCACCAGCTAGCGCGCCCTGCCCCTGCCTGCCCGCGCTGCCGCCGCCGCGGTGCCCTCCGCCCTGCCACTGCCCGCCCTGCCCGCCTGCCGCCGACTTCGCCTCACCACGCCCCGCCGTGCCCCGACGTCGCCTCACCACGCCCCGCCGTTCCCCGACGTCGCCTCACCACGCCCCGCCGTTCCCCGATGCTCGCAGACGCCCACGCCGACGACGCCCATGCCCCTGCCCCTGCCGCTGCCGTGCCCTGCCCCTGCCGCTGCCGTGCCGCTGCCCTGCCCGTGAGCTGTGCAGCTGCCCTGCCGTGCCCTGCCCCTGCCGCTGCCCCTGCCCGTGCGCCGTGCCGCTGCCGTGCCGTGCTCCCTGCCGTGTCGCTGCCCGTCGTCGCTGCCAGTGCCGCTGCCATGCTCTATACCATTTCAACACAAGACAACAACATTTGGGTATATGTGAGTGTATGGCCAATTTGCAAATTTGAGCAAAGGCCATACTTTCTTGGTTTGAATTATTAAAACACAACCCTATACCATTTCAACACAAGACAACACCATTTGGGTCAAAGAAAATCAAAGAAAAAGGGAAGAAAGTGAAAAAACCTAAGTGACATATGCTAATGGTCAAATCTGCCAAAAATAATATGATGCCTACTTTGAGCCCCTTTGGTTAACTATTTCTAAACTAAACTTGCTAATCTTTTTGCCCAGATCAATAGTACTCATAAAAGTGAACAACTTGGTTAAAGTCAACCTTGCTGATTCAAAGTCAAACTCTTAATATAAGCATGCAAAGTGGCAACTTTGAAACAAATTTTAGATTTCCCCAAATTTTGGAATATTCACAAACCGCCGCGACATAGAGAGAAGAGCGAGAGGAGGAGCGCCGAGTGTTAGGGTTAGGGTCTGTAGCGGTGCCGAGTCCGTGGCGGTGCCGCCGTGTCATAGAGAGAAGAGCGAGAGGAGGAGCGCCGAGTGTTAGGGTTAGGGTCCAGTAGCGGTGCCGGAGTCCGTGGCGGTGCCGCCGCGACATAGAGAGAAGAGCGAGAGGAGGAGCGCCGAGTGTTAGGGTTAGGGTCGAGAAATCTGTTAGGGTTTTCTTGCTTTCTTCATTTCAATTTGTTATTCATCTAGAAATCTGTTATATGATCATTACATGATGAATGAAATACAATTGCTTTCTTAATTTTGCAGTGACATTGAGGTATGGAGGACGGCACCTTCGTCCGAGATGAGGAGGGGGAAGAAGCGGTGCAGCAATTGATCTATGAGAGTGCCCGTGGTCCGGAACCCGACGATGGAGACAACGATTTCCAAGACTTTCGAATGATTTCGGCGAGGGACTTGAGTCTGAACAAATTAGAAGAGACAACGAAGTGTCCATCACAAACTCCGGCGAGGTGTATATCTATGTATCAATTAGTCTATATGTTCATCCCTAGATGCATTCATTTATTTGTATTGCACTTATTAACGAATAATTTTTTCTTTTAGCCTTCCGGATCATCGAGCAAGTCCGTTAGATCAAAACGAGGCCCGACGCGGGTGCTAAAGTGCGAGGGCAGGTTAGCCCTCACGGCATTCAAGGATAATGGTGAACCGGTGGAGCCCAAGGAGTTTTGCCGCAAATTTACAAGTCAATCCGGAGTTATTGTTAGGGACCATGTACCGATCAGCATTCAAGAGTGGCATAAGCCGAAGAACCCGGAGAGTGGTGCTACTTATGTCAACGACAAGATGAAAAAATTTCTTTGGGACACGCTACTGACAAAGTTCAGCCTACCGGAAGACATGACGGAAGGCCAGAAGAATAAAGTCAAGGAATGGACATGGAAGAAGATGGCCATACAATTCCAGACCTTCAAGAAAAATTTATGGGACAAATATAAGAATGAAGATCCAGTATTCGATGATAATACCGAAAATCTAGTGAAGATAAAAGATCACTGGGCCGCATTTAAGGAGTATAAGCAATCGTCTACTTTTGTGTCCCGATCGAAGAAAAATACCGAAAATGCTGCAAAGAAGAAACTTCCGCATCATTTGGGGTCAGGTGGCTACAAGAGGGCCATTCCGAAGTGGACAGCGTTTGAGAATAAACCGATGGATCATGGAATCACTCCACGAGACATGGGACTGGCCCGAACGGTCCAAGTTATGGTTGTTCGCTCATGGGGCAGGGTTGGACCCAAAGACGGGGTTGATCGTTGCGAAGGGAAAATGGAAGGAAAAAATTGAGGCAATTGTACCGAAGCTTGTAGATGCAATTGACAAGGTCGGAAAGGGAGAGTACATTCCCGATCGAGAGAATGACGAGCTGACACTCGCTCCGGGGAACCCCGAACATGTTGGACGGGTACGAGCTCGCCCGGGTCTCACCATGAAGGAAGCGTGGCCGGACAGCGGTGACACTTATAGAAGCCGTTCGCGAAAGAAGAAGAAGGACGCCGACATTGTAACGGAGTTGTTATCTAGGGTGGAGGCTCTTGAGAGAAATCAGAGGGCACCTGATCAGCCGCTGTTTCTACGGGATCCACAAGCCGATGCTGCCCCATCTCGGCGAAGAAGCGGTGTCGGTTCCTCGCATCTTGACGGATGTGGAGGAAGCTACCCCGTGGATTATGTCACGGAGAAGACAGATTGCGAGCTACATATGTTAATCGGGACCGCGTCCGTTAAGGTGGCGGTCGGCTATGTGTACCCAAGTGAAGATGGAGCAATGCACCATCATATGCCCATTCCACCTGGTTGTGTTCGTGTCGGGGTGGATGAAGTTGTTTCGGGTTTTGAAAAAGTGGAGCTTGATATTCCTAGAGGTGAAGATGAGAGGACACTGGCCGATGTCAAGCACGGTTTCGCCCTATGGCCGAAGAAGTACGTCGTCCTTTTGCAAAGGCCACCGACTCCTACACATGAGCAGCAAATGCCATCGACTCCTCCTGGTGGCAGTCCTGGTGAGCAGCCAAGTCCACACCTACCCGAGAGGGACCCCCAGCGTGAGTCCACCATCTCGAGATCCTCCGCGTAAGACAGCGTCCGTTAAGCGGAACGGTACGCCGCCTAGGAAGAAAGCTAGAAAGGAGAAACAACTGCCGCCTACTGAGAAGTTACCTTGGGAAAAAACTCCAGAGGAAAACGCGGAGGCCGTTCAGGCCGAGGTGAAGAAATTTTTTGCACCGAAAGTGCCAGAGATACCTTTCGAGAAGACACTAGATCGGGAGAAAGTTGTGCGTACCGTTGACAATCTATATGACCTGTACCATCGCCGCCATCCGACTATGTGCGTTCTATTGAAAGGTCGTATGACAAGATGATCGAGGCGACAAAACCCGTTCAATCGGGTATCGGGGAGATAAAAGGGATACACGAGTGTCTACCAGCTCGGACAACAACCCGTTCAATCGGTCGCCCCTCTCAAGGTGTTTGACGGGAAGACCGTTCAAAGTTCTCGACAAGACGCAACCGATTACGCCTTAGCTGAACGAGCATATCAGTTTGTTCAAGGGAAAGATTTGGTCGAGAATGTCGGGAAGGTACCAACAAGTATGCGTAACTTGCATTCGTGGTACCTTAAGGCCTCAAAGGAAGGGGTCGAGACTATCATGGTGCGAGTTAGGGAAGAGCACTACTTCCGAGAGTACTCGTGTGAACGTTGACTTCGCCGAACTCTTTCAGTTATACAATCTCCGGCCCTCGACAAATCAATCATCGGCTGCTATTGTCCGTAAGTGATTTATTTATTTAATTTGAGAAGTCGTTCATTGTCCGCAGATTATAATCTTTTGTGCGCTATATTATGCAGATCGAAGATGCTCGAATGCAAAAGGGACGATATCACAGACATTGGGTTCATTGACCCGAACACAATGCATGTCAAAACCATAGAGAATCCCCTCTATAACAAGGATACACCGCAGACTTTGCTAAGGTTTTTGAAGCGACAACGTGACAAAAAGCTAAGACTTTGGCCTTACAACTTCGAGTGAGTCTTACTTGTCTTATAACACATTATATTTTGCTCACCGTATGTCAAAATTTTAACTAATGACTTATATATATGACACTACATATTGAAACGTGCGTAGGTTTCACTTTATTCTTCTCGTCATCAATTTGGAAATCGGAGAAGTTGAAGTCTTGGACTCACTAAGCAAAAAAAAGGATCTATACTTGTCTTGTTTTTTAATGCTCGGAAGGTAATTTTAATTCTTATCGGTTTGTTTCGTTAATTTTGTCGAGCAGCGTATGACTCTTTTATGCATTTTCTTTTGTCGAGCAGCGTATGGCAAACTTTCATCAAGGAAGATACGTCCCGTGAATGGACACCGAAGCTGCGATGGCGTGCGAAAGTAAGTAGTACTACCTAGGTACACACACCTTTTAATTATCATACTTGACTATTGTTTGATTGAATTATATTCTTGTAAAGAAATGCCCGCAACAACCTCCGGGGACCGATCTCTGTGGATTCTTCGTTTGCGAGTACATCCGCAGAATTGTCAACGAGAGAACGAATAATGAAAGAAATAAAGAGGTACAAAAACAATCTTCACAAATTTGTTTTGTTATCATAAGTTGTGCTGAGTTTCAGTAATAGTTGTTTCATGTATTCATTTGTATCTTATTCTTTTATAGTTGGCAAGAAAGCGGAACAAGCTCTCAATCGATGACCGCTTCATAGCAATAGGCGAGGAATTGGCGGGATTTTTCCTTCGGGACGTCATACCACAACTCGCAGAGCACCACTATGAATGAAGATGTACATGTTACATATATAGTTGACTCGAAGAGTACCACTATGCTACATGTAATAGACATATATAGAGTACGCCTCGGAGAGCACCACTATGCATGAAGATCGATCTTCATGCATAGTGCTACTTAATTTGCGATCTCATGCAATAACATGTGTGTTATATTATATGCACCAACTTGCTATGCATCATCTTGATCTTCATGTACTACCTAAACTCAAACGCGTTTCGGTGCATCGACGCGATATGAATCAAACCGATATCCCTAAACCTCTCCAAAACCCTAAAAGCCAATTCTGCCGCGGCGGAGATTTGGGCAAATTCCCTGCCGCGGGGGGAACCTTTGGTACCGGTTCGTATTACCAACCGGTACCAAAGATCCTTAGCCCTGAGCTCTCCTGGTGGCCCACGTGGAGGCCCGTTTTATACCGGTTCGTAAGCAACCGGTACGAAAGGGGGGGGGGCTTTAGTGCCGAATAATTTGTACCGGTTGCAAAACCGGTACGAATGCCCCTCTGGAACCGGTACGCATGAGAGATTTTCTACTAGTGTATATTCTCCTCACAAGATACTCTAGGAATATACGCAACTAAATCATCTCTCATAGCAAAGTTATTTTTAGCCGGTGCCCCAAATAACTTCATATAATATTTAGAAATGTTGATTCAAGGTTCTCCTCACTAATGATTGTCTCTTCATCTTGTTCTAATTGGAAAATTCGCTTCTTACTATATCTACCATTTTCCATAAGGTGGAAATACTTCGTGTTGTTTCCTCCTTCTTGGATAAATTTTACTTTTGCACGTTGAGCCCATTTTAATTCCTCATCTCGTCTTAACTTTACGATCTTTTCGTTTGCACCCCTTAGCAATGTATCTATGTTGCATTAAGGGGTGACGACTCAGCTTTAATATCAAGATCATCAATAATTTTGATTAGTCTATCTCTCTCTCTTTTTTATAGACCCCACTTTTATTCTTCGCCCATCCACGAAGGGCCACAGACTCCCATTCACTTTTAATCATTTCAAAAAAACCTTCTTCCCTTAGCTAGGATAGTTCAAAAGAGAATAGACCTTTATTATCCAAATGAGCTTGTTCTCTTGAATCAATTAAAAGAGGTGTGTGATCCGACCCATACGGGTCAGTGCACGCACAGAGGCTAAGGGATATTTTTGTTCCCATTCTACACTAGCTAGCACATGATCTACCTTCTCGTAGGTGGGATTCTCACGATAACTCGCCCAAGTGAATTGTCGACCTGAAAAAATCAACTCGCGCAGATTAAGGGTGCCTATAATAGCATTAAAGACAAACGGACACTTTGCATTATAGTTTCCATTATTTTTCTCTGTTGGACTTCGAAGAATACTGAAATCTCCGCCAATAAGCATAGGTGTTCCTGAACTATCGCAAATTCTAACTAACTCGGCCAAGAACGCTGGTTTGTGAGACTCCTGAGCTGCCCCATATACAGCCACGAAGGACCACTCGAAACCATCCATTTTTTATCTCAAATTCAAACGCACGAGAAAATCACCATAGTCAACGTCTTTGATTGAAAGTGTTTCAGCGTTGATCCCTACACCGTCCGTGTGAAGGTAAGTAGAACCATATGAAATCCTTGCCAAGGAGAGGTTTGTAAGCAAAGATGCCGAAAATTTCGTCCTCCCAATTTCAAAAATAGCAACTATATCTATATTTTCTTCCCTAATATTTTCATGAATAACAGATTGCTTACAAGTATCTCTAATACCTTCACTATTTTAAATAAAAGCTTTCATTTTAAGACTCAAATTTTCTTATTTTCTGAAGCCTCAAACTTCTACGAACTATCGGCTTTTCCACTACTACTTTCTTACTAACTCTAGTCCTTCCCTTGGCTACACATTTCCCAGACCAAAAACTTTGGAGACAAACAAATTTTGTGGATCCATTACCTCTACACTTTTCTTTCTATTTAGAATAACCAGATCTCTCTGATGTTCCACTTCCTTAATTTCTCTAACTGATGATAATGCAGCCGTAGGTGATTTCCCAAGCGAAACCCCTAGCCTACTAGCTCTATGAACAACCGAATTATCTGAAATATTTAAAACAGAAAGTTTAGGTTTAGTGCTCAAACCTGGAACATGACGTTGTTACGCTAGGTGCATGGCCCTCTCCAACTGCGGCTGATCCGCATTAGGTTGTGCACGTAAACGGTCATTGTATGCAACAATATGCATACCCCAATCGCCGAGATCGAATCCCAATTGCCGAGCTCTCCGGAATGCCACCGTATGCAACAATATTTTCATAGGAGTGCTGAAAAGGACTCGGAAAAAGTTCTTTGCCATCAAATTCAGACCCCCGCATGGTGTCTTAATTTTTGGCGAAGGAGTCTGCAAATATTTTTGACATTTATTTGTATTAACACTTGAAACCAAAATGGAATCTTGCGTAGATGGAAAAGCATCATAATCTAATACCATGGTTCCTTACATATAAGCTCTGATAAATGTAAGCCACGGCAAGGTATTTACTAGAATTGCCTTCCACCCCGCCTCTCTAACATCCAGTTCATTCCTAGGGAAACCACCGTCCTTTTCCAGTTCTTTACTTACAAGCCCAGACATAACACGAGCGTAACCTCAGGACAAATAGCACTTTCTTTTTGTTGAGAAAATACATTTTTTTAGGAGAAAAAAATACAAATAGCACTCATAATCCTTTGGGCTTCTCTTGGGCCTTGTTGTTCTTGGTCCATCCGTCGCCAGCTCCTTGGTATCCTTGTCGTCGCTGGGCGGTTGCAAGGTGAGCCATGGTGGCTGACAAATAGCCTAGTCTATTGATCGAATGATAAAAGTGCTGATGTAGGCTCTAGAAAAAGGGACAACATCCAATGGAGCAATCGGAGGAGCACCAATAAATTAGATTGTCTGGCTATCCGAGCCAGTGAGGTGACACATTTTATTTTCGAGGATGTGAGAGTGACACATTCAACATTTCAACCACTACAAGTCACATTTCCTTGCCGTAATACACAAAGAACAATACATGCATGAAAACTTCTGCTGATGTACACATATCACATTTCCTTGCCAGATATACATGGAAACTAAAAAAAAACTATGTCTTTCGGTATTATTTCACAAATGCGCAGAAATGATCCTCAACCCAGGATTCTGCCAAGTGGTTATGTCCTACTCGAGCTGATCAAATGACAAAAGCGCCAAGTATTCAGCCTCTGGAAAAGGACAGCATCCAACATAATGGATCAATCGGAACATAGATAAATTAGATGATCTGGTTAACCGACCAACTGAGGTGAAACACTCGCCCACTTCAAGTTTATATAATCATGAACATATGTATGCCCTCCAAGGCTCCAATAATTGAACTCCGAGAAGAATATCTTCTCCTGTCGTAATGTACACAAGGAACAATACATGAAAAATTCAGCCCATGTACACAGACCGCATTTCCTTACCAAATATACATGGAAACTAAAAAAAACTGTCTTTGGGTATTATTTCACAAATGCGCAAAAATGATCCTCAACCCAGCATTCTGCAGGCCAGAATGCACCTATATACGTATGTCCATGCTTCAGCCGGTGTTGGCGAGCGAGACGATGAGCGAGCGGAAGTACTTGGTGATGGCGCCCTTTTGCCACCGGAGCCGCTTCCACCGGCTGCCGAGCAGAACAGGGTGTAGCCCCAGGATGTGCTCCGGCATGAAGTCGTGCCTCGTCAGGATCCCAACCACCGGTGACCTCTGCAATTTTATCTTACTGGTCAATCCTCGATCGATCGGTGGCAAACCCAATTTCCAAGTGAGCAAATGTACTAGTACGTGACTTACATCGCAGGCCTTTGGCACGACGAGGAGGTGGCGCAGTCCAACCTCCCGGAAGAGGATGAGAGCCTTGGCCAGCGACATGGTCTCGACGACGGTGTATGGCGACGCGTTGGTGAACGGGTGCAGGTCGACGTACATCTCCATCTCCTCTGCCGACAGCTCCACGTCGTCGATGGTGTCCTGCTTCCCGGATCCCCGCTTGTCGAAGTCCTGCGCCTCGAACCTCGCCTCGATGCTGTACTCCTTTGGGTACCGCTCCTGCGCCGGCAGGAACTCCCTCTTCTTCAGAAGAACCAGCAGGTGCGCCCTGAGCACCAGCCCGTAGAGCACTGGCGCCGTGGCGAAGGGCGGCTCGTCGATGACCGGGAACGCATGGTGCCTCGTGGTGCTGAGGATGTGCATGACGTGGCCGACCTTCTCCACGCCGTTGAAGCTGCGCAGCGGGCCGGCCACCACGTCGCCGACTGCGAGCTGCCGCGTGTAGGGCTCGGCGTGGCCATCGAGGTGCGGCAGGCCCTTGAGCTGCAGGATGAGGTCGTAGATGCTGGAGTTGAAGGAGTCGGCGACGGTCTTGGAGATGAGCAGCACCAGCATGACGAGCGGCAGGAGGAGCAGGTTGTTGGTGAGTTCCAGGATGATGACGCACACGGACACCGTCATTCGGAGCGTGCCGCCGAGGAAGGACGCGGAGCCTAGGATGGCGACGAGGCCATGGTCCAGGTCGGAGTGGTTCCCGAGCAGCATGGCTACGAGGCGACCGTAGGTGGCGCCAGTGAGGATGATGGGGACGAAGAGGCCGGATGGTGCGACGACGCCGTAGCTGAGTATGCCGAAAATGTAGGAGGCGATGAAGAAGGCGAGCATGGAGCCTGGGTGGTAGACATCGTTGGTACCGGTGGTGTAGAGGTTGCGGATGGCGTCGTCGTTGATGTTGAGGAAGAGGCTGGCCAGGTCATTGTAGTGGTCTGGCGGGCAGTGGAACTGCCGGAACCGGTTCAGGGAACCGCAGGAGCCGTTGGGCGCCCCCGGCTCCGTGGGGCAGGGCCGGCATGGCGCGAACCAGGGAAGGCCGAACAGGCAGCACGATGTCAGGATGGACACGGCCGCCGCCAGCAGCAGCTGGTGCACACGCCCTCTCCTGCGCGCGTGCGAAGCGAATGTAACAATTAGCTAGGAAATTAAAGCTCTGAAACTTAAGAGAGCATCGGTTAATTGAATTGCACGCATGCATACTCGTTGATGATGTTGTAGATGCGAAGAACATTCTTCATCAGGAAGTTGTAGAGGGCACCGAGGAGGGCGCCGATGACGCCGATGAGGATGACGGTGGGGATGTCCTTGAGATGGTACGTCATGAGGTCGTCGAACAGGGTGCTCACGTCGTACATGACCAGCCCGCCCTTGCCGAACATCCCACAACTCCCCGTCCCGCACAGATCAATGAACAGCCGCAGCACCACAGCCACCACCGCCGTCGTGAAGAACGAACGCCAGAGCAGCGCGCTCCGCCACCTTGATTTAGTTCATTCAGTATAAACACACGGTCCAAGTTGTTTTGATTCGATGTTTTGGAAAGAAATGAACCTCTTTCACTTACCACGAGCAGAGGGATTCGAGAGCGAACAGGACACCTCCGACCGGCGCCCGAAACGCGGCGGTGACACCGGCGCCGGCGCCAATGGTCACAAGGTCACGGCGGTCCCGGTCGTTCTTGAAGTAGCGTAGCCAGCGCCAGGTGAGGCCGTACTTGCGTGAGCCGCCCTGGCCGAAGATGGCGGCAATGCACGCGCCAGTGTGCACCATTGGTCCAGCCTTGCCGACGTGCAGCGACGATGAAACGGCGGCTATGTTGCCGATGACCTGCACGGTTCGGAGTTTATCAGAGTATAAAACGTTGACCAACGGGGGAATGATCCCTCCCTTGGCTATACGTTGTTAGGTAGAATGAGACTCTCCCCGCGGATGGACGCGGTTGGATGATAACCCGGTTTATTCGCCCCTCCTGCGAAATTACCGCGGATGGGGATTCGAACCCGGGTGGGCTGGCTGCGCACTCGCGCGCCTTGCCACTGAGTTTATCAGAGTATTGATCCATAGATTCATGAACTTGATTCATTAAAGATTTAGTCTCGACGGTGTTGAAGATTCTATGAAAGACAAGTGTTGCAAAATTGAACTCTCTCTGAATTCAAAATGTCGAACACGGACGATGGTATTTGATTACAGGAGGCATATATTATCTTAATGCATATCTAACAATGATGTAAAATAAGTCTTGTGCCGAAAAATCGGTGCTACAGCACATAATGTATCTCTATCCTATGCCCAAAAAATTTACATCACGCTGAAAAACTGCTGCAAGTGAGGCACATTCTGGGCACCTCTAATGGCTACCCTAAAACAGAAAACACTGGCGGGAACCCACCACCATGGTGAAACTTCCTCATCGCCAACTCTCGAATTCCACACCGATTCTGGCCAGTCGCGCCACCACACACCGCCACCGTGACTCCGTGGGCCGAAACTTCCACGCCACCACCTCACCGCTCATTCTCGCCACTCGTGATGTCCATCGTAATCCTGCGACCACCGCTGAACCTTGGGACGCTAGCAGCCAAATCTATGGATTCCGGCCGTTCCTTGCCCCGCCGATGTCTGAGATGGTCGACGTAGCACCGCTGAGCCCACACCCACGTCGATTAGCAGCCGCCGCAACCTTAAACTCCCATGCGACCGTTGGCAGCCTACTGCTCCTTGTTGAGCTCCCGACACATGGTGAGGGCAGCGCTGCCGGATATGGCCGCATCCCCTCGCTCCCTTCCAGTCCTGGCCCCACCCTCATTGCCTTTTCTCAGCCTCCGACAACCTCCGCCCTGGCCAAAATCTTGCTCGACGTCCGTTAGAACCGCCTCCCTCTCTCCCCACCGTCGGAGCTCATGTTTCAATTGCTTTGCCAATTTTATGGCACTTGTTCAGGGCATCACCAAAAAAAAATCTGGTTTCTTATTTTACATCATCTACTATGACATAAAATTTTCTGATGCCGTAAAACCTACTTTTTGCTGCCCTAAAAATTTGTTCTAGGTACCCTATTATACATCTGTTGGAGAATGGTATTTTCGCGTTATAATCATCGTACGGTTTACTGAAACATCCCGTTAGGTTTGGCCGGGCCAGGGCGTAAGGTTGGGTTGGGTCACAGTTGGGTACCAAAAAAGCAAACAAATGATGTTCTGTTTCATTTCACTTTCAACGAGATAAGTAAAGATCTCGAGGTTGCAGCTCCAATGATTGATTCGCTGAATTATCTACCCACCCAATAAGAAGACAAATCGATCCGGATGAGGACCGATCTGAACAAAATGTAAATAATACAAGTCCTCAATTATTAATGGTGGCCCTTTTATTTAGCTGCGGATAAATCAGGTCTAGTGTGCAACTGGCAATCGTGCGCTCAGGAATTGAAGAGGTCCCCTTAAAAGAAATGAATTGAAGAGGCGATGGTGAGCTGGATGAGGAGGTGGACTCACCTTGACAGCGAGGGTCTTGAGCGAGAAGATGTTGGGTGCGTCCACGCCGTTGAGGTAGGCCTTCACCTCCGGGATCCCCGATCCTCCGGCCGCCGGCGAGATGGACGCCGTGATCGCCGAAGCGAACAGCAGCAGGGCCAGGTTGGTGCCGGCAAACACGAAGAAGGCAGTCCAGTAGCTGCACAGGAAAGAACATCTCTAACATGAGCCTTTGGTGGAATGTTTCGGATTAGGACACAGTAGTCACTGGAGACAAAAACATAGAGCAAAAGCAAGAACCATTGGGGTATTTCTTTAACACGAAGAAGGTAGGTAGCACCTGCTGGATTCCATGAGGGTGGACACGGCAGAGTGCTTGAGACCGGCGACGTTCTCGACGGCGAGGTTGATGAGGAAGCCGACGACGCCGGTGAGGATCCCGATGGCGAAGCAGAAGGTCCATTTGAGGACCACGTACCGGACCTGGTCAGCTTTGGCTCTCGTCCTCCAGTTCTGATCGAAGAGGTCATTCTCAATAATCCTGAATCGAATCCCAAAAACATATATGAGGATGTGTGGGTGTCATAATTGGAGACATGTAATGCCCAAGTGGAGCAAAGGATAAGACAATTGGAACCAGAGGACAGAAACATCAGATGAGGATCTTGAGTACTGGCAAGTAATGGAAGGAAGTAGAGGTTTGCTTACTCGTAGTCCAGGCTCTCGATGGGGCATGCTTTGGAGCCGACCATGGCCACCTGAGAGATGTTGTTGGTGGCGCTACGGTGGAGGAGAGCCCGCGTCAGGGGTGGACGCTGCTCCTCGTCCTCCATCACAATGTCCTCCCGCGGAGCTGTGGAGGCCATGGAGGGAGGGAGACGGGGAAACTCGCAATTGCAGAGGAGGGAGACGGGAGCAGAGACGGCTTAATTGGGAGCCAAGAGGGTGCACAGGACATATGATGAATGACAGGGGTCGGTAGGTAATCCTGGTCCATAGACCATGAGACTGAATAATAAAGAATGTTTCTTGTCAATCATCCACAGGGAAACGATCTCTCTGAAGGCAAACATCATCAAGGACAAGAAAAAATCGACACAATCTTTGTCAGGCTGCTGCTTAGACCATGCAAATTTATCATTGCATTTGTCTGCCCACCAACTGGGAAGTTTTGCTTACAAAATGCCGCCCGCTTGGCCTGGTTACCAGAAAGTAACTACATTCCTCAGCAACACGTCAGTTTCAGTTTTCTCCAAGGAGAACACTAGGGTGTTGAGACATAGTTGGAGATCGATGCCAGCCCTTAGCCCTTGAACTGCCACTCCCTACGGCACATGGGGCAGAGGGGCGTTGATGTCTGCGAATTAACCCACTTGAGTATGCAGTGAAGGTGGAAGGCGTGGTTGCAGGCGCCCCAGATGATCGGGCAGTCGTCCCCGGGGAACTTGCAGTCAGGGCAGCAGCCGTCGAACGCCATCCTGCATATGCCGCACGTCTCGTCCTGCGCGTCCCATGTCCAGGAAGCCACCGCGTGCCACTGGAGAACCTTCACCTTCATTGCACCTGAAGTACATACAAGAAGAGTTGCAATGCATAAGCCATGAGATCATTGTACCAGTTGCAGCTTGTCAGAGGACGAACGATCTGACAGGGAATAAGGTAGCCAAGAAAACAGAGTTTCACTGAACTAACATGCATAAAAGCCACCATATGTATCAGGTTTAGTTTCTTCGTTTTTACTCCTATAATAGTTGCAGTGGGGATATGCAGCTACAAGGGTGCAAGTCATACAATAGAGAGGCATAATTCAAATGGCTCAAAAGGTATATAACCAACTAGTAACATTCTGAAATAGAATTATACAGGGGGACGACACGGGAACAGAGTTGAATCCCCAGATTCAGACTGAAATGGGGGCCGCCCTATGGTTCCCTGCCCATTCTGATTTTCCGTAGCAAAAGGCTAACCTGTAAAAATCCCAACCCAACAATAGCTGCAATCGTCTTATTATTAATACCTAGAAAACAAAAAGGAAATAGGGGGATTTATTTACTGACGAAATGCTAAGTAAACAGTGCGGGCACATCAGTAGCACACTAATTAAATAAGAAGTATGAGACAAGAAGTTGATCTCTGATGCGCATTATCTCACAGCCTCAATCCCTAACTATGTCCAAAAATAATTCGGATAAAAGACATAGCCCCCAACTTCCATTAAGAATACCAACCAAGCAGCACAGACATGTTCATTACAGGAAATTAACCATAAACCATGGGGGAAACCTCCAACTGACCAAAACACTGCAAATCTCCCACTGACCAAAACACCTGCAAACTACGTGACTTCATCCTTTTCTTAAGCAAAATTCCCTAGCATAAGTTTCAGCATCTTCACCAAGATCCATCTTCAGTCTCCTCAGTACATGCAGTTGTTTTTTTCGATAAAGAGTACATGCAGTTGTCTGAACACTCCCTTTTGTTTCAGAAGCTTTATCATCATAAGAACCAGTTTCGATGCTAGCATTTTCCATTACAGTGCCAGTAATCTTGGCCCCACCAACTATCTGATGAGGATCTTGAAACTTCTCAGATTTAGAACTAGAACCAGCTGCCTGCTACAGTAGCATGTTCTCTCTCCATCTGTTGTTCCAGCTCAGCTTGAGTTGAAGGAACTTCTTCATCCATTCCCACTGCCCCATTATAATTTCCAGTCTCCCTCATCCCGTCACCAATATTCCCATCAACAATTGACCCTCCATGTTCCACTATCTGCTCCAGCTCAAACCTGATATCATATATAAAGGGATAGTCAGTCAACTATGAGACCCTGGGTATCTTAGTGGGATCTCTAACCCCAACTAGAACTCTAATCAGGTTATTTTCTCTGTATCCAGCCATATCAACATCGTGTACAATCCCCAGCATAGACCAATCTCATCAAATCCTTCCTTGTTAAGCAAAGTTTCAGACACCCCAATAACCCTGACCCAGACAGTGTATACTTTGAATTTAGCTGTGGATGCTAGTGACCATTCTGTGACCTTAACAAGTGCAGAACTCCCTCTCAATCGAAAGCAATCAAATGCACTCATTCCCTCAAGCTTAAATCTTGACGGGAAGCTAGCCAGAAACATATTGCTCCTAAAATCTGAAATCTTCCAATCTGCTCCCCAAGGGAACTGCCTGTTGAAACCTTCTCTAAGCGGAGATGCATCAATTTTACCATTAACCACTGTCACTGCACCTGTAACTTGCTGATCAGTGTCCCCCTCTTCTGGTTTCCAGCTACTTTTAGCAACAAGCATTTGTAGCATAGCGTGCGCACATCCCACCAGTTGCACAACTCTTCCTGCTCTAGTCACCATACCACGCTTGCTAGACCAATGGGCATTCTTCAAACCACAGTTGATGCAAGACAGGATAGCTCTGCAATCTTTAGCAATGTGTCCAGGGTTCAGCACATCTTTTGCAAGCCTTCAGTAACATCAGTAGCTCCAGCCCCCTTCCCTGCATCTCCAAGCACATCTATCTGAGCAGGAATTTGTACCCCACCATTGCTCTGAACACTACCATTCGACCCAGATGGAAAAACACTAGGTGCACAAATGGGGGCAGCAAACGTTTGGCCCATCATCTGCTGCCCAGACATCCACAGCTCTGATTGCGGAAGCATACCTCTTGGATCCGGCAAGAACAGATGCGGTCGCCTCCTCCAACCTCACCCAGCTGTGGCCACTCTTCCTTCAATTTGCGTGGCGGCCTCCCCTAACCCTAAAACTCTGTCCAGATTGACCGGCACAAAGCAAGGGCGGATTGGGGGTTCAAGAGGTTACTCGATTCCTAGGGTTTTCGTGAGAATGCAGGGACGGGGGGAGGAGAACGGCGGCAGAAGCGGAGCTCACCTCGCTGTCGCTCCGAGACTCCGGCGGGTTCGCCGGCCGCTTCCGCCCTCCACTCTGTTCCGGTGTTCCCTGGTGAAAACGCCGACGTTGTCAGGTGCATTTGTTTTTTCGCGAAAATCCAACAACATATGCAGAATGCCGAAATGGGGCAAAACTTTAGTTCAAAATATTCCTAGTGGAGCATTTCCGTAGAAGTTCCACTATGTGTTACAGATGTACAAGTAAAAAAAAAGTTGAAATTTCAGATTTTGCCCACCCATTTTAGACAAAAAAAATATGTCTGTTTTCATCTATTTAGGGTACCAACCCATGCTCTTGCCATGTAATCCAACGGCGGCACCCATTTGATCTGGGCATGCCCCCTTTTTCTTCCTTTATATTTTCAACATTTTGGCCATTTTCATGGCCTATAATTTATATGAAAAAATTACACGATAACCCAAAGAATCCAAAGAATCACATAAATTTAAACATCATAGTTTACACAAAGCAAATAAATATAAATTAGAAATCCTATTACTTGAATAAATATTAAAAAGAAGGATAGCTATCGGTTCATTTGGTGAATTCATATATGCTCAGCCAAATCTTCTTAATGGTTAATAGCACGAGCTAAATCATTTAGTCCAGTATATTCCCTTCGTTTCATTCTATAGTGTCTATAATTTTTTGGCACAGAAATTAGCACAAGAATGTTCTTTACACAAGACCCCCTAAATTAATGATTTGATATCAGAGTAAAATGAGGGAAATCGGTAACTTCCTAAATTAACATAACAAATCCCACAAATCTATCTGGTTGACTCTCTATATATGTGTAGCCAGGTTATATTAAGAAAAATAAAAATACTGCTTCCTAAATTTAAGGAATCGTTGGGGTCATGCATTAGGAATCTCAATTAATTGTTTCCTTTTTGTATGGATTTTTTTTCACGCATATCGTGTGGGAGCTGACCGGTAGAGGGGGTAATTGAAATAGTGCCAAGCTATAACCTTATATTCTGAAACAAATGCCAAAAATCTATAGAAATTATAGAAAGGAACCGAGGGAGTATTAAACATAGGGTATAAGTATCATAACCTATACTCTAGTAAGCAATATTTACCATGAAGATTTTCAAAGCGGGGAATAATCTTCATTCCTAAGACAAGGGCCCTCCGCTTTTTGGGGCATGGGGAAAACATTTGAGAAGCGCTGAGGATAATGAGACTGACTTAGGCCTGCGAACCTACCCCTAAGATTTTTATGTCTAACGGAAAGTGAAAGTGCTGAACGCATTGCATTAGTAGCTTTATGTTAAGTTGAATATGAGTTGCCTAACCATTATGGTGTATATAAACTCATGAAACATGGTCGGTCCATCCAAATGCTCAATCAACTAGCCTTGAAAGGTCATAGAGAATGTCATCACGGTCATCCCTACAATTATGTCGTGCATGATCTAACAAATACCCAACGAGCTTGTATGTAACACACCAAATGCTCGCCCGATATCCTTCCTAGCACTCTCTTGTTGTCTAACAAAGGCGCATTTTTTGTTATCTTAGGAAGCGGACATTCTCTTCATAAATGTAGACCACACTGATGATAGCTAGATACCATCATCTACATAATATCTGGTGTTGTATTGGTGGCCATTGGTCTCATGGTGTACCTTTGGAGAATTGCTTTATGCATGCCTAGAGAACACTGGTGAGCGTTGAAGTACATTACTGTTATTGTGAGAACCTGCCATGCCCAAAAAGAGTGCTAAATTCAGAGATCTTGTGATGTCATAGGCTCAAGTATGTTTATGCACTCTCCAACATGTCCCTTACATTGCCCTGCTAACAAAAATGAATGGTTCTTTCACTCCCAATGCATGCAATCTATACTTTTAAGCATCCTAAAATATCCTCTCAACTCATTAATCGAAGACAGCGGAAAGTTGCCTATGGTTCTCTAAAGTATTCTTTTGTCGTAACAACTGAATCATAGTTTTGCAAAACTGGTACATTCCTTCAAGATATGTGGAAACCTTTATGCGCATGCACTCATCAATAGTATCACCAAAAACTTCTTATTCAAGCATCCGGACAATATCAATGCATTTCTGATAAGAAGATAAGTCAACCTTACCAACGACATTTGTCTTCAATTGGAAGCAATCATTATGAGCCCTCACTCCCTGCAAAATACACATGAACACATGCATTGATATTAGGAAGCGTCGCATGCTTGAAGTTGTCATTGTAGAGTTGGATACAGCCAATCTCTCTATTACTATTCAACGCCCCTGCATGTTCCTTTACCGATCCCTTGAATCTTGGAGGTTGCTTTTTTGTTTTGGTCATGGATGAGCACACATTCGCAAGCATCAAAACATCACTACTATCATCGTCGAAAGAGTGGTCAAACAATGTATCGATGAAATGATTGTAGAAAAACTCGTCGGAGCTATCGATCATGATCTATGCATACACAAAGACTGGAAGAACACTCACATATACATCACCAACTAATTATCGTTCATAATGTATGATAAATTCGTGCCTCACAACTTGGCTGGGCAATCAGGTGAACAAGTTGCGGTGCAGTTGGCAGGTCTTGACGAGTCATCGGTCGATGAAGACAAGCTATCCTGACTGGATCTGGGAGCAGAGCCATCAAGTTTGACCTCATTCGGCGACGACCTAGACTCAGGTGGCATTCGCGGAGGCGACAACAACAACGTTGGCTGCAGGGCCCGAGCTCCTCCACCTGTGGTACGATGTGTAAACAACACCATTAAGAGGCCTGAGCTCCTTGGGCTAGCAGCGATGCGGTGGGGTTGTATAGTTGGGTAGGAAAGCTAGAGGCAGCGGCGTGACAACAAAGTTGAGGGAGATGTGGTGTTTAGAATTGGGAGAGAAGGTGGAGTGACCTGGGTATCCGACTTGCGGGCTACTAGAGGACAAGGGAGGGGGAGGACAGACACGTCTGTGAGTTCGGGCCCAAACCATCCCAAACTTAAATGCGAAAATGGACCAAAATAAACCAACAACCAAATAAACCTTGAAATAGGTTAGCTCTATCCACAAAACACAAATAGACATTGTGCAGACGAAATGAGTGGTCAACCTTAGAATTGCCTTAATGGAGTGATAGTCGAAGCCCTCACGATGAAGCATGTGTTCAACATTAGCTAATTTTATCCATGCAAATGGAGTTTAATTTAAAGTCTGACGCATAAATGACTCGACCGTACTCATGCCATGACCTTCGATAAAATATGGCCACAACGAGTTTTTACTGTTTGTCTCGAGATGGTGAGAGCAATCAGAATACCAGCGTTTGCCATGGTCCAAAGAATGACTAACATAGCAGCTCAGGATGTATGTTTTCGTAATCAATTTGATTGCATTCGGGTCTGCGAATCATTGCGTTTTTTTTATCGAAAAAGGTTATAACCATTATTTTCGGATGATCAATAAAGATACTACTTCTTCCATCTTGGTTTATTAGGGTATTACACAACTTAACCATTAGTGTAGTCAACAAAATTTAAGGTATAGATCATAAAGATTATACCATTGAAAACTTATTTTGGGTATAAATTTAATGGTATAATTTTTGTGGATATATCTCACATTTGTTGATCCAATTAATGGCTAATTTTTTTTTCTCGAAGTACGTAATACCCCACTTCCGCTGATCTATAATAACTATCAGAGATTGTATACTAATTTAGTTCAAAGTTTCTACTACATTAAATTACCGAAACTTATTTTGGAGAGAGTAATAAAATGGGGTATGGAGGTAGCAGGGACGGTGTTCTCCCAGGAAGGGAAAACGATGAACATGAGCGTTAGCTAGGTTTCAGCCGCGCACGAGCGCGCCGTAGCATATTGTGTCCCATATCGTGTTCCGTTCGGAGTCCTGTCCTAAAAACCGAACCTTGGCGGCTTGGCCCTCCCCGCCGGAGCGTCGCGCCGCCGCCAAAAACCGCCGCCTCCCATCCGTAGCGAAGGACCTCTTACTCGTGGTCGTCCTCCCGCCACCAATCCACCCATCCGTACGCGTCTCCGTTTGCCCTGGTCCCGTGTCAGGCCGATGGACGAAACCCTAGCCGCCGCAGCCGCCGCGCCGGAGCAGGCGGCGCCGGAGCGGGAGAAGGAGACGCTCGAGGAGGTCATGTCCAGGCACAGGTTAGCCTCCGTGTTCCTTGTCCTCGTGGATTTGGCGCATAATAATAGGCGTGCCCATTGGCTTGTGCTTGGACCTGTCTTGCTCTTGTTGATTTAGGAATTAGGAGGCTGCGTCGGCAACGCTTGTGCTTGTTATATCATTATATTTATATTTTAAATATAAATATAATGATATAACTTTTGTATTTTGTATCCTAATAGAGCTAGGAGGGACGGTGTTCTCTCAGGAAGGAAAAAAGAAGAAGATGAGCATTAGTTAGGTTTCAGCCGCGCACGAGCGCGCCGTAGCATATTGTGTCCCACCCATATCGTGTTCCGTCCGGAGTCCGTCCAGGCTCCTGTCCTAAAAACCGAACCTTTGGCGGCTTGGCCCTCCCCGCCGGAGTGTCGCGCCGCCGCCAAAAACCGCCGCCTCCCACCGAAGGGCGCCTGCTAGCGAAGGACCTCTTACTCGTGGTCGTCCCCTTGCCATCAATCCACCCATCCGTTCGCCCTAGCCCCGTGCCAGGCCGATGGACGAAACCCTAGCCGCCGCGCCGGAGCAGGCGGCGCCGGAGCGGGAGAAGGAGACGCTCGAGGAGGTCATGTCCAGGCACAGGTTAGCCTCCGTATCCTTGTCCTCGTGGATTTGGCGCATAATAATAAGCCTGTTCGTTGGTTTGTGCTTGGACCTGTCTCTTGTTGATTTAGGAATTAGGAGGCTGCGTTGGCAACCAACCGCTTGTGCTTGTAGTGGTAAAATTTCTCTTGTCACTAAATGTCGTGACCGTGCGTGCGATGTGAAACAAAGATTTAGTTCATGATTTGGACAGGTTTTCAGATTTGTTGTCCTAGTTAGTTATTCCGTGGATTGAGAATAGTGGAGGAAAATGCCGGTTTCATCGTCGATGCGCATTTTCTAAGGTTTTGCTTATGGGCAAGCAAGTCAACAAGTTCCACATACCTAGCATGTCAGCTGTGTGGCTAAGGACTGTGATAATACTATCTCAACGGGTGTTTCTGCAATACCTTTTTGTCATTACTGCCCGCATTGAATTAGCTGGGGAGGTAGATGCCACATGCTTCTCTTTACTATCTTTGCTATTAACTGAGAATTGTGATTATATCTCAATGGTGTTTCCGTGAATATGATCGCCTTTTTCTAGTTTTCCGATTTATCTTGCATTGAACTATCTAGTGAAGTAGATACCACATGCTTCCCTTTGCCATCCCGCCATGTAACTAACTAATCGTGATTATGTCTGGACGGTGTTTATCCTGCATTAACCTCATATAGTTTGACGATTAGTGTTTGCATTTAATTAGTGAATTATCTAGGGAAGTAGATACCGCATGTTTTCCTTAACCATCTGAGAGCTAACTTAGGAATTTGATTGTATATCTTAATACTGTTTCTGCATTACCATTTGCTAGTTTTCAGACTAGTGTCGCATTCAATTATTAGGGAAGCAGGTACCACAGGCTCCCCATTACCATGTCAGCTATGTAAAAGGAATGTGATTATATCCTAATAATGTTTCTGCATTGCCCTTTTCTGGTTATGAAGAGTCAGTTACCTACATGGTTATATCCTAGTTTCCAGAGACTGCATGCTTCCTTTACCTAGATGGTTATAATTCCTCTTAGATTACTGAACAGAAATTCATATGAAGAGTCAGTTATGTACTTACGGTAAGGTTTTACCACAGAGCAAGTGATTGTTACAGACTAGTGGCACCGTAGTTTGTGTCAACTTGCTTGAAATTAAATGCAACATACTACTTGAGAGAGCTTCTGTGGGTTATACTGCTGTAGTCCTGCAGGGTCTAGATAATTGCTGGCAAATCACTCTACTCCCAGTTGATTGGTTCAGCATTATACGCCAATGTATCATATGTATGCCTTCTATAGAAGGTGATGCGAAACCCATTAAGTTTAGGAGCTAAACGGTTATGCTTCATTCCTTTGTGTACCTCATCTGTCATCCTTCAGTTGTAAGGAGTATTTCTTTTTGTGTCACGTGGTTAATAGAAGGTCCTCTTTTACATTTGAAAACAGGAAAGAGAAATCCAAACTCCAGGATAAGGAAACAAACCTCAAGAAAGCAGCTGCCAAAGGCAGCAAAGCTGAGCAGAAGGCCAAGAAAAAGCAGGTGGAGGAAGAGATATCACGCCTCTCAGCTGAATTGGAGGCGAAGCATGCTGCAGAGCTTGCTTCTTTTGGGTACAAGGCTGAAGGCAGCTCTGAGAAGGGGAACCTTGACACCTTAGTGAATGCTATAGCTGGTGTTTCTGTCTCCAGCAATGCAGATTCCGCAAAGCAGCCTGGGAAGGCTGCAAGACGGCGGGAGAAGAAGGCAAAGGAAGAAGCTGCTCGAGAGCAGCGAATTCAAGAAGAACAAACCAATCTCGTGAGCGATCGCATGGTGGAAGACGAGAAACTTGAAAAGAGGCTCGAGCCCTTGGGGCTGACCATTCATGAGATAAAGCCAGACGGCCACTGCTTGTACCGCGCTATCGAGAACCAGCTGTCGCTCCATTCCAAAGGCACTACACAGTACAGTCACCAGGAGCTACGGCAAATGACAGCCAAGTACATGAGAGAGCACGCTGCAGATTTCCTCCCATTTTTCCTTTCAGAGGGCAAAGCTGAGGCTGGACCAGATCCTTCCAAGAGCTTCGAGAGCTACTGTGCGGAGATCGAATCCACCGCTGCTTGGGGCGGGCAACTTGAGCTCGGTGCTCTCACACACTGCCTAAAGAAGCACATCGTGGTCTACTCGGGCTCATTTCCAGATGTAGAGATGGGCAAAGAGTACAACAAGAAGCTGGAAGCAGGAGGTGACCCTAGCATCAGGCTTTCCTACCACAGGCATGCCTATGGTCTAGGCGAGCACTACAACTCAGTGATCCCTGCCGAGTTGGAAACCTGATGTTTTTTTGGTCTTTATTTAATGTGTTTTATCCATGTCATTCTCTGGTTGAGTGTACCAATCATAGTATGTTTAGACGGGAGTTCACTTCCCAAACAATTTTGGTTGTAAAACCGTGTTATTTTTACTGTTGCTGTTTGGCGTGTCGACTCTTCTCATCAGCTATAGCGAGCCTGCTTCGTTCATACAAATTACTGAACATAATATATGCCTTTGCCTTTCTACATTTCTTGTTTGCGTACTCCTAGAAAGCAGAGATTGATAGTAATTCCTGTTTTTGTCAGACAGGCACTGCACTGTAATATGAGCTATGAAATAAACACCAAACAAGGCCATCGACCCAGCTCGTCATCTTCATTGCAATTGTGCGTGCTACATTGTTGGAGGCACCAGCCGCTCACTATTTTCTGTTGGAACTGGATCCATTCATAGCTACAGTACATTTGATGATGGATATTGAAACCGGTAAGTTCAGTCCGTGGTCGCTAACAGCGACAGGGACAACTAGTTATCCCTGCTGCCAAGTTTAATTTAACTGTCTGCAACGGTAGAAGTTGCATTTTGCGATCCTTGATCGACATAGTACAAATCTAATAAGCTAAATATAAACCAAGTGGGAGCTTCAGGTAAACATGACTGCTGGCACTCAACTTTCAGGTAACATGTTGCCTTGTAGTGGCACTGCAGATTATGCCATCATGCATGTGGGTTTGTGGCTCAGAACTGCTTCCTATCTCTGCTACTTCCACTGTATGAACAGAAATGCAGATGCTACACCGAACGGATTTGTTTTTTGAGAAACCCTAATGCAAATTTCAGGTATGCGGAAACTGATGAAAACATGCTGCTCATGATAAAAATTATAAATACTAATGACCCAGGAAACAATGGCATTGCTTTTTCAATCAGTGGTCTGAGATCTCAAGGAACCAAAAAGCATGTCCTTTATCTTTTAAGTGCTTAATACTTCATCATCACACTAACGAGTTTCTACACAGCATGCCAGCAGGACGAACAACAGCTTTCAGACCTCAACATAAGAAATTCACGTGCTCCAAACAGGGTTAATATCGGAGAAAAGTATGAAGACTGAAGAATCCACAAAAGGAGCTTCTAGAATGTGCATAAGAATGTAAGACAACTCCACTCCACGCATATAAGGATAACAACGAGTTAAGTCTCTCCACTTCAACATCAAGCACAACAAGGGAAAGCCACCAAAGAAGTTCATCAAGAACCAGCTTACGTCTCGGTCTTGTAAAGTGGCTGCTGTGCTAAAGGAGAGAGAACCTTGAGTATACTGCAGGCTGCTAGCAGAAGCTCGTCATAGCGCGTCGCTCGACACATTGAGAAGTAGAGTCATCGCGTGAAACCAGCGGGAGAGGAGCTCGCCTAGAGTCTGCAAAGATCATCTAGTTCCTCTAGTTCCTTATTGAGAAGAGCCGCAATATCACTATACTGTTTCCGGAGATCCCGGTTCTCCTGGCGATCGCTCTCACTCTGTCGCTGAAGCTCGGCTAGCTGTTTCTGGATATCCCGGTTCTCCTGGCGATTGCTCTCACTCTGTCGCTGAAGCTCGGCTAGCTGTTTCCGGAGATCCCGGTTCTCCTGGCGATCGCTCTCACTCTGTCGCTGAAGCTCGGCTAGCTGTCTCTGAATCTGCTGGAGATCGCGCTCATGCTGTCCCCGAACCTGCTGGAGTTCGCGCTCATGTTGTTCACGAATCTGCTGGAGATCACTCTCACGCTGTTCCTGAATCTGATGGCGATCACTCTCACGCTGTCGCTGAAGCTCGGCCAGCTGTCCCTGAAGCTGCTGGTGACGGCTCTCACAATGCCGCTGCTGGGGATCAGGCTGATGTTGTCCCTGAATCTGCTCAAGATTAGCAGGCTGACGATCAACATGGCTCTGCAGCATGGGAGAATCATCATCGTAGGCATGACCACCCGACCTTCCTGCCTCTGCATCGTGCACCCCCTGCTGGCTGAATCTGAACTCAGTAGGAACTGAGAATGGCACCATCTGTAGGTTGTCTTCCCTATTAGTGTTCTTCCCAAGTGCATCCTCCTCTAAGCTCGGGCTAAGTGTGTGGTCGAACTGTGTACTCTCACGGTCAAATCCAGCTTCCACCTGAGGTGAAACTGACCTTGTCCCGACACTCCTTGTGGCCTTAGGTTTCGGAGCCTTGGGCGACTTGACAGGCTTTTTGAGCCTCCTCTTGCTGTCGGGGTTGGGATATCGCTTGAGGCGCTGACCGAAATCGATTTTCGTGCCATGCTCAAGCCAGCCTTTCTTGTCAAACAAGTGAATGAGATATGGGGCGTAGGGCAGCAGGCGGCGCTTGATGTCGAGAATAATTTCCTGCATCACTCCAATCATCAAGTCTACTACATCTACCGGCTTGGCCGACATCAGCAAGTGCAAAATCCAGATCTCAATTGTAGTCAGTTTCTCATGCCCAGATATAGGCCGGATCGATTTCCTCACGATCTCGTACACAAGGGCTGCTTCATGGTTCAACTGATTGCGATCTTTACAATGCTCCACCACCACGGCATCAGGATTGCTGTAAAGGTGGCGGATGCTCTCTAGCGGTGGCAGGTGGTCTTCATCCCTGCTCCCACTGGAGCAGCAGGCCAAGCTGTGCACTCGGGCACCACCTTGAGACAAGCCAAGATACTTGGCGAAGTCATCTCTGGACAGCTCACGCCGCTCGTTGCCAAGCATGAAGGTGATCCTGGACCTGTCCGGTTGAACCCACAGCGTGGCGTAGAACTGCCAGATGTGCGAATCAGCCCACCTGAGATCACGTCTCTCTAGCAGGCCGTCGAGCCCCGGGGTAGCGGCGAAGTAGCCCCGGACATCCGGGCCAAGCAACGCCCAGTCGATCCACGCCATCTCGCTGAGCTTCTTCTTGATGGCAAGGTACAAGTCCTTCTGCACAACCGTCCAGAACTTGCCGCCTGTCAGGCGGCGCTCCTGCCTCTGACGCGGGAACCACTCCTCCTCCGGAACATGCCTGAGCTTCTTCATCATGTTGGCGTCGTGCTTCGAGTAGTCCACGTCGGCGTGAAGGTCAGGGCGCAGGCGAGAGCGGGAGCGGGAGGCTGAGAACAGAGCTGAACCTGGGACAGCAGGGCGCGGGCGAGAGCGAGACCCGGCGGGTGAAAATGGAGCTGCGCTTGGGTGAGTAGCACGTGGCCGGTAGCCAGACCTGGTGGCTGAACAAGGAGCTGCGCTTGGGACAGTGGCGCGCGGGCGAGAGACTGACCAAGGAGCTGCACTGGCTGGCGAGGCGGCCTCGGCTGTAGCTTGCCTGGCCTTGGCATCATCCCTGTCCTCAGAGGTTACCGAGAAGAGAGCTTTAGACGCCCAGCTTCTCAAGTCAAACATCCCCACACAAGAGAAGCTGATCACACAAATCTTGCCCTGTTGGCTGGGTTCAGGCTCAGAGGACACAAGCAATCAGTCACACTGAACCAATCTTGCCTTATCTGGTAATCCTAAACCCCACTGTCTCGGCAGGAACAAAGCAGCTGTGATTGCCTGATTAAACAAATGCAGAGCTCCTTGCTTTTCTGGTGTTAGTTCTAAACCCTGAACCCGCTGCCGTCACGGCCACTTCCCTGGAACCACCGCAAGCTTAAAGCAAACTCTGTGTGTTCAAAGCTGAGACAACTGCTTCTTGTAATCTCCCTCACCTGAACACAAACAAGCCACAGCAGGGTACGTGATTTAGGGGCTGGAGCTAGGGTTTTGCTTCCTGCACAAATTAAATCAACAGCGAGGAGGGGTGTGGCATACCTAGAAAGGGCGGCCAGAAGCAGCGCGAATCCCGCCGGGAGGAGAGCCAGCTTCGCGTCGCCGGCGTCGGGTTGGTCCACCGGCGGCTGCGGCGGCGCGGAATGCGGCAGGCGGAGCCGCTCCTGCGCGGGGATGCTGCGGCGCGCGCGGGATAGGCTTGCTGGAGTGGTCGCCGGCAGCGGGGCCGCTCGGCGGCGGCGAGAGGCGGCGGTGCAGGCGTCGCTGGCGGCGGCGACGCGGCTTGGCTCTCTGCTTCCGGCTGGGGTTTCTCCCGCTAGAGGACAAGCTGTGGAAGCCAAAAGAATTGGCGTTTTAAATTTGAAGCCGCTTCGTGCACCGCCCACTTTATGACAGCGAGAAAGAGAAGAGACTGAGGATTTGGGGAGGCCGGCGCCGGCGAGCAGAGCAGCTCCGTTCCTCTCCTCCGCCGATCGCTCGCCTCGCCGCCCGCCCCCGCCGGCAATCGCCCAGCCCCGCATCTCCGACGGTAAACCTCCTAGCTATTCTCCCATTCCTCCTCCGTAGCCCTATCATGTTTTTCCCCCCCTCTCTGTGGTTTCTTGCATTTGTGGGGTTCCGATGGACGGCGCGCGTGTGGATTGGGCCATTTGCTGATGCTAGCTCGTCGGATTCGCAAGCCGGGCGGAATTAGGTGGATTGGGGGCATTTCTGATGTTTTTTTTTTTCTTTCTATTTTCTCTAGCACTCCGTGGAAATAAGATCATTCGATTTGTTTCGCAAGATTTGGGTGCGGAATTAGGGTTAGCCGCGATGATGATTGGTTCTGGGCGGAACCTATGTTCAGGTGTGCGAGGGGTGATGTTATTAGCAGCTTCAGAAATGTGTATCTTTCGGTTTGGTGATGTATACTGTATCCTGATTCCGGAGGTGATCTGATGTTTCATTTCCTGCAGTCAGGCGTGGTGTTCTTCCGCAACATGGTGGGTCGTCTCGGCGGATCTCTATGGCATACTCCGGGGAGGGCTTCCGAGTCGGGAGCTGGCGGCAACGGCATTGCTACGGATACCGTGCTCGCCCATGTGGCCGCCAAGGGCTCCGGCGCCGCGTCCACCCGGCATCGTCTCCTTGACATCCGGACGCCGGTGACGCAGTTTAAGAGGAAGATCAAGTTGCCGGTGGAGACGCCGTTGAAATCACCGTCCTTGAGTCGGGTTCGGCGGCCCCCGCCTCGCGGCGAGGAGACACCGTCGCGGGTGAGCGCAGCAACACCCCGCAGTGCGGTTGCTGCCCAGAGTGTGCATCGCGCTAACACCGCTGGAGCTGGGTCCGTCCAGCGGAAGCCGGCCAGGACGACCCCTCCTTCTGGATGGAGAACAACGTGCAGGTATGCACCTGCTGCTGATTTTTGCTGCTGCCTTGTGCTATTATTGGTTGGTTGGGGAATTATGACAGAGCAAGATCTTAGTTCACATTGTTTGCTCATTTATAACCACTTACATGTATCTTGGCAATGACTCGTAATTCAGTAATGATATCTAGTAGTATACTAGACGTATGACTCAAAAAGTCCTCCATTTATTGATTATCAAGCTGTCGAACAGATGACTTTGTTTAATTTTTTCCTTTCAGTTTACGTTTATAACAGGCAAGCGTGGATGAGTACTAAATTCGGACCAGCACACCTGTTGGAGAGTCAACTTTGCTATTCCTTACATTTGTGTTTTCTTCTCCAGGTTGTTATCCGTGTCCGCCCTTTGAATAACACTGAGAAAAACCTTTGTGGTTATAATCGCTGCTTGAGACAAGAAAGTGCTCAGAGCATCACATGGACTGGACACCCAGAATTAAATTTTAAGTTCGACCATGTTGCTTGTGAATCAGTGAATCAGGTCTGCTTCAGAAGAATTTGATTCATACTCTGATGCTAAATCTTGGATTGTGATCCAATCTTGTATTTGCATTCGCAGGAAGTGCTTTTCCGAGTTGCTGGTTTACCAATGGTCGAGAACTGTATGGCTGGATACAACAGCTGCGTATTTTCTTATGGGCAGGTATATCCTTATAACCTTTGTTTTTGTTGTACTTATCATGTAGAACTGTATCCGTATGCTTCAACTTTTAATCGTTTGCAGACTGGAAGTGGAAAGACACACACAATGCTTGGTGAAATCAGTGAGTTGGGAGTGAATCCTGGTCCAGAGTGTGGCATGATACCACGCATTTTTGAGTTATTAATTGCAAGAATCAGAGAGGTATATATTTTTTTCATCTCAGTAGATAACAGATAGTTGTTGCTCACTACATGGTCAAGTGTCTTATAATGCGATGGATTTCAAATTTCTTATGCGTGCATCCCAAAATTTCAGGAAGAAGAAAGCGGGAGGGATGAGAAGCTCAAGTACAACTGCAAGTGTTCTTTCCTGGAGATTTACAACGAACAAATTACAGATCTTGTTGACCCTTCATCCACAAATCTTCTGGTATGCTTTCATGTTGTTGCTTCAAACGAATATGAATATGACTTGCTAGTGCAATGCTATTATTTCATTACTTGTACTAAGCATCAAGCTAATGCATGTGTAGCTCCGAGAAGATACGAACGTTGGAGCCTATGTTGAAAATTTGACCGAACGTGAAGTTACCAGTGTCGGTGACATCATGACACTTTTGACGCAGGTAAATACATTGTTCTTGTGTCTTTTCTTGCAAATATGCTATGACGACCGTGAACTTAATATAATTAAATGCATATGCCTGAAACCTTGCGCAGAGTTCTGTTAATAGGAAAGTGTCTGCGACAAACATGAATTCAGCGAGTAGCCGCTCGCACACTGTATTCACATGCACTATCGAGAGTAGGTGGGAGAAGGATTCCATTTGTAACTCAAGGTTTGCAAGACTGAATCTAGTTGATCTTGCTGGGTCCGAAAGGTAGGTCAATAAACTGACTTGTCTCGCAACTTATTGTACCTAGTGGAGCCCCGATTCTTTGATAGATGCACTTAAAACAGGCAAACGGCATCTGGTGCTGAAGGTGAGCGGCTTAAGGAAGCTTCCAATATTAACAAATCATTGTTAACACTCAGGTTCATGACTAACACTGAAAAATCATAGTTAAAACTATTTTAACATGGAAAAAAGGATTTGAGTGTTCCGCTATTCAGCCATGCCTACTTTCCTGGATTGTGAATTTCAGCCTTGTGATAACTAATTTAGTTGATCGCGCATCTGGGAAGAAATGGCACATTCCTTATAGGGATTCAAAATTGACGTTCCTTCTCCAGGTAACAACCAAGATAATAACACGCTGCTACTGTGTTCTCTGTTACTGTTTTCTCTTGATAATTGTTTACTATAGTCCTCCTTTTACATATAGGATTCACTTGGTGGAAACTCGAAGACGTTGATTATCGGAAATGTTAGCCCTTCATTGTGGTAATGAACTGTTTGACTTGCATTTGATCTGAACTGAAGAAAGCATGAGACCTTGCTTCGTATGCTCATACAACTTTCTATGTTTTTATGTAGTTCAAGTAAGGAAACACTCAGTACCCTCAAGTTTGCTCAACGTGCAAGGCGCATTCAAAACAATGTATGTGTTTGTCTCTTATGTCTTGTCAGCAACCCCCAAAATACCAGCCACTTGACAATTATTTTCTATTTGAATTTGAAGGCTCTTGTGAATGAAGACTCTTTAGGAGACGTTCAGACTTTGCAAAATCAAATATATATCCTAAAGGTGTTGTTTGCAGAATTTTAGTCCTATTTTTGTTATATATAACACCATCCTAAACTGAAAGAAAGTGATTTTTGCAGGAGAGGGAGTCTGCTGACAACGAATTGCAGATGTTGCAGTCTCAAATAGCCAAGCTTCTGCAAGAAAAAGAAAATGCGAGAGAATGCCATCTCAAGAGTCAAGAAACCATTGACGATTTAAGTTCTCAGGTCCTTCAGTTGAAGTGAGAAATGATTGACAAAGAGAAGTGCTATGAAGCTAGACTGGAAATGTGTAGTGTTCTCAAAGGGAAGTTGCTAGTCGACATAAACAATAATTTTGGTCTTATTGCAAAGAAAGAACAAGAAGCAACTGAACTGAGCTCAAAATTGGATTTGTTTGGAAATAAAATTCTGCGTTTGCAAGCACAAGAAGAAGAAATGTTGGCACGGGCAGATTCCATGTATAATAAGCTGTCCGTTTTGACTGAAGAGATTGATATTACCAACATGAATCATAACGAAAAAAATTCTGTGCTGGAGAAGCAGCTAGCAAATGCAGCTAGTGAACTAGGTGCAGTTTCTCTGGAGAACAATGAGTTGAGATCTCAGCTCAACTGTATTGAACGTCGCAGTTACTTTATGGAAGAGGAGTTAACCCGTGAAAGTAATGCCACTGAAAAAATGGAAGAAAAGTTAACTGAGCTGAAAATTTTACTTGATGAAAGGAACAGCTCCCTTCAAAAGTTGCAAAATGACATCTCCAAGCTTTCGGATGAGAAACAATGCTGTGACTCTCAGGTGCTTATCTTGAGAGATAAGCTGGAGAGGGCTCAGGCATTGGCAGAAGAACGTGAAACAATTGCTACAGAGGCTTGGCAGGTGCTCAGCTACCTACTTCTTTATTTTTCTCTCAATTAGTACCGCTTGTGATAATTTTCTTGTATAACCCTTCTGTTGTACCTCTATAGATAGCAGATGAAATGAAGACATGTGCCGAAGAGAAGGTCAAAGAAGTCAAGGTGTTGGAGAGATCAGTTGATGATCTCCAAAGTACTGTATGTGCTCTAGAGGAGCAGCTGGCAAGGAAAGTTAGTCAACCTAATGCAGTTTCTGTTGCAAAGAACAAACAAGGAACTGAACTTGGAAAGAACATTATGCATCTGCATAGACAAGAAGAGGCAATGCTGTCAGGGTCAAACTCCATGCACAGTGAACCGTCTATTTTGATTGACGAGATTTTCGCTACCAACAGGGGTGCTTTGGCAGCTGAATCAAAAGAAAACGAAGATCTGCACCACCAGTTGGACGAAGCTTTGCTTCTCAATGGAATGTTGAAGGACAGAATGCTTGAAGATCTGAGTCTGCTTCAAGTGAATAATGCTATACCTGTAAATGATATGGAAGGGTGCAGCCAATTTCAGTTGTGCAATCTGCTTGCAATCTACCACCACGGGTCAGTTGTGATCAACACGATCGCAAATGATATTGAGACTATTGTTTTGGCTTCAGAACTCAAGCAACACGAAGCTGAAGTGCAGGAACAAATGCTTATGTGTACAGAATTTGTTGAAGGACTGAAGACCGAATCAACTTTGTGGAAAGTTGATCAGGAGCTCGGCAGTGCTATAATCGATGATTTACTTCAAGAGAACAACAATACAAGGACTGATCGGGAGAACATGAAGCGAACCAAGGACAAAATTATAGTAAAAGTAAAAAGAGCAAAAGCTGCCACCTCTCTCATGTGTAGTCTCCCGAAATGAGACTAAATATGCTTGGCTCAGATGATCAAAGTATCTCACATTAAGCATGTCGAAAGTAACCATGTTTTCTCTTGATTATTTCTACTGAAGTTAGCAGCACTACCCTGTTATTACAATATGTAAAAGAAGTTGACAAAGGGAGGACTACTTATTTGTTCACTTCTAAGGAGGAGAGTGGGATTTCAAACCTAGAACCTCATCAACCACTAGACTAAGCTATGTGGACGTTCTCTGGTTAAGAGTAGCTGAATATGTATGAATATAAATTGTTGTTTGGCTAGTTACTGATCCAAAAAAAAAATTTAAAGAACGCTCTTGGATTATGTTCTGTTCTGGAGACATAAATTTTGATCTCGTGTCCAAACAGGAGTCAGCAAGTGGCTAATGTTAGTTTGGTAGCTTGCAAGTGACTCATACTTTGGCAGTGAATATGGGTGTAGTACTGAATCCGTTTCAGGTTGAGCGTCAGTCCTTGAATTCCAGTCGGTCACGGTTTTCGATCCACTTGCCTACGTCGTCGTGCTCAGGGTGAGTTTGCAGTACTCGTGCACCCCTTTTCCCCTCCCTCTTGCTCCGAGCCCTCATGTGACAAATTGGTTGCCGCTATTCGGTTTGTCGCGAAGCCTCGTGTCGAACATGAACCACCATGTGTCCTCGCTGCTTTGTCGAGGGCGTGCTCAATTAGAGAGCAGAAACAGTTCGGATATAAACCATATATTTCAGTTTTTGTGTCCTATTTTACATCATTTTGTAAACGAAAAGCTGCAGAGGTGATGTACATCCCACCTTTTGGTGATGTGTAACTTTTGGATCACCTATGTTGGGTGCCTACTTAAGATGCTTTTAGTACACAAGAGATTTCCCTTACTCGAAATCTGAACACATATATTTTGACGGTAAAATCAGGATGCCATGACACAAACTTTCTGAACATATGTATGTTGGCAATGAATATGGAACATGACACATATATTTTGACGGTAAAATCAGGATGCCATGACACAAGACCGGTTATGGGGCAGGCATGAATCCCGAGATCGCGCTGTTCAACCTCTACTCGGCGATGTCCATGTGCCGCTTCGCCGACCTCGACACGGTGGTGTACATACAGCCCTGCCAACGTGTGCAATGGCTTCCTTTGCCTCGTGGCGGACGTCCGGGACGCTCCGGTCTGAAAACTGTATAGATTGATTAGGGTAACAACCGTAACCCTCCAGGGGATCGGTGATGTATTATATATAGGGTAGAGTTACAGGTATGTACGGTAGGTTTATACACCACCTTACCGTACAGGTACATGTTAGGTATTAGACTAAATACATATCACCCTCCCTCAATCTCAACCAATCCATGAAGATTGAGATTGCGTTTACATGCTTCAAACAATGGCAACGGTAATGGCTTGGTGAATATGTTAGCTAGCTGATCCTTGGATGATATAAACCGTATTTGGAGCATCTTCTGAGCAACCCGTTCTCGTACAAAATAAAAATCAATCTCTATGTGTTTTATGCGAGCATGGAACATCGGGTTGGAACAGCGATATGTGGCTCCAATATTATCACACCATAAGACAGGTGGACTTTTCTGTAATACTCCAAGTTCACCAAGAAGAGCTTGTACCCAGATAATCTCAGCAGTAGCATTTGCATGTGCTTTATATTCTGACTCTGTACTAGAGCGAGAAACAGTAGCTTGCTTTCTGGCACTCCAGGATATGAGATTGCCTTCATAAAATATGGCAAAACCCCCCGTGGATCGGTGGTCATCAATGTCGCCAGCCCAGTCCGCATCAGAGAAAGCAGACAAGAGAGGAGCAACAGGAGTGGAGGGGCGCAGTAGTAAACCATGTGAGAGAGTAGCCTTCACATAGCGTAGAATACGCTTGACCGCCGACCAATGAGTACACCGAGGAGCATGAAGATATTGACATACTTTGTTTACTGCAAATGACAAGTCAGGTCTTGTCATAGTAAGATACTGAAGGCCCCCAACAATACTGCGGTAACGAGAAGAGTCCTCAACGGAGAGAGGAGAACCAGCTGTGATGGAAAGCTTATCAGTAGAAGCCATAGGAGTGGACAGAGGAGTACACTTCTGAAGCCTAGCACTATGTAACAGCTCAGACGCATACTTCTTCTGACTTAAAAGGAGACCACCACGACCTTGTGTATAGACCTCAACACCAAGGAAATAATGGAGCGAACCAAGGTCTTTAAGAGCAAAAGAGGAGCCAAGCTGAGTAACCAAACGATCCGCTGCAATGGTAGAAGAACTGACCACTATAATATCATCCACACAAACAAGTAGATAGACCGTGACAGTGGGTCGCCGCAGAATAAATAAGGATGTGTCAGCTGTAGATGGAGTAAATCCAAGACTGGTAAGTACTGAACTGAGGCGAGCATCCCAAGCACGAGGGGCTTGTTTGAGCCCATACAACGCTTTATCAAGACGGCACAAGTAACCAAAATGACTTGAATCCTCAAAACCTGGAGGCTGCCGCATAAACACCTCCTCTTCAAGAACTCCATGTAAGAAGGCGTTCTGAATATCAAGCTGTCGAAGATGCCAGCCATGTGTAAGCGCCATAGATAACAGAAGACGATTGTTGTAGGCTTGACGACAGGACTAAAAGTATCCTCATAATCAAGTCCATATCGCTGCTTGAACCCTTTTGCCACAAGACGTGCCTTATATCTTTCGATGTTCCCATCAGCTTTTCGCTTGATCTTAAACACCCATTTGCAATCAATGACATTAATACCAGTCCGAGGTGGAACCAAGCGCCAAGTCTGATTTTGCTGTAAAGCTGTAAACTCGGCCTCCATTGCAGTACACCAGTGAGGTGAAGAGAGAGCTATACGATAATCAGATGGTTCTGTATGTAGCATGGTAGGATCAGAAGACCTGGTGGTAGTCCAGGCAATAGTACCGTCAGTCCGAACCTTCGCCTTGCGAATACCACGTTGCAGTCGCGTGGTAACACCGGAACGAGCTGGTTGAGGATCATCGGTAGACGAGGACGTAGGAGCGACCAGTGGTGAAGCACCGAATGCCTCAGACGTCGAAGCAGCCGAGCCAGGTGATTGGGCCGCATGGGGTGAGGATGGCCCAGGAGAGGACAGGTATGGACACTGCTCGGTTGAGGAAGCTGGGCCGGTAGCGGCCCGTTCTGCATGGGGCACGCCATGTTGATGATCGACGTGCATGCGAGCAGATGCTGGATCGACGTCCGCACTATCAGGATCGAGAGTAGCTTCAGGCGAGGCAGGAGAAGACTCAGCAGTCTCATCCAATAATTAAAGGCGAGCACCGTGCCCCACCCCTGCACCATGGTTAGCCAACAACAATGGGGTATATGCAACATCAACAAATTGGTCAGAAGTGGGTGGAGAGGTGGATGATGATGATGGTGGAGTAATAGACGAGGAGGTCTGATAAGGGGTGGCCCGATCTTCTCAGTAAGCAACGGTGGTGATGATGATCACGGGGTGATAGCAGCGGAGGAACACGACGATGTAGTGGATGATAACTTGTATGACACAACGAGATCTCTCGATTGGTCCCTGTCGCCAATGCAACATCTCTCAACCCTGCAAGATATTCGCAACTCCACACACTTGCGCACGTAGTCGCTGACCACGAAGCGGTAAGTTGCAACCTTCTAATTCCCAATGGAACAGCAGATCACACAAGACTTTCAGATCTACACAATATCAAGCAATATAGTGTAGGGATTCAATAGTTTTGCTAGAGCAAACAATTAAGAACTGGGGTTTATCTTAAACATGGTCTAAAGAAGCTAGGGGGCGTCCTAGGCACTTATATAGGAGTTCAGGACGACCTCAGGTCGAAAAAGTACGAAAGAAACCGACCCAGAACAGATCTGGTCAAAACAGACTCGGACACGGCCGGTCATGGGGCCGGTCGACCGGGCCTGTGACCGGTCGGTCCGGTCTGGATCGGGTCTGGCGCCGGGCGACGACCGGATGGACCTCCCGGGCTTACTGGATAGTGCCCGGTTGGCACAGGTCAAAATCCCGGTTGAAACCGGATGGCCCGGCGCTGGATCCGGTCGGACCGGGCCTGGGACCGGATGGTCCGGTGGCACGGCCGGTCGGACCGGATCTGGCACCGGCCTGAACTTCAGCTTCCCCTCTCGCGCATTCCTCCCGCTCCTCCCTCGCGCGTCCATGGGATGTCTTCATGTCCAACTCCATGTCCAGCTTCACGTCCATCTTCTGGTCTAGCTGCTCCTCTCCTCCTCGTGCGATGCTTGCTCCCTCCTCATACCTGATCATACATAAGTAATAGCACTTAGGCAGTATAAAGTTCTCATCAATCAAAGTATCGTTGAGGAACAAGTTCACCTGTTATTTAAGTAGCTTCGCACGAGCTCGTGTTATTGGTCCAATCCTAACTTCATTGGACTTGAGCTTCACAGCAGGATCATCTTCAACTTGCAATGACGGAGGTAGTAGTGAGGTAGGGATGTCCTCATCAAGGTCTGAGAGAAGGGAAAGACAGTCTCATCAAACACAACGTCTCGTGAAATATAAACACGGTTGGTAGGGATGTGAAGACACTTGTAGTCTTTGTGTAAGGAGCTATAGCCTAGGAAGACACATTGTTCGAAGCGAAACTGAAGCTTACGATTATTGTATGGTCTAAGATGTGGCCAACAGGCCCAACCAAACACTTTAAGAAATGTGTAGTCAGGAATTTCTCCTAATGAGCGTTCGAGAGGTGTTTGCATTTCAATAACTCCAGTAGGTAAGCGGTTAATAAGGAAGCAAGCAGTAGTAAAAGCATCACTCCAAAACATGTATGGTGCACTCACATGGGCTAAGAGAGTAAGACCAGTTTCGACTATATGTCGGTGTTTGCGTTCAGCAGTCCCATTTTGTTGGTGAGTGTGAGGACACGAGACACGGTGTGAGATGCCAATATCAGCAAAGAATTTATTTAATGTATGATACTCACCACCCCAATCACTTTGCACATGTATGATTTTCCTATTGAGTAGACGTTCAACATGTTGTTGGAACTGAAGGAAAATTTTGAAGACATCAGACTTATGTTTTAAGAGATAGAGCCATGTAAATCGAATGTAAGCATCAATAAAACTCACATAAAAATGATGATCACTAACTGAAGTTTGAGCAGGTCCCATACATCTGAATATATAATCTCAAGGGGAGCAGTGGTTACACAAGTAGACAAAGAGAAAGGCAACTGGTGACTCTTGCCTTGCTGAAAGGCATCACAAACTATAGTTTTATTAACTGACAATAATGGAAGCTCATGACGATGTAAAATATGCTGGACAACTGGAGTAGCTGGATGTCCTAGACGCTAGTGCCACTGATCATGTGACACCCTGAGACTGCTGAAGACTTGCTTTATTGATGACACATCAAGATTATAGAGACCTCCACGACATCCCCCTCTAAGAAGAACCTCCCTGGAATCCCGGTCCTTGACAAGAAAGTACCATGGATGAAATGCAAAGTAGACGTTATTATCATAGGCAAAACGTTTAACTGAAAGAAGGTTGCGAGTAACAGAGGGGACATGAAGGATGTTTTTAAGGTGTAAAGAATGTGATGAAGTAGGAATTATGGATTGACCAATATGTGTAATGCGCATACCTGTACCATTGGTAGTTTGGGCATTGTCCTTGCCATGGTATTGTTCCCTCATAGTAAGATTGTTGAGGTCGTTGGTGAGGTGGTCCGTCGCAGCCGTATCAGCATACCATGTAGGATCGACGGGGTAGGATGAAGTAGACCCCGTGTTGGTGGCAGAGAGTGCAGCAAGCTGACGGTCCTTATTGTGACCATCATTGCCTACACCTAGATAATTCTTGTCATACCTTTTGAAGCAGCATGATCCAACATGACCGAGCTTGCCGCAGATTTGACAAGTAGGTCGGGTACCGCCTGTACCAGTAGGAGGACGCCCCTGTCCTTGCTGACGACCACCGTGTGGTGGAGGCGAGGGGGCAGTATACTGCATCGGAGGCTGCTGCTCCTGGCGAGGCTGATAGGTAGGGGTGCGACTACCGCTGGGCCGCGAGGAGTAGTTGGCATGACGATTGTCCAGACCGATTTCTGCACGGCGTGCCTCAACATGCTGCTCGGTGTTCAGTAGTTGTGCATAAACATCACGAATTGGTAGGGGATCATGTAGTGGACGAGCACCAATGCGATCCGCCAGAGCATCATAGTCGCCATCTAGACCGGCAAGCAGGAACGAGTTGAATTCATCCGTGCGTAATGGCTGCCCAATAGAGGACAAGACATCCAACAGCGACTTGATTTTGTTGAAGTAGGCGGTGGCGTTGGGGTAGTCATGTTTTTTGATCTTGCCGGGCTCGCTGCGGATATGCGTGACGCGCGTCGTGTTTTGTGCAATCTAAAGCTATGGCAAACCCTATAGTTCATACCAAGATCACGATGGTAGGAGAAAAATATACTACAGGAGTATGAGTAGTTTGTATGCACGTGAAGACAACAAAGTTATGACACAATTCAGAAGTTTCCACCCATTTATTTGATACTGGAAACAATTGATAAGCCCAATGAAAGAAAGAAATAATACTAAGTTTCCTCATAAGTCCAGCTTCACTCTATGCATAACAAGCCCAAAGAGTCCTTCAAAATGGAGATTTTACAGTGCTTTATATTCCATCTCCTGAAACATGTCTGAGATTTATTAAATTTTAGATGCATCTTTTATACGAATTTCAGACAATTTTTATGAACTAGAATTTCAGCGTGTAGTGTATATATCATCTAATGGTTGAAATTGATTGGGCCAAATTTAGGCCCAAGGAGATGTTTGTATGGCCTAATTTCCATCCATGGATGCCTAGTCTATGGAGATCACAAATACTCATCATTGTGGTGCACGACGGATGGTGGGAGTGGTGTGGTCTTTATGGGCTTCTTATGGCTGTGAGGATCTTTAGACCGTCAAGGGGCTTCATCATCAGTTTATCCTTTTTCTTTGTTCCCGGGACATATGTGGTCTTCTCGATCCATTCGGTGATTTCCCGCCCAAGAAAGAAAATGTTGGGCTAGCGCAGGGAGGTGCGGCAGCGTCGGCGCGCCGTCGACACAGTCTAGAGGTTGAAGATGAAGAGCTTCTTCAAGAATCTCGTTAAAATTTTCATCTCTCTTGAGGTGTTGTGTAGTGTTCGTTATTTCTTTTAATGCCAGGTCCTATTAAAAAAAGTAAAATGACAATAAGTTTGCAACTTGGACTTTCGTGGAGTTCGATGTTGAAACCATGTAATTTGATGAACATAATGTACATTTTCCACAGGGAAAGAGGCTGAATCTCCAAACAATGGTGACTATCGAGTTGAGCATGGGGCAGACAATGAGCGCGTGTGTGTTGTAATTTTTGGTGTAGCTTGTAGCCAGTTGTTGGCTTTCATTAATTCAATACCAGACTCATTTCGAGCCTTCTGTCTAATACTACTACTACTGAATGAGAGAGCAAATCGGGTTGGCATCGATTCAACCAGGAAAACAACATCCTGGTCAGTTTAATTGTCCTGCCGTAGGATGCAAATTGCTTCCATATAGCATTTCCCTGCTTAACCATAAATCATATAAGTACCTAATTATGTGAGTGTTGCACGTCTAAATAAGTTACTGTCTTTGTGATACACTAAGATTACCCAATGCTGAAACCAGTTAATGTTCTGCCTACATATCATCCCAAGCAAAGTTTGCAGCTGCTCAGCCCAATAGAAAGTCAAATAACAACCCGCTTCAGGCCAAACAAAAAGAGCATGTCAAATACTACCACGCAAAGTGGTGCAAGCTGGGTAAGTTTGTCCGCCACAACTTCTATCTAAAATATTAGAAAGACAAAGATAAGACTCCAAAATATTAGAAAGACAAAGATAAGACTCCACGGCGGCATGGGATGACAGTTGCTGGCTCTGAATAACCAGCCCTGCATGAAGCTTAAACTCTTCCAGAACATAACATAAACGCGGGTTGAGCGTCCATGACAGTTCATGTCATTCTGAGGGTTGATGACCGGTATGTTCTGCTGGTCCTGCTGTGAGTTGTGCAATATGCAGGTGTTCTGTCTGTATAGTATAGTGTATAAACGTGAGAACTGAACTAGTCCAGAAGCAGCTTCTGGTGCAGTGTATCTGTATGATGACGATGCATTGGAAAGATGAAGTTAACTTATAAAGTAAAGTCTTTGTGAATATTATCATGTGCAAGTCTACTGCCTAGTCACAGCCATGAGGAGCTTCGGCACAAGTTATTGTCCACTTTTTTCTAGAGTTTTGAAATTGTTACATATATCTCAGCAGGACTGCTGAACAGCCATACAAATTCAGACATTTTTTACGCAACATTCAGTAAGATAAACAATAAACGGAAAGGACAGGCTAACTAGATTTGCTGCTCATGGAACAAGAGATCTTTAAATCGAATGCATTGTATAAAATGGGCCACCAAATCCACTTAGCGGATGGTACTAAGATATTTCACACAAACGTAGGTGCTAAATCCATGTTACAGACCATGGTATATGAAAGGAAAATTATTTTCAGTCTAGGCTAGGAATTTGGAGAAGCTAGCTATTTTGTTGGAGAAGATTCTTCTTAACACCAGCTAGAAGAATTTACACCAGGATAGCTATGCTTTCCAAACGACGAATCCAAGTTTTGTATCCTTTTATGAAAAGGAAAGTAGGAAATCCACATGGTCTCTTCAAGTACCTGCAAAATAACAACATTATACCGTTAGCAAACTTGCATAGTTTACAGCTCACAGTAAATTGTGGCAATTAAGCTCACACAGAATCATAAAAGGACCTCTAAAAATTTCAAAATCAACGCCACAACAATGTAGTGACAACAAATCCACAAACAACTCACAGCAAAGGAACACTACTGTCAGAAAATGCATTATTTTTCTACAATCATTTCGCACTTGGTAGTGGACATACAGAAGGATACTAGACACTTTTGGAGGAAAAAGGTTGTAGCTGCATAAGCAGCCCACACATCACGTCACAGCTTGGCAGCTAGAGATTTCAGGTAGGAAAAGGTTGCAAGCAGCCCACACAGCACAACACAGCTGGCGCAGCAACACAGTTGGGACTACTGCATGATTTTGTTAGTTCATCAATAAAATGTGCTAAATGAATCTAGTTCAAGTGGTTCCTATAACCTGCAGCTGTGAACTAATTACACAAAAGTTTTATTATTATCAAGCTTTTTGAGTGAGAATGATTGACAAAGATGAGTAGTAGCAAAAGAGAGTGTGTGTTAAAAATCAGCACCTTGTTGTGCTCTACCCTGGCCTCTCTTGCATCACCCATCCTTTCCATTCCCTAACAATTCCCAACCATACATAACTCTCAATCAATTGAAGTTTCAATATTTTAACAAAATTGTAAGTAGTTCATTAATGTAGAGAGAAGCAAGTGCATAATGTTTATTTCAAATTTAGTACTGTAGAAAGATTAAGCAGACATACAGCCAGCATTGACCTCAAAAACTATAATTTAGTGATGTATGTGACTGTTCTTTAGCATTAGAAAGATAAGTAGATAGCAGTAAGAAACAAAGAACTGATACACAATGGCATCAACAAAAGAAGGAATTCTGAATGCATACATATTGTCCTTACTTCTTCAATGCAACTGCTAACTTCTAGTTTGCCAAGTACTAATTACAAAAGGAATACAATGGGAAAAGGAGGAGACCTACATCATCCTAGGACACAGTCCTCGTCATGCTGTGCGGCCTCCAACTTCAACCATCGTCCCCATTCCCTATCAAATCCCAATTTTAATCTTCTTACATTAGCTTTCACTCAGGGTTATTATTAAAGAGTAGAAAATACATCACACATTGCATATAACCTGCATATACTGTTTCGAACTTCTCCATGGCAACACTAGCCCGAAATAATACAGACTTTTGATTCATGTTTTCTCAAATTTTTATCACTTTATATGATCCTAGTGTCAAGAACCAAGCTTTAAAACCGCCCAAACTGTGCAGCGTGCAGATCCATTTTCGAAAGAAAGAAACGCGTTCCCATCTATGATCCCAAGAGATTCAGAGAACCGGCCGATTACAAGCATAAATCCCAGGAAACCCATCACAGCAAACGTAGACTCTTAACTAACTTATGCAATCTAGGCACAACAGAAAAAATGGATTATCCGATCTAGGCACATTTCAATATGCAACCCAGATCGCGACACGAACTTAGATCATATTAGCGATCCTGACAAGCAGGGAGGAAGGGGGAGGTTACCCTGGGAGAGCTCGCAGCAGGCGCGGGCGCTGGCCCCGGGGTGCGCCGTCAGTCGCGCTAGGACCACCGGCGTCGTCAGCGGCGACCCCATCAACGCCGCCAGGGGCCTGCAGAGACAAGAACGGGGTCAGGACATCGGATCGCCGCGGCGGGGGCGGCTCTCGCTGGCTGTAGATGGCATTGGCGTACCGTGCGGCCCCGAGCGGGGAGGTGGGGGTGGCGTTGGTGAAGGCGAACGGGAGCCGGCGGCGCGGGGCGGCGCCGGGGGCAGGTGCGCGGAGGGCGCCGATCGCGGGCGCCGGGCGGCGGACGGCCGCCAGGACGGTGCGGGAGGCAGCGCCGCGCCACGCCATGGTGCTAGGTCTAGGGCGGCGGCGGAGGAGGTGGTGGCGGATGGGGTATGGCGGCGGTGGTCGGTGGTTTAGGGTTTTAATAGGGGCCGGCAAGTTTATCCATTTGCTAGTGTTGGGCCATTTCTGTATCACATGACAATAGAGACTAGCTCCTCTTTTGGGCCTTGAAGGGCTCCGTATAAGGTCAAGTGAACGCAGAACCGGCCCATAAAATGCTGTTAGCCCATCTTCACTGTGAGAGAGGACACTGAAGGCCGGAGGTCTTCGTATTCGCCTTTTTTTTTAGAAATATGAAATATTTAGAGAATTTTTTGAGCTTCTCGCGGCGAGATATTTCAAACTATATCTCATATTGATAGGTTCCGTGAAACCCTTTTTTCTTTATGTGTAGGTGTGCTTTGTATTTTCATCTGCATTGTACTTGTGCTTTTGTACTTCAGTGAACTTCAAATATGTTGGTGACGCACCTTGAAGTATGTTGATGTGTGAGTACGCTTGTGACATTGGCATCCCCAATGGGCCTGTCAAAGAAGGTACCCGGTGTTTACTGAAGGTCCACGATTCGATGATTACAAAGCCCGGAAGCCCAATAAGGTGTCGATATGGAAGTTAGAGATGTATTAGGAATAGAGATTTGTAATTATACGGGACGGACTCAAAGAGTCTCCCGCTGTTTGTAACTTGTACATCACGAAACTTTCGGCTCCGCCTCCTATATAAGGGGGAGTCGAGGGAGAAAGAAAGGATCGATTCATTGTCAACACAACCCTAGTTTTTAGGAGTTGAGAACCTTTTCGGCTGAAACCTTCGAGATCTACTTGCCCTCTACTTTCCACGAAACCCTAGTCTACAACTTATAGGCATTGACAAGTTAATACCTTGTCAATTGGCGCCATCTGTGGGAATTAGAGGCGACAAGGAGCTGATCTCGATGGCACATTCAACATCGTCGACATCTTCGGTGGCAAGCAACGCGATGGACGGAGATAAACATGTCAAAACTGGTCTCGTTGATTTTGTTCCTCAACCTCCCCCCCCCCCCGTGTGGATGCATATGCCTATCCGGAGGAGCCAATGGAGACGACGTTTGGAAGTTTCCACTTCTGCTTCGGGAGAGAAGGATCACATCGTTTAGCGGCACCGATTTGTTCGGGACTGTTAGCGGTTGATTCCGATTTCTCGAGATCATCGTCATCAATCGAGTCAAGCGACGAGGAAACTTCGTCGGCAAGCTATGTCAAGCCCGCCGCCGGCGGAGATCTCGCCAATCTATTCGGCGAGATGTCTTTCTGGTCGTTCACGGACTCCGATCTGGATAGCGACTCTGAAAGCATCGACAGCTTAAACTTCATCGACATATCTACTCCTATTCGGGAGCTCTTCACCGATCGTTACGACGGTGTCACCGAGCCCGAAGATGAACACACAATGCCAACATACCACCAAGTCTGTGCAATCGGCGAGACGAGTCGTCAAGAGGATGAAGCATCAGAGGCTTTCGATGATTTGGGAAATCCATACATCGATCCCGCTGACCTCACCCGAGGATTGGGAGGAAAATACGTCGGGCCTACGCCTCGCCAGAAATTACAACTTTCGCAAGAAGCTTGGGACAGAGCATCAAGAGCCATGAACGGCACAGAGCCGATGACCACCACGGCCACGGTGGAAGAGTTGCAAGCATATCAATATAGACTCGCGCGTGCTAACCGAGATTTGGAAAAACAAAGGGTGATACTCGAGCAAAGAAAAGCTGCTGCCTCCACGTCGAGCGGGAGAAGAGCCGAGCAAAGTCGATAATCAGGAACTTCGGGAGATAACCATAGAGCAGCTCGTGATAGGGGAAGATCTCGACTGACGCATATACCCGAAGGCGAGCGGGAGCATATGATCCAAAACCTCGACATGTCCTTTATGTCGATAGATACAAGAGGAAATATCATCCCCAAAACACTGGAAGCTGGATACATGGCGACTCAAGCCTATATATTGGCATCCAGGCCACCTCCTGGAGATCCAAGAGAAGCGTTATACAAAATGGCTATGGCAGGAGTTGGAGTCATGGGAACAACATTCGCAAGTACAAATGCACCACCTGAGGGTGCCCCAAGGCAAAATAGTCCTCGACCCGTTGTGGTAACGTAAGATCCCCCAAGGACAGGTGATGCGAGAGACACAATGACGCAAGCACGAGTCGATAGAGCACAGCAAGAAAGGAGAGAACGTCGGCATTCACCAGAAGTAGATGAGGAAGATATGTGTGGGCTCCCCTGCTTCACTCGACGAGTTCGCAAAACTCGGGTTCCGTCTGGGTTTAAATTACCTAACAACTACAAAAAATTCGATGGTTTGCAAGATCCTGAGGATTGGTTAGTTGACTACCTGGAGACAATGAAGTTGACAGGTGGAACCAAAGCAACTGCCATGCAGAGCATCCATGTCCACCTAAGCGGAGCCGCAAGAGCATGGATAAAAAAGCTACCAGCAGGATCCATCGACAGCTGGGAAACTTTCGAGGACATGTTTGTGAAAAACTTTCTATCCACGTGCAAGAAACCCGCATCAATAGAATAGCTAAGGGCCTGCAGGCAGAAGTTTGATGAGCCAATGAGGATGTATATCCCAGAGGTGGAACATCATAAAAAATTCGGGAGAGAACATATCTGATGAAAGAGCAATAGATGCGTTTTTTACGGGGATCCGAAGAAAGGACTTAATCGAGGACTTGGGAAGATCTAGCCCAAAAACAATAGTAGCGCTCATGGAGATAGCGAATCGCTGGGCTGATGGAGAAGATGATGTTCAAAACAAACGGCACAGGTCACCTGACGAAGATCGCAACAGGAACAACAATCAAAATAGACGACAATTTTCTTGACAGTTCTCAGACTACGATAGCCCCGGCCAAGTAGCGGCTGGTTTCCGAGGAAATAGTGGAGGAAATCATTGAGATGACTATCAAAGGAGTAACGAGCAGTGCAGTGACTACAAGGATGCTCCCCGCTCTAGCAGGCAAAATAGTGGGCCAAGGTTCCAAAGGCCATATGTATCACCCGAGGATCTTTTGAATGGACCATGCCAGATGCACTTCTTTCTCGATAATACTGGGAAAACACAGTCGGGTCATCTTCAGAAGGACTGCCGAACTTTCCTAGCATTGCATAGATACGCAGGACATACCAATGCACAGGCAGCAAGCAGGAACCCCCAGGGGCCAAGGAGTGAGATTCACCTTTCACCTCCACCCGCAATTACCGATGAAAATCGACATCAGTTGCAATTGGCGGCAACCCCAGCCAACAACGGCCCTTATATTGACACAACGGGAGCAGTGTCGATGATTCAGAAGGGTAGACCTTCGAATAGGGCCTAAAAGGTGATTTCGCGACAAGTTTACATGGCAGAGAAGATGCCTCCACCAACGATCGAGTACTTGAACTGGTCAGCACAGGACATCGGGTTCACCCAAGCGGACCACCCGCCTTAAGTTCCTCGACCAGGGCAATCGGCTATGATTCTGCCAGCGGTGGTCGTAGGATTCAACGTATCACGCGTGTTCATAGATGGAGGGAGCAACTTAAACCTTATGTACGCAAATACATTGAGGAAGATGAACATATCTCTAGCAAATTTAACACCAACTAACACACGCTTCCACATCATCACGCCCGAAAAACCAAAACCCTCCCCCGAATCCTCTAGCGCACATTCGGCCCCAACTTAAGCCATCCCATGGCATCTATCTGTTCACCACGACGACATTATCCATTGGGAAAGATCAATCTCGATGTTCAGTTTGGAACTCGAGAGAATTACAGAAGAGAGAAGCTGGAGTTCGAAGTCGTGGATTTTCCGTCACAATATCATGCTCTACTGGGACGGCCCGCTTATGCCAGATTTATGGCGGTACCACATTATACATACTTGTTATGGAGGCTCCCTGGACCCAAGGGCCCAATTACAGTAAAGGGGAGTTTTGCTCTGGCAGATAAGTGCGACAAGGATTTCCACAGGATGTCAGAAACTTTCGGGATGCAGGCAGAATACATGGCGTCAAGGTTAACAACTGACTATGATGTGTTGCCTGATGGAGGAAGGCCACTTAAGGAGCAAACTTTCGACACCTCCAAGAACTCAAAGGAAGTGCAGATTCACCCGACGGATCCTAAGAAGACGACAGCTATCGCAACAAACATGGATAGCGCATAGGAAAGCGCGCTCGCCGAGTTCCTCCGTGAGCGCTGGGAAATCTTCGCATGGTGTCCAGCTGACATGCCAGGATTACCCATGGAACTTGCCGAGCACCCCCTTAATCTGGATCCAAGGGCTAGGCCAGTTCGACAACCTTTGCGGCATTTTTCGGAACCAAACCGCAAAGCTATGCTATCAGAAATTAATCGACTTCGAGAAGCAAATTTCATCAGGGAGCTGCACACAGAGGCCACATGGGTCGCTAACCCAGTTCTGGTCCCGAAGAAAAACACTGATGTCCTTCGCATGTGCGCCGACTTCACGTGTCTCAATAAACATTATCCAAAGGATCACTTCCACCTCCCGGGGATCGATCAAATTATCGACTCCACGGCGGGATGCGAACATCTTTCCTTCCTGGACGTGTATTCTGGTTACAACCAGATCAGCCTAAAAGAAGAAGATTAGGTCAAAACAGCTTTTATAACCCCTTATGGCGTGTTCTGCTACAGAAGAATGCCCTTCGGGTTGAAAAACGTGGGAGCCACCTATCAGAGGATGATGCAAAAGTGTCTCGCGACGTAGATCAGCAAGAACGTTCAAGTGTACATCGATGACATCGTCATAACAACAAAACATGGATTATCTTTGATTGATGATCTTCGAGAAACCTTCGACAATCTTGACAAGTTTCGCCTCAAGCTAAACCCAACGAAATGTTCCTTCGGTGTTCCTGCGGGAGAACTCCTCGAATACTTGGTATCGGCAAGAGAAATTGAGGCGAACCCTGTGAAAATACAAGCCATCGTGACAATGAGGAAGCCCACGAAGCTCAAGGAGATACATCAGCTGACAGGACGTGTTGCAGCTTTGAGCAGGTTTGTCGCTAGGCTAGGAGAAAAAGCGATGCCCTTCTACGCGCTCATCAAGCAAGGAGAAAAGTTTGAGTGGAATGAAGAAGAAGACAGAGCGTTTGAGCACCTCAAGCGCACAATCTCGACACCCCCAATACTGGTGGCTCTAAAGGAAAAAAGAATCTCTCCTGTTGTATATCGCAGCTACATCTCAGGTGGTCAGCACAGTCCTTGTGGTAGAAAGGGAGGAAGAAGGAAAAAATCATGGAGTTCAAAGGCCGGTATACTTAATCAGTGAAGTTTTATCGCCTTCAAAACAGTGTTACCCGCATTATCAGAAGTTAGCATATGGAGTGTTTACGACAGCAAGAAAGTTGCGACACTATTTCTCGGCACATCCGATAATAGTGGTCAACGAGGCGCCTCTATCAAATATCCTAAACAATCCAGAAGCTACAGGCCGTGTCTCCCTTTAGGGAATAGAGCTTTCCCCTCGGGACATCACGTATGAAAAACGAAAAGCAATAAAGTCGCAAATCCTACCAGATTTCATCGCGGAGTGGATGGAGCTGCAAAACACGGGACCCCTGATTTGTCAAGTACCTGGCATATGAACTTCGACTGGTCCAAGAGAGTAGAAGGAGCTGGAGCAGGCGTGATACTGGTGTCACCCAAGGCGACAAAATGAAATATATATTGCGGATGACATTCCCCAATGCATCAAATAATGAGGCAGAATATGAAGCACTCATACATGGGATGAAGATGGCAAAGGCGTGCGGCGCGACTCGACTAAAAATCTTCGGTGACTCCCAATTGGTGGCTCAACAGGTGATGAACAAGTGTGATGCAGTCAACGGCAGCATGATAGCATACAAGGAGGTATACAATGAACTCGAGAAAATCTTCGATGGATGCGAAGTAAACCATATCAGCAGACTCAGCAACGATGAAGCCGACGTTTTGGCAAATATCGGGTCACAGTGCTCACCAATACCACCTGGCATGTTTTGGGAGGAGATAAGCGAGAGATCAACTAAGGCGAAGAAAACATCGAAGTAGGCGAAGAAAAAAGAGAAGTCTAAGAAAGACTTGGGGGCTCCAGCAGATCCAGAAGCAAACGCATCGGAAGATGAGGAGGAACCGCATGAAAATATGATGATACAAGTTCCTTGGATGCAGGTTTATGTGGCATATATCATGAGGAAAGAGATACCCGAAGATCCGGTGGAGGCAAGACGAGTCATCCGACGATCTAAAGCCTTTACCGTGGTCAAGGGAGAGCTATACAAACAAAGTATATCAGGAGTATTGCAAAGGTGCGTACACCCGAGGAAGGAAGAATTATACAGAAGGATGTACACGAAGGAATATGCGGCTACCATGCAAGCAGTCGAGCAATAGCAGCCAAAGTCTTCAGGGCAGGTTTTTACTGGTTAACAGCAGTAGAAGAAGCAAAAGACATAGTGCGCACCTGCGATGCGTGTCAAAGATTTGCGGCAAAGCCTCGTTCTCCAGCAGCAGAGCTGATGCCAATACCATTGGCTTGGCCCTTCGCACAATGGGGTCTCGACATGGTGGGGAAGCTACACAAGGCTTGGCCAGGAGGATACGTATATTTGCTTGTGGCTGTCGACAAGTTCACCAAGTGGATCGAAGCAGTACCAGTAACTTCGACAAATGCAACATCAGTGGTGAGCTTCATCAAGGCCATAGTCTTTCGATTCGGTGTCCCTAACAACATAGTTACAGACAACAGCAAATTTTTTACCTCCAAATAATTTAAAGCATCAAATTGCACTTCGCATCGGTGGCACACCCGCAAACCAATGGCCAAGTCGAAAAAACGAACGACATCATCTACAACGGTATCAAGAAACGACTGATAACACCATTGGAGAAAGCTAGACACACTTGGCCAGATGAGTTACCTAGCGTGCTATGGAGCATATGGACAACACCCAACACAGCGACACAAGAAACTCCGTTCTTCTTGGTCCATGGAGCCGAGGCGGTACTCCCGATAGCAATAGAACATAATTCTCAGAGAGTGACATAATATGATGAAGAAACCTCGAGAAAGGCGCTGGAAGATGATGTCGATGCACTCGACGAAGCCAGAGACGAGGTGCTGTCGAGAGTCACCACGTACCAACAGAACCTGAAAAACTACCATAGTCGACGCTTGCGACCGAGGTCCTTTCAAGTTGGCGACTTGGTTCTTCGGCTCACACATGACATCCATGAAAAATTCGAGTCTCCTTGGGTAGGACCATACATTGTCACCGGAGTGATCGCAGGAGGAGCATACAGATTGAAGGACAAGAAGACAGGGGTCGCAGAACCAAACCCCTGGAACGTGGCGCAGCTCCGGCGTTTTTACGCATAGAAGCCAAAATAAGAGTTACATATGTAAGCACACAATGTACTGAAAAGCTCGCGAGCTTTCAGACGCACTCTTTTCCTTTCAGGGCACCGAGTGGGGCTGAAAAGTTTTTAATGAGGCGGGCTCGCGATGCTGCAATATAGTAAAAATATTGGTGATATATATCTTCTTTTTCGTCAGGCTTGGGGGCTTAAACCCGCAAAATTAATAATATATACTCGGCTCTTACAAAATATAGCTTGAAAACTATTTGCCTTGGTTCAAATACCTCGCGAATAATAAACATACATATGCCCGCCGAAACACTCGGGGGCTAGAGGAAAGCAAAAAAAGAACAAACTTGCTTTGACTATACATAAGTCTCGCAAATAATGTGTACACTACAAGTGACCCGCAATATACACTCTGACTTAGCAGCAAGCATAAAAGAAAGAGAAACAAAACAGCAATAGCAGATCATCTATCGTTACTCTTCTGCCCTCAGTAGGAGCATCCGAGGCATCTGCGTAATGATCGTGGAAGAAAACAGCGTCGACTCTCAGGAGTTCGTCAATCATCTTCTCGGCAATTGGCGTAACACCATCGTTCAGCTTATCGACGTTTCTTCTCCTCTGCCTCAACTTGGAATAGCAAACGTCGATAAACTTATTCAGATCCAGTTTTGAGTGGCAAATCTTCAACCAGATCAACGCAAACCTGGCGCCAGCCATCAGTTGGTCTTTCACAAAATTATGGATCTGATTAACGTTTTTGAACTTGTTCATCAACTCAGGAAGAGTTTCAGGTTGAGGATTCCGAGGAAACATAGCAGTGTACACCATGGCTAAGGTGCTAGTGCAGAACACAAGAAATTCCCGGATCTGAGCAGCACGATCCTGGAATCGAACAATTCGTCGGGTGCGATCCTTGCTAGCCCAAAAATCACTGCCATTTTCTCTGGCAAGCCGGAGAAGGATCTCAACCCGCGAATCAATGCGTTGGTCTTCAGCAATAGCATCAATAAAGGAACCTAGAACCAAAAAAGAAAAGCAACATATGACAAGATATACGTGTTGGAGATATGCCCAAGAGGCAATAATAAATGTGGTTATTATATATCTTTATGTTTATGATAAATGTTTATATACCATGCTATAATTGTATTAACCGAAACATTGATACATGTGTGATATGTAAACAACAAAGAGTCCCTAGTATGCCTCTTAACTAGCTTGTTGATTAATGGCTGATTAGTTTCATAATCATGAACATTGGATGTTATTAATAACAAGGTTATATCATTGTATGAATGATATAATGGACACACCCAATTAAGCGTAGCATAAGATCACGTCATTAAGTTATTTGCTATAAGCTTTCGATACATAGTTACCTAGTCCTTATGACCATGAGATCATGTAAATCACTTATACCGGAAAGGTACTTCGATTACATCAAACGCCACTGCGTAAATGGGTGGTTATAAAGGTGGGATTAAGTATCCGGAAAGTATGAGTTGAGGCATATGGATAAACAGTGGGATTTGTCCATCCCGATGACGGATATGTATACTCTGGGCCCTCTCGGTGGAATGTCGTCTAATGTCTTGCAAGCATATGAATAAGTTCATAAGAGACCACATACCACGGTACGAGTAAAGAGTACTTGTCAGGGACGAGGTTGAACAAGGTATAGAGTGATACCGATGATCAAACCTCGGACAAGTAAAATATCGCGTGACAAAGGGAATTGGTATCGTATGTGAATGGTTCATTCGATCACTAAAGTCATTGTTGAATATGTGGGAGCCATTATGGATCTCCAGATCCCGCTATTGGTTATTGGTCGGAGAGAGTACTCAACCATGTCCACATAGTTCGCGAACCGTAGGGTGACACACTTAAGGTTTGATGTTGAAATGGTAGAACTTGAATATGGAATGGAGTTCGAGGTATTGTTCGAAGTCCCGGATGAGATCCCGGACATCACGAGGAGTCCCGGAATGGTCCGGAGAATAAGATTCATATATAGGAAGTCATATTCCAAGTTTGGAGATGATCCGGTGCATTTATGGAAGGTTCTAGAAGGTTCTAGAAAAGTCCGGAAGAAATCACTTTGGAAGGCGGAGTCCCGAAAGGACTCCACCATCCATGGCCGGCCAACCCTAGTGGGGGAGTCCAAGGTGGACTCCACCCAAAGGTGGCCGGCCACCCCCTCCCAAGGGAAAGTGGGAATCCCACCTCTAGTGGGAGTCCTAGCTTGGGTAGGTTTCATGCCATATGGAAGGTTTTGGTTTCGGGTCTTATTCGAAGACTTGTAGTCCAACACTTGGGGTTCCACCTATATAAAGAGGGGCCAAGGGGAGGGGGCCGGCCACCACAAGCCCTCAAGCTGGCCGCACCCCTATAGTGGCCGGCCACCACCCCCTCTCCCAAACCCTAGCCGCCCCCTCTCCTCCACTTCTCCCGCATACGCTTAGCGAAGCTCTGCCCGAGATCTCCATCGCCACCGCCACCACGCCGTCGTGCTGCCGGATTCAAGGAGGAGCTACTACTTCCGCTGCCCGCTGGAACGGGGAGAAGGACGTCGTCTTCATCAACACCGAACGTGTGACCGAGTACGGAGGTGCTGCCCGATTGTGGCACCGTGATCAAGATCTTCTACGCGCTTTTGCAAGCGGTAAGTGAACGTCTACCGCAGCAACAAGAGCCTACTCTTGTAGGCTTTGGAAATCTTCAAGGGTGAGTCTCGATCATCCCCTCATTGCTCCCGTCTTCTAGATTGCATCTTGGCTTGGATTGCGTTCTCGCGGTAGGAAATTTTTTTGTTTTCTGTGCAACGAATCCCTACAATACGAGTATTGTCGAGGAAAAAGCAAGGTGAAGCGTAACGTACCCGCAATATCTAGACTTGCGTCAATCATCAGCTCAAGCATGTAATTTTCTCGGGCGGTAGCCTGTAAAGCTTTGGCCACCGTAGTTTCCTTCAGTTCCAAAGCTTCCTGAGCTTGTCGAATGGGCGGTTTTATAGAGAGGAACCGATCCGTCGCACTGTTGGATGAAAAGAAAATGCATCTTACGCCTTACGCGTGTCAATAAGGGTATAATCGTCTTTTCAGCGAGAAGTTACTGGACAGAAGTTACTGCGCGCGTGCCGATAATTGCGGAGGACGTGTGTCCCCCACTTGCGCAACGTGTCGACCGTGCAGAACTTTGGACCCACACTTCAGCGACGTGACAAGAGCCGTGGTTTTCAAGGAGGTGGTCGTGGCTATCGTCAGCAATGATATCATCCTGAAGGAAAATATGGAGTGTTTCTATCAAATATAGCGATAGCGAAAACCACGAGTGAGCTAACCAGAAAAAAATCGTGAGCTTGTGATTAAATACAAAGCATTTGGTCACACGCTCGGGGGCTACTCTTATCAGAAATATGGTTCATATTTCTGATAAGAGGGAGAGGCAACAAAAGATAATATCGAGTTGATACAAGATAGAAAAAATTGAGCCTACAACCAAGTACAAGTACTTGCCTGTAGCCTCGGGGGCTACTCCCATAGGGAGCGCTGATCGCGCACCCGATAAAAATGAAAAATATGGAAAGCTGACAATATAGTGACAAGATAGCAAAAAGGTGAGCCTACAACCAAGTACATGCACTTGGCTGTAGCCTCGGGGGCTACTCCCATCGGGAGCGCTAGTCGCGCACCCGATAACACATGAGGAGTAACATTGCACATCTTCGAGTTAAAACATAACTCTTCATATACTCCCATCGGGAGGTCAAGATAGTAAGTCATTATATGACTCGAATAAATATGCCATTCCAGCAGCCGAAAAAGGCAATCGACAATATATTCTCAGAGCGCGTCCGTCGTGAAAAAATCTCTGAATGCCGTAATATTTTACGAAGGTAAGTCCCTGGGACCCGTCCTCTGTGGCGTGGTATCGCACCTGAATATGCTCTGCTACTTTTTCTCGTATCAACAGATGCGAAGAAAAATCCTAACGGACGCGTTAGGTACCCGATAAATATGACTGGAATTCGGATTATGGCAAGACCTTAAGCGGCACATATCGAATTACGCCAGTATACCGAGGTCGAGTCCAGGGACTTGACCTTGAAGTAGGTTTTTGCGGGATTGCCACAAGATCAGTTAACTGGTACCTGATCTGTCAGATGAACCAGCCCCATTTACCATCATCCCTGCACAATATATGACTGTTTTGTGAAAATTGTTTAGTGACTCGAAGAAATTATGAGTTAATCGTAATGATGGAGATTTTACTCGATTCTACGATTCAAACAAAATCTCGGGGGCTACTGACATAGGCATCCCCAATGGGCCTGCCGAAGAAGGTACTCGGGGTTTACTGAAGGCCCACGACCCGATGATTACAAAGCCCGGAAGCCCAATAAAGTGTCAATATGGAAGTTAGAGATGTATTAGGAATAGAGACTTGTAATTATACGGGACGGACTCATCCCGCTGTTTGTAACTTGTACATCACAAAACCCTCAGCTCCGCCTCCTATATAAGGGGGAGTCTAGGGAGAAAGAAAGGATCGATTCATTGTCAACACAACCCTAGTTTTTAGCAGTTGAGCACCTTTTCGACTGAAACCTTCGAGATATACTTGCCCTCTACTTTCCACGAAACTCTAGTCTATAACTTGTAGGCATTGACAAGTTAATACCTTGTCAGCTTGTGTTGCACTTGGAAGGCTGCCCACAGTAAACTTAAAAGTACATCGGTGTTGTACCTTGAAGTATGCCGATGTGTAATCTTGAATCTTGAGTATGCTCTTGTTGCACCTGGAAGCACGTCCACGGTGAATTTGAAAGTGCATCAGTTTTGTACTTGGAAGTATGTCGCTCTGTATTTTGCAAGTACACTCGTGGTGCACTAGGTAATACACCATTTTGGAAAGTACACCGTGTTGAACTTGAAGTACGATGTTGTGCAGTTTGGATGTACGCTCATGTTACATGTGGAAGTATACATGTATGCTCTTCACCCTCATCCTCTATTTGAAAGTACATTGTGTGCTGCACCATAAAAGTACAACCTGCGTGTTGTACCTTGGAAGTACGCTCGCACGCAGAAGTACAATACTCGTCGGGTATGCTCGCCACTTCAACGTTGAACTTGGAGCAAGAAAACGGATAGGAGTTGTCTGTATGCTCGCCACTTGCCGCAAGAGTAAGTAAAGTGGAGGTAAGAGATGTGAGAGAGGACACTAAAGGTCAGAGTTCTTAGTTTTTGCCTTTTTAAGAAAAAATAAATATTTAGAAAATATTTTGAGCTCCTCGCAGTGAGATCTTCCAAACTATATCTCATATTGATAGGTTTCGTGAAATCTTTTTCTCTTACAAAAACTATTACGGTTGCCCACTTTGCTTTATGTGTAGTTGTGCTTTGTATTTCCGTATGTATTGTACTTGTGCTTTTGTATTTCAGTGAACTTCAAATATGTTGGTGATGCACCTTGAAGTATGTCGATGCGTATTCTTGAGTACGCTCGTGTTGCACTTTGAAGCACGTCCACGGTGAATTTAAAAGTACATCGGTGTTGCACTTGGAAGTATGTCGCTCTGTATTTTGGAAGTACAACCGTGTTGAACTTGAAGTGTGATGTTGTGCAGTTTGGATGTACGCGCATGTTACACGTGAAAGTATACCTATCATGCTCTTCACGCTCTTCCCCTATTTGAAAGTACATTGTGTGTTGTACCATAGAAGTACAACCTGCGTTGTGTACCTTGGAAGTACGCCCGCATGCAGAAGTGCAATACTCGTCTGGTATGCTCGGTGTGCAACTCATGCCATCACAATAGCGATGAACACCAACTGACTTTCGCGATGGTTGGCCTTTTATTAATGGTAGAGGAAGATAATCTAATGTTGGTCAAAATATAACTTGAAGATAAGACATCCATTAAAACCAACAAGTACACTTAGAGCATCTCTATTAGATTGTATAATATATACAACACAACATGAACAATGTTTTACAATACCTGTTTTTGGCTCTTTTTCAGATTTTTACTGATAAAGAGTTAACCTTGTCGATAGTCATGATAATGGACTTTGGTTTCAAGGAAGGAGGACACTAGCGAATCAACAAATCGGTCAACCAAACTAAGCAACCGATGAATATTATTATCAAGAGCGAATTGCGGAGATTGTGTGATGTCGAACTAGGGTTACAAGGTGTCTCGTATGATTGAATATTTCCCCTCTCGGTGGCTCCTCCTAGCCATTATATAGCGGGCTAGGTCTAAGAGTCCACCTCGGGCTCAAGTTATATTACAAGTCGGTTCATTCGATATGGGCTTAACTTTCCTTACGTAATATCTTCGTATTCTTCTGGATTTCTTCGTGGGATTCCTCCTATTTCTTCCTGGACTTTGTACCAGAGATGATAATGCTTAGGACCCAATATGGCATACCCATGTCATTTACAACACTTGGTTTTTTCTCAAAACTCAGATGTTGTAAAATACAACACTTGGTGCTCCAACAACTGTTGTGTAATCTAGGTGTTGTATATTTGAGATTTGCAAACATATGGTGAAATATGATGAATTTATGAAACAAATGCCACATATATGATAAATAGCATACAAATTAAGATAAATCACACACATGTCATCAAGTTTATCACAAACATATCATCAAGTTCAAGCATTGCATAGTTCAACAAGCGGTACATGGTTCACCATACACACAAACATACGTGAAATAGCAATCAAACATAGACAAACAACATATTTTCACAAACACAAATGAACCATAACGAAGGCACTCATGGCTCAACGATTGACGTCTCTTCATTGCCTCCCATGCCTTAGTCGTCGACCATGCCTCCATTGCCACCATCTTATTTTAGTGTCTCTTCTATATTTGCATCATCACCAACACGGGTGGTGTTGGAAGAAATGCCACCACTCATGTCGCCGGCCATCCCTCCATTGCCACCAAAAACTCCATTCATGTAGGTCCCCATGCCGGTCATGCTTTCACTGTAACCGCCCATGTATTCTCCCATGTCGGACATGCCTCTACCCATGCCGCCATCCATGTCGGGCATGCCTCCCCATGTAGCCACCCATGGTAGCATGCCTCCTCCGTAGCTTCCGGCCATGCCTCCTTTGTAGCCGCCGACCATGCCTCCTCCAATTCCACCCATGCCCCTCCAATGTCGGCATGCCTCCTCCCATGAAGAATCATTGAGCAATGCTTGTCTACATAGAAACATAGAGTACATAATCGGTCAAGCTATATATACATATCATAGATCAAGATAGTTCATCATGTAGATCAAACATGAAGTGAAATTTACCTGATCCTCGGCATTTTTACCACTTGGGTCCACTCGATTGATATGGGCCAAGCATCCCGACCACTTCTAACAGTCGATGTTGATCATCTTGCACCTTTGACAAGGAGTCCATTGATTGGTGGTTGCACTTGTTGTTTGTATTGAAGTAGTCGGTCATCCGAGTCCAATAGGTGTTGCCCAGCAGCTCGGTGCTGATGGCCACATCAAGCGCAACCTTCTTCCAAGCCTTCAAAGCAGCTTATCTTCCTGAAAATTGTAGTTGTTGTTTCTTCCAGCTGGAGACTGGGCCAAAAAACCCTCGTCCTTGACATCTAGCCCCTCATCGGTGGTATCTTCATCCTCCCCCACCCCATCGTCGGCATACTCATACTCTTGCGATAGCGTGTCTTGGCCAATGTTGTCGACCGCTTCAACTTCCATTGTTTGCAAGAATGTATCATCATCAACACTACAAACGACCATTGGACACATTGCATTTGAACTTGCGAAATTGAAGAAAGTAAAAAATAATTTTTTTACCAAGCGGCCAACTCATCGAGCAGGCTGCGTCCCTCTCACGGCGGCTATGAGAATTATGGCTCACCCTTTGGTGATGGTGCCGGCAATGGCGGCGGAGGGACCATGAAGTTGATGGGGACTCTTCGGCGTTCTTACCACAGCCACCGACAGGCTTCTGCTTCGTCATGCGCGTGGAGGCCGTGGTCAGCACCGACATAGACGTCAGCGGCGCTGGCCTGTTCGTGCCGACCGGCTTGGGCTTCACCGCAACCTTCAGCCCCATCGTTTTCAACAGCGCAACAGCAGGTGTCACAACGTGTGGCGGGCAAATACATGCTGGCAAAAGGGTGTTAGGGTTTGCAGCACCTGCGGCCGCGGCGGCACTCGATTTCCCCGGCAAGTGGGCGACGAAGGGAGGGCTGAAGGGGCGGGCGGGGACTTGGAGTGTCCGGAGAAGGGATCCATGGCCGGATTCAGCCGCCGGCGGCGCAGACCTCGCGTGGGAGGGGGCAGTAGAGGACAAACTGGAGGTTGGAGGAGGCGCATGGCCGTTTTCGGGTTTTACAATACCTCTCCCAAGTGTTGTAAATTTGTAACAACAATTGCTTTGTAAAATTTTAGGACCACGTTTTTACATCTACAACAGTTGTAGGAGCAGTGTTGTTTTTTGTTGCTCAAAGTGTTTTATGACTTATTATACAACTACATCATCTCATAGAGATGCTTTTATTCAAGGTCTCACCATGTAGCGCTGGCTCAAAGGATAAGCTTCCAAGCAAGACGGAGCACCCTCTCTGGTGACATTGCTCCCTACCATTCTGTCCCTAGTGTAAGGTGTGCCACTATTTTGTGTTTACATGGGCAATCCTCCATGTTTTTTTTCCATTTGCTACTTTTTGATGAATTAATAATTTCTCTTGATTTCTGGAAATGCATCCATGTTTGTCCTAAGATGGTTATCCCTTCCTTTTCTTCTTTTATTTTAATCCTTGTACTGATGCAAAATACCAAAAGTCATGGCTAGCTAGCGCATTGCTGATGGTAGATGCTGACGTGATGGATATACAACCACTAGTAATGTATATCAGTGACGGGCTTCAAACAAGTTGCTGGAAACACGCATTCGTGATTATCAATTTTAGAAACGAGCATCATCGGTAGGCGTCTAATTGACAAGGCGGGGATTTATATTAAAATATTAAAGTACATAACAAAATAGTACTCAACAAAAGCCATATCTGACGAGGATTGGAACAATAATACCGTCAATTTTAGATATTCGGTGATGTACTCGTTGTTTCAATAATCGTTGGATGTGAAGGCATTAGTGACACCAGTGCAGAGTCATCCATGATTAGTAATGTACCTGGGACATGCAGTCTTACAACCGTTCCATCATTGGTGAGGATATATAAAATCCTCATTGACAATAAGAATTATCAGATTGTCACTCGTAGCGTGTGGCCATTAACGTTTATATTAGGTGATGTTTGTCACTTCTGCTGTGATACTTAGTTATCCGGTCGTCGGTGCTTTATTTATCAGAATTTTAAAAATCAAAATTATAAATTTAGGCTAGCTAGCTGGTTGATATACTGTAATAATAATATGTTGTCGCATTAATATAATCCATCATGGTTCGTTGGTCGATTTATCGGAATACAACAATTTATCGTCGTACTAATAAAATTCGGATTGTCCTAAAGTACAGATATATTCAAATTCTCGCAATTTGTTTCTAGCATGCATACACATTCTGAATATAGTAAATACATCTTGTGCAATATATTTCGTGACATATAAGTATCACCTGTTTTGAAGTTTGCAGCTCAACAAGTGACATAGGCATTCCCAATGGGCCTGCCAGAAAAGGTACCCAGGGTTTATTGAAAGCCCACGACCCGAAGAATATGAAGACTCGGAAGCTCAATTTGTATTTAGGAAAGATAGAGTTGTATTAGGAAATATAGACATGTGTAACTTTACGGGTAGGACTCAGAGAGCCTCCCGGAATATGTAACCGTGTGTAATATGAATCTCTCGGCTCCGCCTCCTATATAAGGGGGAGTCGGGGGACAAAGAAAGCAATCGATTCATTGTCAACAGAACCCTAGTTTTCTAATCGTCGAGTACTTTTCGGTTGAAACCTTCGAGATCTACTTGCCCTCTACTTCCAACTAAACCCTAGTCTACAATACGTAGGTGTCAACACCCGGATTTTTAAGTCCAGATGCCTATTATGCCATTCATCGCAATCCCAGGAATATTGTTGTTGCGAGACATAACAGTCGAATATCATAAGTCATCATTCATTACAAACCATACTGGTCTTACAAATTCAGATCACATGATCCATATTATACAAATAGTTGATCTATCGATCAACGAACACAAAGTTCATAGCGGAAGCGTAATAAAAGGGGACTCTCTAGTCCACAGGCCAACATTTGACGTCGGAAGACTCCTAGTTGTCATAGGCGTCCTGCTGGTTGATACGTCTCCAACGTATCTATAATTTGTGATGTTCCATGCTAGTTTTATGACAATACCTACATGATTTGCTCACACTTTATAATGATTTCATGCATTTTCCGGAACTAACCTATTAACAAGATGTCGAAGTGCCAGTTCTCGTTTTCGCTGTTTTTGGTTCCGTAAAGGCTGTTCGGGCAATATTCTCGGAATTCAACGAAACAAAGGCCAAACATCATATTTCACCGAGACAGACCAGAACACCGAAGGAGAGTCGGAGGGGAGGCCCAGGGCTCCCAGACCACAGGGTGGCGCGGCCTGGAAGGGGGGCGCGCCAGCCTATGGGGTGGGCCCCCCAGGCACCCCCTTGCGCCGCCTCTTCGCCTATATAACCCCTCGAGACCTAAATCCTCGAGACCAATCGACGAAACTCCAGAAAGACTCCAGGGGCGCCGCCGCCATCGCGAAACTCCATTTCGGGGGACAGAAGTCTCTGTTCCGGCACCCTGCCGGGACGGGGAATTGCCCCGGAGTCATCTCCATCGACACCACCGCCATCTTCATCGCCATCGCTGTCTCCCATGATGAGGAGGGAGTAGTTCTCCCCCGAGGCTGAGGGCTCTACCGGTAGCTATGTGGTTCATCTCTCTCTCCCATGTGATCTTTATGTGCTCATGAGCTTTGTATCACTATTAATCTATGAGCTACTCTAGTGATGTTATTAAAGTAGTCTATTCCTCCTCCATGATGTAATGTTGAAAGTGTGTGCATCATGTAGTACTTGGTGTAGGTTATGATTGTAATCTCTTGTGGATTATGAAGTTAACTATTACTATGATGGTATTGATGTGATCTATTCCCCCTTTCATAGCTATTGTTGACAGTGTGTATGCTATGTTAGTACTCGGTCTAAATTGCAATGGTATTGTCTTGGATTATGATTTGATGAGGATATCCCTATGAATGGTGTTTGTCAAGTACTTGATGAACTTTGAGCGGAGCTTTTGTAGCCACTACATGATTAGTGATTCCAATAGGAGAGTAATTCAGAGTAGCACAAGTGAAGAGAAGTTATTTATTTATGTGATCATTGTTGAGAGTGTCCACTAGTGAAAGTATGATCCCTAGGCCTTGTTTCTAAGCATTGAAACACCGTTTCCAACAAGTTCTGCTACATGTTCGCTTGCTGCTATTTTATTTCAGATTGCAATTCCTACTTATAATCATCCATATTACTTGTATTTCACTATCTCTTCGCCGAACTAGTGCACCTATACATCTGACAAGTGTATTAGGTGTGTTGGGGACACAAGAGACTTCTTGTATCTTAATTGCAGGGTTGCTTGAGAGGGATATCTTTGACCTCTACCTCCCCGAGTTCGATAAACCTTGGGTGATTCACTTAAGGGAAACTTGTTGCTGTTCTACAAACCTCTGCTCTTGGAGGCCCAACACTGTCTACAGGAATAGAAGCGTGTGTAGACATCAAGCTATTTTCTGGCGCCGTTGCCGGGGAGGTAAGGTAAAAGGTATTCACATCCTCCGACTACTAAACTATTTTCTAGTACTGTTGCCGGTGTGTGAGTGCTCGAAGCTATTTCCTTTAGATCATGCAATTGCATATTTTTGTTTCTTGTTTTTATTTTTCACTAGTTAGGCATAATGGAAAATAACAGTGAGCTTTTTAATCTATTTACTTAGTTAAGACATGAATTGTTTGATGCAAAAATTAAAAAACCTATGGAACCTTATTTGCATGCTAGTAGCAATGTTATTAGTATGAATGCAATTACTGCTAATGCTATGGAGAAGTCTAAGCTTGGGGAAGCTAGTTTTTATGATCTTTTTAGCTTCCCATCTTTAGGGGAGAAAATTTGCTCTGATAATACGTTATCTCCCATATGCGATAACTCTAATGATGCTTGCGATATTTTAAATCCACCTGTTGAAAGTATTTCATATAAAATACCTATAAAAATTATTGAACGTATTGTGGATAACCGCTATGAAGGGGATGGAACCGTCCATCCTGGAGATCATTTATTGTTTTTACATGAATTATGCGGGTTATTCAAGTGTGCAGGTATTTCAATGGATGAAGTTAGGAAGAAACTATTCTCTATGTCGCTGTCTGGTAAAGCGGCACATTGGTATAAATTCGTCGAAGAATAGGCATTCTCTTGATTGGGAGGATATTATGCCTCTATTTTATTCTAAATTCTATCCTCCAAGTGAAATTCACAAAGACCGAAACCGCATATATAATTTCTGGCCTCATGATGGAGAGAGTATTGCCCAAGTATGGGGGAGATTGAAGTCTTTAATGCTCAAATGCCCCATTCATGAGCTTCCTGGTAATATCATCATTGATAATTTCTATGCAAGACTTTCTTTTCAAGATAAAACCTTGCTGGATGCTACTTGTTCTGGATCATTCACGCGTAATAAAGAAGAGTTTAAACGGGACCTTCTTGATCGGATTCAGGAGAACGCTGAAGATTGGGAGAACAACAAAGGTAAAGAATCAGGTATGAACTATGAATATGAATGCATTAAGTCATTCATTGAAACTGTTGATTTTCAAGAGCTTAGTGCTAAATATGGTCTTGATCCTCAAATTATGGTCGATTGCTATAGAGCCTTTGCTTCTCATATTAATGTTCCTAAAGAAAATTGGTACGTGTATCATGAACCTTTCAAAGACACTTGCATGGAAAATGAAATTGTTGTTAATAATTGCAATAAACATGCCCAAACTTCTGAAAATACTATTTCTTATAAGCATGTTAATTTTTGTGGAATGCATAGACCTTGTGGAATTAATCAAATCGAAGATGAATATTGTATCCATCATAGGAATGAAAAAACTAGAAAGTGGTTTAGGGCTCTAGATGATCTTGGTGAAAAAGTTTGTGCCCTCTATCCTTTTATTTGTGAACTTTGCCATAGAGTGGGTCATTTTAATTTTCAATGCTCCTCAAATGATAATTCGAACCCCATGAGTGCTGCAAATTTGCATTGCGATGATGAAATCATTCCTAATCAGCATGATGAACTTACTTTATTTTTGGGGTGTGAAGAGTTATCAAGAAAAAATTCTTTGTTAGATATGAGTGATCTTGATATTAATAGTGTCCTGCATGGGTGTCTTTCTTATTGCATTGATAATTGCCATACAAATACTTACATACAAAATATTTTAGAAGATGACACTTTGCCAAAATATGATAGGACCGCTGTGTGTTTTAAACTTATTAATAAAAAGGAGGAATCCTCCCAAATTTCCTCTATTGTTTCTGGAAATAAACCAGGTTATGTGGAGAAGCCTCCCTTCAAGCCTCTTCCTCCTAAAGAAGGGAATGAGGAGAAGGAAAAGAAGAAGAAGAAGGAAAATAAGAAGAAGAGGGGGAATAAAAAGAAAGAGGTAACGGCATATCCCCGCGTGTATGAGATAACGATAGGTAACCGTAAGTATGTTGCTCCTAATGATTATTATGATAATGAATCTGAGTACAATGATCTTCCTATGCCCTTTACCTACATTAGTGATCATGATTTAGAAGAGCACACTACTTTTGATATTGAAAATCTCTGGGAAACCAATTCTGAAAATGATGATGTTAATAATTGCCATAGTATTAGTACTATCCATGCTTCTTCCCATAATGATATAGAAAGCTCTAAGCTTGGGGATGAGGTGTTTGAAAATCCTTTTGCTACTGATGATTATATGTTTGATACATCTCCTTCTAGTAACAATGATGGTATGATTACAGATGAACACGCTGTGGAAGATAACTATTCTATTTCTTATGATGACACTATGCCTCCAATCTTTGACAATTATTATAAAGGATGTTATGACATAGGTTATAATTATCCTTATGAAACTTGTCATAGTTATGATGGGATTGCCAAAAACCATTCCCTTAGTATGCAACTTGTTTACCATGTTCAAATTTTTGATAATGATCCTACTCCAATTACTATTAATGAGAAGACTTTTTCTTATGACAAAATTAATGATACTTTTATGCATATGAACCATGATAAGAATGTTTTAAGTGATGGCTATATTGTGGATTTCATCAATGATGCTACTGAAAGTTATTATGAGAGAGGGAAACATGGTTATACGCATCTTAATAATATTAAGTTTCCCCTCTTTATGTTGAGAATTTTGAAGTTACTCTTGTTTTATCTTTCAATGCTTGTCACTTTGATCTTCATGAATTTATTTGTGTACAAGATTCCTATGCATAGGAAGTGGGTTAGACTTAAAAGTTTTTCTTATTTGCTTTTGATGCTCTCTTTTGCTTCAACTCTTATTTCTTGCGAGTGCATCATTAAAATTACTGAGCCCATCTTAATGGCTATAAAGAAAGCACTTCTTGGGAGATAACCCATGTTTTTATTTTGCTACTGTTTTGTTGTGTTGGAAGTTATTACTACTGTAGCAACCTCTCCTTATCTTTATTTTATTACAATGTTGTGCCAAGTAAAGTCTCTAATAGAAGGTTGATACTAGATTTGGATTTCTGCGCAGAAACAGATTTCTATCTGTCACGAATTTGAGTAGGTCTCTCTGTAGGAAACTCAGAAAAATCTGCCAATTTTCATGCGTGTTCCTCAGATATGTACGCAACTTTCATTAGTTTTGAGTTTTTTGATTTGAGCAACAGAAGTACCTCTAAAAATTTCGTCTTTACTTCTAGACGTGGAGAGCTGTAGCTAATGTTTTATCGAGTTCTTACAATGTGTCACTACAGGACAAAAGTGGATTAAAGTTTTTGAGTACTAACCCCTCTAATGAAGTTTATGAGAAGTTTGGTGTGGCAGAAGTTTTCAAGGATCAAGAGAGGAGGATGATATAATATGATCAAGAAGAGTGAAAATTCTAAGCCTGGGGATGCCCCCGTGGTTCATCCCTGCATATTTCAAGAAGACTCAAGCATCTAATCTTGGGGATGCCCAAGGCATCCCCTTCTTCATCAACAACTTATCAGGTCACCTCTAGTGAAACTATATTTTTTATTCCGTCACATCTTATGTGCTTTACTTGGAGCATCTGTGTGCTTTTATTTTCGTTCTGTTATCTTAGTTCTCTGAATAAATTGGATCCTATCTTGTTTGGGAGAGAGACACGCTCCGCTTTTTCATTTGAATACTCCTATTCTTCACTTATATTTGTTGAGTATTCAGTTTTCGCACTGTGTAGCTTCTAGCTCTTGGTTTTCATGTATCTCTTGTTCAGAGCTATTAGTTATTTTATAGAAAGTACTCTCTTACTTCACTTATATTTGTTTTGAGTGCTTCATTTGGTAATTGTTATATTATCTTGAATAATTTGATACTTGACAATTGTTTTGCTCAAATAGATCATGTTTAAGCTCTTGCATCATGTAGATTGCACCTATTAGTGGAGAACTACTGTAGATCTTGTTGAAATTTGGTTTGCATGATTGGTCTCTCTAAGGTCTAGATATTTTCTGGTAAAAGTGTTTGAACAACAAGGAAGACAGTGTAGAGTCTTATAATGCTTGCAATATGTTCTTATGTAAGTTTTGCTGTACCGGTTCATACTTGTGTTTGCTTCAAACAACCTTGCTAGCCAAAGCCTTGTACTGAGAGGGAATACTTCTCGTGCATCCAAATCCTTGAGCCAAAAAACTAAGCCATTTATGTCCACCATACCTACCTACTACTCTCTCCGTTCCTTTTTAATTGACTCAGATTTAGTACAAACTTGTACTAAATCCGAGTCAATTAAAAAAGAACGGAGGGAGTATATGGTATTTCTCTGCCATTCCAAAGTAAATTGGTTGAGTGCTACCTTTAAAATTTCATTCCTTGTCTTTGCAATATATCTCATGGGAAAATAGCCTTAAAACTATTGTGGTGACTTATGTATCTTATTTCTTATAAGTTGCTTGTTGAGCGGTAACCATGCTTCTGGGGACGCCATCAACTATTACACCTTTGTTGAATATCTTGTGAGTTGCCATGCATGTTCGTCTTGTTTGAAGTAAGTGTGATTTATCATAATTAAATGGTTTGAGTATGCATATTGTTAGAGAAGAACATTGGTCCGCCAACCAAAGCCATGTATCATGGTGGAAGTTTCAGTTTGGACATTAAACCTCAATCTCTTATGAGAATATTATCTGTTGCTGAATGCTTATGCATTAAAAGAGGAGTCCATTATCTGTTTTCTGTGTTGTCCCGGTACGGATGTACTCAAGTTGAGATCTATCAAAAACGAGAAATCAAATGCGATCTATCTCCTTGGACCTTTGTACAGGCGGCATAGAGGTACCCCTTTGTGACACTTGGCTGAAACATATGTAATACAATGAGAATCCATGGAAATCCAAGCTAATTAGGACAAGGTGCGGGCACTATTGGTATTCTATGCATGAGGCTTGCAACTTATAGGATGTCTTATGCATAACACATATGAATTATTACTACCGTTGACAAAATTGTTTCTATGTTTTCAAAACGAAAAGCTCTAGCACAAAAATAGCAATCCATGCTTCCCTCTGCGAAGGGCCCCCTTTCTTTTACTTTATGTTGAGTCAGTTTACCTACTTCTTTCTATCTTATATGCTAACACTTGTGTCAACGGTGTGCATTGATTCCTACATACTTGCTTATTTGCATTCGTCATTTTACTTTGTGTTGACAATTATCCATGAGATATGCATGTTGAAAGTTGAAAGCAATTGCTGAAACTTAATCATCCTCTGTGTTGCTTCAATGCCTTTACTTTGAATTTATTGCTTTATGAGTTAACTCTTATGCAAGACTTTTTGATGCTTGTCTTGAAAGTACTATTCATGAAAAGTTTTGCTATATGTTATCTATTTATTAGCAAACTATAGATCGTTGCCTTGAGTCACTTCATTCATTTCATATGCTTTACAATAGTATGATCGAGATTATGTAAGTAACATGTCACTACAGAAATTATTCTTTTTATCGTTTACCTACTCGAGGGCGAGTAGGGACTAAGCTTGGGGATGCTTGATACGTCTCCAACGTATCTATAATTTCTGATGTTCCATGCTAGTTTTATGACAAAACCTACATGATTTGCTCACACTTTATAATGATTTCATGCATTTTCCGGAACTAACCTATTAACAAGATGCCGAAGTGCCAGTTCCTGTTTTCTGCTGTTTTTGGTTCCAGAAAGGCTGTTCGGGCAATATTCTCGGAATTCAACGAAACAAAGGCCAAACATCATATTTCACCGAGACGGACCAGAACACCGAAGGAGAGTCGGAGGGGAGGCCCAGGGCTCCCAGACCACAGGGCGGCGCGACCTGGAAGGGGGGCGCGCCAGCCTATGGGGTGGGCCCCCCCAGGCACCCCCTTGCGCCGCCTCTTCGCCTATATAACCCCTCGAGACCTAAATCCTCGAAACTCCAGAAAGACTCCAGGGGCGCCGCCGCCATCGCGAAACTCTGTTTCGGGGGACAAAAGTCTCTGTTCCGGCACCCTGCCGGGACGGGGAATTGCCCCCGGAGTCGTCTCCATCGACACCACCGCCATCTTCATCGCCATCGCTGTCTCCCATGATGAGGAGGGAGTAGTTCTCCCCCGAGGCTGAGGGCTCTACCGGTAGCTATGTGGTTCATCTCTCTCTCCCATGTGATCTTTATGTGCTCATGAGCTTTGTATCACTATTAATCTATGAGCTACTCTAGTGATGTTATTAAAGTAGTCTATTCCTCCTCCATGATGTAATTTTGACAGTGTGTGCATCATGTAGTACTTGGTGTAGGTTATGATTGTAATCTCTTGTGGATTATGAAGTTAACTATTACTATGATGGTATTGATGTGATCTATTCCCCCTTTCATAGCTATTGTTGACAGTGTGTATGCTATGTTAGTACTCGGTCTAAATTGCAATGGTATTGTCTTGGATTATGATTTGATGAGGATATCCCTACGAATGGTGTTTGTCAAGTACTTGATGAACTTTGAGCGGAGCTTTTGTAGCCACTACATGATTAGTGATTCCAATAGGAGAGTAATTCAGAGTAGCACAAGTGAAGAGAAGTTATTTATTTATGTGATCATAGTTGAGAGTGTCCACTAGTGAAAGTATGATCCCTAGGCCTTGTTTCTAAGCATTGAAACACCGTTTCCAACAAGTTTTGCTACATGTTCGCTTGCTGCCATTTTTATTTCAGATTGCAATTACTACTTATAATCATCCATATTACTTGTATTTCACTATCTCTTCACCGAACTAGTGCACCTATACATCTGACAAGTGTATTAGGTGTGTTGGGGACACAAGAGACTTCTTGTATCTTAATTGCGAGGGTTGCTTGAGAGGGATATCTTTGACCTCTACCTCCCTGAGTTCGATAAACCTTGGGTGATTCACTTAAGGGAAACTTGCTGCTGTTCTACAAACCTCTGCTCTTGGAGGCCCAACACTGTCTACAGGAATAGAAGCGTGCGTAGACATCACTGGTCGTCACCTTGGTAGTTCTGCTCCTCTTCATAGTCTGGCCATTGGAATAGCCAGGGACACAGCCGTGAGTACTTTAAAGTACTCGCAAACTAATACGAAAGTAAAAGCTAACAATTGTACTAAGGGGTGCTAAGCTCTAGTTTATTTTGCACAAAGCCAATTTTAGTTCACAAGTATTTCGTAAAAGACTCTTCATTTGCTAACTAACTCAAGTGGGAACATTAGTGTCATTCCCACAACACAGTTGTGTTTCAAGTCAAGTCACTGTTCAAAATCATCAACCTTTTTCCAGAAACAACCGACAACTGGTACAGTATGGCCTTTCCAACCGTCCGTAACCGTGGACACAGCTATTCGAATAGGTTTACACTCTGCAGAGGTTGCACACTTGTGCCACAACATTTGATTTCATCCGTCGGGGATAACCCCGAATCATCGTAACTCAGTACGCGGATCATCAACCATAACCTTTCACTTACATACCCTACTATAGGTCCCTCTCCCCATGATCTTGGCCTCCCAGTGAAGACAAACCGTCTGCCTGGGAACTGCATAGGGCTTGGGCCGTACATTCACCTCAATTCACATCATTTCCCTTACAACGGAGGCAGCCTCGGCATAACCCCTATGATGCTTGTTCAGAGGAAACCCATACTAAGATGCATAAATTTCCAGTTAATCCCTACCCATAATCAGGTATTGTGGGGGTACTCAAAAATTGGAAAGGTATCGCATTCAAACCAACTATCAGTTTTGATAAAATTTCACCAGGTCATATTCACCTTCAAAAATCTTTCAATAGAATGACTTCATCATTCCAAGGTTTTCAACTTCATTCAACCACAAGTTCCCATCTAGAGTAGTCACATTTTACTTAGCACTAGCCACTAGTCATGAGGGGGTATCTAGCTTGAAAGCTTGGTAGGCTAAGTGGAAATACTCTTGACTACTTATCTAGCTAAACCAAGTGAATCATGAATCAAAAAGTAAGCCTTGAGAAAACAAAACTTGTAAGGTAAAAACTTGGGATAGGCTTATTGCACAAATGTAAAGTAATGGTGCCTTGCTCAAGGCGAGCTTTGCATTTGCAAGAATATTAGTTTGCCTTGAGTTGGGTAGTGATCAAAGTTCTCCTCCTAGAAGCCTTCCTCCTCCTGGTATTCTCCGGTACTAGCGTCTAAAAACGAATACGAGATATAATCACCCAACAAGGTTTAAGAGCTATACTAAGCACAGCACAAGGTTCACACATACTAATCTAGCATCACCACACTTACTAGTATGTGAGTTGGCTTGGTTTTAATCTTAAGAGAAAAATAATTTCCTCTCATTACAAAAAGTTAATTTAGGGTTTTTATTTAAGTCCTTGAGGAAATAATTTCCTCTCATTGAATATTATTAAGATTTAGTTTCCTCTAGCCATCATGCATGAATCCATGTTGACTAAAGTCAACCATTCATCATCATCACGTGGGAAAATAATTTAAATGAGATAGAATACCTCATACCATTTAACACTACCACTTAGGGTTTAATATCACCAAGTAATTTCATGTGAGAGTAAATGGACCAGGGTCACAACTTCATATGAAAGTACTTGGGACAAGATTTAAATGAGAGCAAGCCTCTCAAACAATTTACATAATAGTTTTGGACAATATCATTTGACTAAACTAGCCAAATAGTCCTTTATTTAAACTAGGCCATGATCACTCAAAGTAACCCTGCCATATTTTTGCAGAAACAATTAGTGTAAGTGAAATGTGAGCTATGAGAGTTGAAAACAACTCAAAAGCAGTTTTGGTTGATTTTATAAATTTGTTTGAATTTTGAAAACTCTCTGACTTATTATTTTTGATACTTTAATTCTACAAAAGATCTAGGGTTTAAACCAGTGGGGTTGGATAGATAATTTCACAGGCTTTCCAACCATATGAAATTCATCAATTTTGGTCAAGGGTATTTGAAACTATTCAATTTCTAACTAAGCACCAGTAAGCAAAATGGACTGAAAAGATTTGAATTAAGATTCAAACTCTGGGCTTAGGCGGGAAAGACTAATGGGCTGGCCCAGTAACGCTCTGGCGCGCAGCGGGCCATCTTACTGGTGGGGCCTACGCGTCAGTGGGTTTTTAACCCCGAAACGGTATGGGGCGATGCGGGCCGTTGGATTAAAAGACGATCGCACGGCTCTGGGTCGTCCCGTCCACGAGTCGAGCTCGTCGGAGACCAAACCCTACCGGCGGCCAGGGGGTCGCGATGGGCGGCTTACCGGCATCCAGCGAGGTCGACGAGGCGGGCAAACGGCGTTGTTGACGAAGGCGAGTCGAAGGAGGGTTGCGGCGGCTCCAGGGGTGCTCGGGATCGTCGGCTTCGTCGAGCTGCTGCAGCGGCGGGCTCCGGCCAAATTGCAGCGGCATGGTGGCTAATGTGGTGTAGCAAGAGGTCGAGGAGAGCGAGTGAGAAGAGGAGAGGCCAATGGTGTGCTCAGATCGATGAATGGGGGCTTCTATTTATAGGCGAGCAAGTGACCGTGGTGCTGCGGCGAACTCGAACTCGAGCGCGGCGCGGCTTCTCCAGCGAGCTACTTGGCTAGGCGAGGGCGGCGTACTGTTCTACGCGTCATGGCGGTTCTCTGGGCGGCGACAGATAGACTAGGCGGTGCCCAACTTGGTCGGGGCGTGGCGGTGTCTGGCGGTGGAATTTCTTCTCCGTCTCCGGCGGCGGCGGTCACGGGTCGTGGTCGCGCGTGTGTCTGGCGGCCTCGTGTTGTCACGGTGAAGCTCAACGCGAAGAGAGAGGGGCCAGGGGATGCTCGAGGTGGCGAGGCTACAGGTGGCCAGGGCGTGTCCGCGGGCGTGCATGCGCGACGTCATCGGCATGGCATCGCCGTCCCTGGGCGCGTGCGTTCCAGCGACTGTCGGCTTCCTCTCCGGCGATGGCGTGCATAGGCAGGTGTAGGAGGTCGAGGTGGAGCTCAATGGCAATATGGCCGTGGCTGGGGAAGAAGGGAGAGAGGTGGTGCTTGCCATGTGGAACATGGCCGACATGGTTATGCCCATGCCATGCATAGTCTTCTCCTTAGGGTTCCTATGCTGGTGTGAGAGAGAGAGGGGACCAGGGGACAGGGTAGAGGTCAAGTGGTGGTTTTAGAGGTAGGCAAACACTATTTAGAATAGTGTTTGGGATTTGATCTATTTGCAAATTTCCAATTTGTGCCAAATTTGATCTATGCAAAGTGGTTCCAAAAATTAAAAAATGATTGGTTTGGATGAGTTGCAAATGAACAGAGACAAACAAAGGGGGTGGTGGCATTGCAAAAATAAAAGAATTGCAAAATTTGCAAAGTGGGGGATTGTTGATTTTGTTAAAAAGTCTCAACTTTGCATGAGCATAGCTATTGATCCAAGATGAATTTGGTATGGTGGTATTTACCAAAGTTGCTCACCTTGATGTGTACTTGGATGAGGTGCAAAGAATTGGATTTGTTTGGTTTGAAAAACTTGAAATCCAGGGGCTCAAAGTAGTGGTCAGACTAGAATTGCCAAAAGTGGCCATTAGTGCATGTGAGCACTATTTGGGTTAAAATTTGATTTGATTTGCTTTTCTTTGATTCCAAAAGTTGTAATAAGGGTTTAGTAACATATTACAACTAATGGTGAAAGTCAAATTGGTCTAGGGTAAAGATTTTCAAAAATGGCATAAGCCATATGTGAGGGTTTTAGGGTTTTCCTATTTTATTTCTGTTCTTTTTCTTTGATTTTATTTTGTGATCTTCTCAAGATCAAATTAGGGTTTTAGGGTTAAGTTGAGTTTGAACAAAATTCAAACCATTTGAGGTAAGGTATGAGGGGATAGGGCAAGCGTTGCCATTTTGGCTAAGTGCCACATATGCCCTTATGTACCTTTTTATTTTCTTTTTGTTTCACAAAGGAAAATGGTGTGTAAGCCCTAGGTTGGTTTTGTTGAGGTACTTCAACTCATCCAACAAGGTAGCACTTGTCCTAACTCATTATTTGCAAAAGTATCCATAGGCTTACATATGCCTTTTTCTTTTTAAAAGAAACCTTTTTGTTTTGTTTTCTTTTGGAAGAAGAAAAAGAAGGGTGAGGTTTAGGGTTCAAGAATATTTCAAAGCAGTTCACAAAAGAATTTTGGCAAGAACATTCTTATCAAGCAAGAGCACTATGCATAGCACCTTATTTAATAAAAGTTTTTGTTGGTTCCAAAATTTGGAAAAAGGGAAATTCATTTTCTCTTTGTTTTTAAATTTGGGGTGTTACAAACCCTCCCCCCTTAAACAAATCTCGTCCCGAGATTTTAAGAAAAGTTAGATTCCTAAGAGAGATTGAGTAATTGGATCAACAGGAAAACATACTTGGCATGGCCTGAGGTGCTTCCTGTGCTTATGCTGCATTCATGTGGTAGAGGCGACCATTGTTGTTGTTCTGGTTCCTTCTGGCTGCAAAGCGGCGCTGTTGCTGGGCAGGTGCAGCAGGGTTGGTGGCAGCAATCTTGGCTAACTGCTGGCGTGGAGTTGGCAGCTTCCTTATGACGGTAAAGCACTCGTCCATTGGGAACCCCAAGAGGAAGGTATGATGTGTACATCAGCAAGATTTCCCTCAGTAAGAAACCAAGGTTTATCGAAGCAGTAGGAGTCAAGGAGCACGTGAAGGTTGTTGGTGGAGGAGTGTAGTGCAGCGCAACACCAGGGATTCCGGCGCCAACGTGGAACCTTCACAACACAATCAAAATACTTTGTCCCAACTTAACAGTGAGGTTGTCAATCTCACCGGCTTGCTGTAAACAAAGGATTAAATGTATGGTGTGGAAAATGATGTTTGTATGCGAAGAACAGTAAAGAACAATGTTTGCAGTAGATTGTATTCAGATATAAAAGAATGGACCGGGGTCCATAGTTCACTAGTGGTGTCTCTCCAATAAGAAATAGCATGTTGGGTGAACAAATTACAGTTGAGCAATTGACAAATAAAGAGGGCATAACAATGCACATACATATCATGATGAGTAGAGTGAAATTCAATCGGGCATTACGACAAAGTACATAGACCGCTATCCAGCATGCATCTATGCCTAAAAAGTCCACCTTCGGGTTAGCATCCACACCCCTTCCAGTATTAAGTTGCAAACAACAGACAATTGCATTAAGTATGGTGCGTAATGTAATCAACACAAATATCCTTAGACAAAGCATCGATGTTTTATCCCTAGTGGCAACAACACATCCACAACCTTAGAACTTTCTGTCACTATCCGAGATTAAAAAGAGGCATGAACCCACTATCGAGCATAAATACTCCCTCTTGGAGTTACAAGTATCAACTTGGCCAGAGCCTCTATTAGCAACGGAGAGCATGCAAGATCATAAAAAAGACATATATGATAGATTGATAATCAACTTGACATAGTATTCCATATTCATCGGATCCCAACAAACACAACATGTAGCATTACAAATAGATGATTTTGATCATGATAGGCAGCTCACAAGATCTAACATGATAGCACAATGAGGAGAAGACAACCATCTAGCTACTGCTATGGACCCATAGTCCGAGGGTGAACTACTCACACATCAATCCGGAGGCGATCATGGCGATGAAGAGCCCTCCGGGAGATGATTCCCCTCTCCGGCAGGGTGCCGGAGGCGATCTCCTGAATCCCCCGAGATGGGATTGGCGGCAGCGGCGTCTCTGGAAGGTTTTCCGTATCGTGGCTCTCGGTACAGGGGTTTTCGCGACGAAGGCTTTAAGTAGGCGAAAGGGTAGGGTTGGAGGCGGCGCGAGGGGCCCACACCATAGGCTAGCGCGGGCCCCAGGCAGGCCGCGCCGCCCTATGGTCTGGCCGCCTCGTGGCCCCACTTCGTAAGCTCTTCGGTCTTCTAGAAGCTCCGTGGAAAAATAAGACCCTGGGCGTTGATTTCGTCCAATTCCGAGAATATTTCCTTTGTAGGATTTATGAAACCAAAAACAACAACTGGCTCTTCGGCATCTCGTCAATAGGTTAGTGCCGGAAAATGCATAATAATGACATAAAGTGTGTATAAAACATGTGAGTATCATCATAAAAGTAGCATGGAACATAAGAAATTATAGATACGTTGGAGACGTATCAGCATCCCCAAGCTTAGTTCCTACTCACCCTCGAGTAGGTAAACGATAACAACAATAATTTCTGAAGTGACATGCTATCATAATCTTGATCAATACTATTGTAAAGCATATGAGATGAATGCAGTGATTCGAAGCAATGGTAAAGACAATGAATAAACAACTGTATCATATAGCAAAGACTTTTCATGAATAGTACTTTCAAGACAAGCATCAATAATACTTGCATAGGAGTTAACTCATAAAGCAATAGATCCTTAGTAGAAAGTTTTGAAGCAACACAAAGGAAGATATAAGTTTCAGCAGTTGCTTTCAACTTCAACATGTTTATCTCATGATGTATGTCTCATGGATATATATTTCGTGGATTATTGTCAATACGAAGTAATATGATGAATGCAAATAAGCAAGTATGTAGGAATCAATGCACACGGTTGACACAAGTGTTTGCTTCTAAGATAGAAATAAGTAGGTAAACTGACTCAACATAAAAGTAAAAGAATGGGCCCCTCGCAGAGGGAAGCATGGATTGTTGTATTTGTGCTAGAGCTTTTATTTTGAAAACATAGAAACAATTTTGTCAACGGTAGTAATAATTCATATGTGTTATGTATAAGATATCTTATAAGTTGCAAGCCTCATGCATAGATTACCAATAGTGCCTGCACCTTGCCCTAATTAGCTTGGATTTACATGGATTATCATTGCATAGCATATGTTTCAACCAAGTGTCACAAAGGGGTACCTCTATGCCTCCTGTACAAAGGTCTAAGGAGAAAGTTCACATTGGATTTCTCGCTTTTGATTATTCTCAACTTAGACATCCATACCGGGACAACACAGACAACAGATAATGGACTCCTCTTTTAATGCTTAAGCATTCAACAACAGATAATATTCTCACAAGATATTGAGGATTGTTGTCCAAACTGAAACTTCCACCATGATACATGGCTTTAGTTAGCGGCCCAATGTTCTTCTCTAACAATATGCATACTCAAACCATTTGATCATGATAAATCACCCTTACTTCAGACAAGACGAACATGCATAGCAACTCACATGATATTCAACAAAGGTGTAATAGTTGATGGCGTCCCCAGAAACATGGTTACCGCTCAACAAGCAACTTATTAAGAAATAAGATGCATAAGTACATATTCAATACCACAATAGTTTTTGAGCTATTTCTTTCCCATGAGCTATATATTGCAAAGACAAAGAATGAAATTTTTAAAGGTAGCACTCAAGCAATTTACTTTGGAATGGCAAAAAAATACCATGTAGTAGGTAGGTATGGTGGACACAAATGGCATAGTTTTTGGTTTAAGGATTTTGGATGCACGAGAAGTATTCCCTCTCAATACAAGGCTTAGGCTAGCAAGGTTGTTTGAAGCAAACACAAGTACAAACCGGTACAGCAAAACTTACATAACAACATATTGCAAGCATTATAAGACTCTACATTGTCTTCCTTGTTGTTCAAACCCTCACCAGAAAATATCTAGACTTAGAGAGACCAATCATGCAAATCAAATTTCAACAAGCTCTATGGTGTTTCTTCACTAATAGGTGCAAAGTACATGATGCAAGAGCTTAAACATGATCTATTTGAGCACAACAATTGCCAAGTATCAAATTATTCAAGACGTTATACCAATATCCACATGAAGCATTTTCTGTTTCCAACTATATAACAATGAACGAAGCAGTTTGAACCTTCGCCATGAACATTAAGGGTAAAGCTAAGAACACATGTGTTCATATGCAAAAGCGGAGCGTGTCTCTCTCCCACATAAAGAATGCTAGGATCCAATTTTATTCAAACAAAAAACAAAAATAAAAACATACAGACGCTCCAAGTAAAGCACATAAGATGTGACGGAATAAAAATATAGTTTCACTAGAGGTGACCTGATAAGTTGTCGATGAAGAAGGGGATGCCTTGGGCATCCCCAAGCTTAGATGCTTGAGTCTTCTTGAAATATGCAGGGATGAACCACGGGGGCATCCCCAAGCTTAGAGTTTTCACTCTCCTTGATCATATTGTATCATCCTCCTCTCTTGACCCTTGAAAACTTCCTCCACACCAAACTCAAAACAAACTCATTAGAGGGTTAGTGCATAATCAAAAATTCACATGTTCAGAGGTGACATAATCATTCTTAACACTTCTGGACATTGCACAAAGCTACTGAAAGTTAATGGAACAAAGAAACCCATCAAACATAGCAAAACAGGCAATGCGAAATAAAAGGCAGAATCTGTCAAAACAGAACAGTACGTAAAGACGATTTTTTCTGGGGCACTAAACTTGCTCAGATGAAAATGCTCAAATTGAATGAAAGTTGCGTACATATCTGAGGATCACGCACGTAAATTGGCAGATTTTTCTGAGTTACCTACAGACGGGGCTACTCAATTTCGTGACAGTAAGAATTCTGTTTCTGTGCAGTAATCCAAATCTAGTATCAACCTTACTATCAAAGACTTTACTTGGCACAACAATGCAATAAAATAAAGATAAGGAGAGGTTGCTACAGTAATAACAACTTCCAAGACTCAAATATAAAACAAGAGTGCAGAAGTAAAATAATGAGTTGTCTCCCATAAGCGCTTTTCTTTAACGCCTTTCAGCTAGGCGCAGAAAGAGTGAATCAAGTATTATCAAGAGATGAATCATCAACATCATAATTTGTTCTAATAATAGAATCAAAAGGTAACTTCATTCTCTTTCTAGGGAAGTGTTCCATACCTTTCTTGAGAGGAAATTGATATTTAATATTACCTTCCTTCATATCAATAATAGCACCAACAGTTCGAAGAAAATAAGGTCTTCCCAAAATAATGGGACAAGATGCATTGCATTGAATATCCAAGACAACAAAATCAACGGGGACAAGGTTATTGTTAATAGTAATGCGAACATTATCAATCCTCCCCAAAGGTTTCTTTGTAGAATTATTAGCAAGATTAACATCCAAATAACAATTTTTCAATGGTGGCAAGTCAAGCATATTATAGATTTTCTTAGGCATAACAGAAATACTTGCACCAAGATCACATAAAGCATTACAATCAAAATCATTGACCTTCGTCTTAATGATGGGCTCCCAACCATATTCCAACTTCCTAGGAATAGAAGTTTCAAGTTTTAATTTCTCTTCTCTAGCTTTAATGAGAGCATTTGTAATGTGTTTCGTAAAGGCCAAATTTATAGCACTAGCATTAGGACTTCTAGCAAGTTTTTGTAAGAACTTTATAACTTCAGAGATGTGACAATCATCAAAATCTAAACCATTATGATCTACAGCAATGGGATCATTGTCCCCAATATTTTGAAAAATTTCAGCAGTTTTATCACGGACAGTTTCAGCAGTTTTAGAAGTTTCAAGCAGTTTTGCACTCTTTGCATTAGGAGTAGAAACATTGCCAACACCAATTATTTTACCATTGATAGTAGGAGGTGTAGCAACATGTGAAGCATTATCATTACTAGTGGTGGTAATAGTCCAAACTTTAGCTACATTATTCTCTTTAGCATTTTCTTCTCTTTCCCACCTAGCATGCAATTCAGCCATCAATCTAATATTCTTATTAATTCGAACTTGGATGGCGTTTGCTGTAGCAAATGACTTAATATCTTTAGTTTCATTATGCATAACTTTCAATTTTAAAAGATCAACATCAGCAGCAAGACTATCAACTTTAGAAGCAAGAATATCAATTTTACCAAGCTTTTCTTCAACAGTTTTGTTAAAAGAAGTTTGTGTACTAATAAATTCTTTAAGCATGGCTTCAAGACCAGAGGATACACTCCTATTATTGTTGTAAGAATTACCATAACCGTTACCATTATTAGAAGGATATGGCCTATAGTTGTTACCAGAATTATTCCTATAAGCATTGTTGTTGAAATTATTATTTTTAATGAAGTTCACATCAACATGCTCTTCTTGAGCAACCAATGAAGCTAAAGGAACATTATTAGGATCAACATTAGATCTACCATTAACAAGCATAGACATAATAGCATCAATCTTATCACTCAAGGAGGAGATTTCTTCAACAGAATTTACCTTCTTACCTTGTGGAGATCTTTCCGTGTGCCATTCAGAGTAATTAATCATCAAGAAGCTTTGTTGCGGCGCCTAGAGTGATGGACATAAAAGTACCTCCAGCAGCTGAATCCAATAGGTTCCGCGAAGAAAAATTTAATCCTGCATAGAAGGTTTGGATGATCATCCAAGTAGTCAGTCCATGGGTAGGGCAATTTTTAACCAAAGATTTCATTCTTTCCCATGCTTGAGCAACATGCTCATTATCCAATTGCTTAAAATTCATTATGCTACTTCTCAAAGATAAAATTTTAGCAGGAGGATAATATCTACCAATGAAAGCATCCTTACATTTAGTCCATGAATCAATACTATTCTTAGGCAAAGATAGCAACCAATCTTTAGCTCTTCCTCTTAGGGAGAAAGGAAACAATTTTAATTTTATAATGTCACCATCTACATCCTTATATTTTTGCATTCACAAAGTTCAACAAAATTATTAAGATGGGCAGCAGCATCATCAGAACTAACACCAGAAAATTGCTCTCTCATAACAAGATTCAGTAAAGTAGGTTTAATTTCAAAAAATTCTGCTGTAGTAGCAGGTGGAGCAATAGGTGTACAAAGGAAATCATTATTATTTGTGATAGTGAAGTCACACAACTTAGTATTTTCAGGAGTACCCATTTTAGCAATAGTAAATAAAGCAAACTAAATAAAGTAAATGCAAATAACTATTTTTTTTGTGTTTTTGATATAGAGAACGCAAACAAGACAGTAAATAAAGTAAAGCAAGTAACTAATTTTTTTGTGTTTTGATATAAGAAAGCAAACAAAGCAGTAAATAAAATAAAGTAAAGCAAGACAAAAACAAAGTAAAGAGATTGGAAGTGGGAGACTCCCCTTCCAGCGTGTCTTGATCTCCCCGACAACGGCGCCAGAAAAAGAGCCGCTGGCGTGGAGTTGGCAGCTTCCTTGTGATGGTAAAGCACTCGTCCGTTGGGAACCCCAAGAGAAAGGTACGATGTGTACAACAGCAAGATTTCCCTCAGTAAGAAACCAAGGTTTATCGAACCAGTAGGAGTCAAGGAGCACGTGAAGGTTGTTGGTGGAGGAGTGTAGTGCGACGCAACACCAGGGATTCCGGCGCCAACGTGGAACCTGCAAAACACAATCAAAATACTTTGTCCCAACTTAACAGTGAGGTTGTCAATCTCACCGGCTTCCTGTAAACAAAGGATTAAATGTATGGTGTGGAAAATGATGTTTGTATGCGAAGAACAGTAAAGAACAATGTTTGCAGTAGATTGTATTCAGATGTAAAAGAATGGACCGGGGTCCACAGTTCACTAGTGGTGTCTCTCCAATAAGAAATAGCATGTTGGGTGAACAAATTACAGTTGGGCGATTGACAAATAAAGAGGTCATAACAATGCACATACATATCATGATGAGTAGAGTGAAATTCAATCGGGCATTACGACAAAGTACATAGACCGCTATCCAGCATGCATCTATGCCTAAAAAGTCCACCTTCGGGTTAGCATCCGCACCCCTTCCAGTATTAAGTTGCAAACAATAGAAAATTGCATTAAGTATGGTGCGTAATGTAATCAACACAAATATCCTTAGACAAAGCATCGATGTTTTATCCCTAGTGGCAACAACACATCCACAACCTTAGAAGTTTATGTCACTATCCCAGATTAAATGGAGGCATGAACCCACTATCGAGCATAAATACTCCCTCTTGGAGTTACAAGTATCAACTTGGCCAGAGCCTCTACTAGCAACGGAGAGCATGCAAGATCATAAACAACACATATATGATAGATTGATAATCAACTTGAAATAGTATTCCATATTCATCGGATCCCAACAAACACAAAATGTAGAATTACAAATAGATGATCTTGATCATGATAGGCAGCTCACAAGATCTAACATGATAGCACAATGAGGAGAAGACAACCATCTAGCTACTGCTATGGACCCATAGTCCAGGGGTGAACTACTCACACATCAATCCGGAGGCGATCATGGCGATGAAGAGCCCTCCGGGAGATGATTCCCCTCTCCGGCAGGGTGCCGGAGGCAATCTTCTGAATCCCCCGAGATGGGATTGGCGGCGGCGGCGTCTCTGTAAGGTTTTCCGTATCGTGGCTCTCGGTACAAGGGTTTTCGCGATGAAGGCTTTAAGTAGGCGGAAGGGTAGGGTTGGAGGCGGCGCGAGGGGCCCACACCATAGGCCGGCACGGGCCCCAGGCCGCGCTGCCCTATGGTCTGGCCGCCTCGTGGCCTCACTTCGTAAGATCTTCGGTCTCCTGGAAGCTCCGTGGAAAAATAAGACCCTGGGCGTTGATTTCGTCCAATTCCGAGAATATTTCCTTTGTAGGATTTTTGAAACCAAAAACAGCAGAAAACAGCAACTGGCTCTTCGGCATCTCGTCAATGGTTAGTGCCGGAAAATGCATAATAATGACATAAAGTGTGTATAAAACATGTGAGTATCATCATAAAAGTAGCATGGAACATAAGAAATTATAGATATGTTGGAGACGTATCACTAACCTTTTGGGACACTCATTGGAGTAGTGTCCCACGATTCCACATTCATAACAAATTATGGTAGACTTGTCCTTGGGGTTGACGGGGATGGCATTGCTTCCTGTCCTCGGACCAGTGTTGGTGTTGTTGTTGTTCCCATTGTTGTTGTTGTTGCTGCTGTTGGAGTTGTTGTTGTTGCTGGGATTGTTGTTGTTGTTGCCTCCGGGCTTCGGGGGTCCTCCATGATTGTTGGTGTAGTTTGGGCGGTAATTCTGAGCAGGGGGGCTGTTGTTTCTGGGGGCAAATCCTCCGGTGGAGTTGTTGCGGTACTTCCGGGCATTGCTGGACCCATGCTGGTTCATCATCCGGCGCTTGCGGTTCTCGTTGGCTTGGTGAAGCTTCCCTTCCATTTGGATGGCGGAGTCCACCAGGGCTTCTAGGTCAGCAAAGGGAATGTTGACCAGTACAGTCTGCATTTCGTCATGCAGTCCATTCAGAAATCTCTCCTTCCGCCTCTCATTGGTGTCGGTTTTGTCCGGGGCGTACCTTGACAGAGTGAGGAATCTGTCGCGGTATTCTACCACGGACATTCTGCCTTGCTTGAGTTCGCGGAACTCGTCTCTCATCTTCTTGATCAGTCCTTGGGGCACATGGTATTTGCTAAACTTGGTCTTGAAGTCCTCCCGAGTCATCATCTGTCCCGCATTCATTGCGCGGGCGCTTGTCCACCAGGCTCGTGCAGGTCCTGACAGGTAGTGGGTGGCGAATAGTACTTTCTCTGCGGCTTCAACTCCCGCAACTTCCAGGTTGTTCTCCATTGTCTGGAGCCAGTCATCTGCGTCCAGTGGCTCTTCGGTCTTGCTGAAAATAGGTGGGTTGGTGTTCTGAAAGTTCTTCATCTTTGACCCTGGGTGGTCGTGGTTTCCATGGCCGTGATTGTTCTGAGCGATCTGCTGCAGTGCAGCTATGTTGGCTTCGCGTTCAGCTCTCTCGGCTTCCCTATCGGCCATCATTATCTCTAGCATCTGCATCATGGCATCTTGGTTGGTGCTGCGGGTTGGTGGGGCCATATGAATATCGAGGTAGATGATAAGATGAGAGGGAAATTTCTATGGTTTGTTTGGTTAAAGTTTAAAAAGTTCATAACTTGAAAACTTGAGTAGTGTTGCGGGGGTAAAAACCAACAACACTTTTTCATTCATACCAAACATCACACACTACAAAGCTAACACACCGTTGGTTTGAAGAACCATTCATTCGCTCTACGATACAAGGGGATCCTGATACAACTCACACCTACTCAAGTGCTGGAGTGATACTATTCTTCAGGGTGGATTCTTCGTCTTCACGGGTAATGTGCTTGGCAAAAGAGGCGGGCATCGTCTAACTCCTTGCGGGTCCTGTACAGCATGAAGTCCAGGTGTGCTACATAGTGGTTCATCTCTGTGTGCGGGGGCATGGTCATCGGTCTTCCCATGGGGTCATGTCTTGGGTAGTAGATGAAGCGAGTGTTCTCGATCTTGTTCTCATTTTGTCCACACAGACGGGCAACTGCTTCTTGCATAGCTCTGACTAGTCCTTCCGTCCATGTGTTTCCTGTTACAGAAAACCAAATGGTTTCCCATATTGGGGCTCGAAGCTTTCTTCGCAGATCTGAAGTAACTTCCCACCGAGGTGGTCCTCCGGAGTGATTATTGAGGGGTATTCCGAAGAACTCGGGATACATGCGTCCTAGATATTCAACTAGTTGCTTCAAATCTTTCTCGAACATTAGGTTTCCTCTGTGGCCAAGCTGATAGGACTTGCAGGTGTACTCCATCTGTGAACAATTAGGATGAGTAAGTTAAAGAAGTGTTCAAGTGTGTAAAGTTTTATATAGTTCTACAAGGAAAAAGTGGAGCATGAATTTCTCATTTTGAAAAAATCTCAAGGATAAGAGTGAGAATAAGTTTTTCACAAATAATCACTTCTTTGGTTTTGAAACTAAGTTTTGCAGACGTCCATTCTAACTAGGGTCTCCTAAGGTCAAACAATGGCTCTGATACCAACTTGTCAACACCCGGATTTTTAAGTCCAGATGCCTATTATGCCATTCATTGCAATCCCAGGAATATTTTTGTTGCGAGACATAACAGTTGAATATCATAAGTCATCATTCATTACAAACCATACCGGTCTTACAAATTCAGATCACATGATTCATATTACACAAATAGTTGATCTATCTATCAACGAACACAAAGTTCATAGCGGAAGCGTAATAAAAGGGGACTCTCTAGTCCACATGCCAACGTTTGACGTCGGAAGACTTCTAGTTGTCATAGGCGTCCTGCTGGTCGTCACCTTGGTAGTTCTGCTCCTCTTCATAGTCTGGCCATTGGAATAGCCAGGGACACAGCCGTGAGTACTTTAAAGTACTCGCAAACTAATACGAAAGTAAAAGCTAACAATTGTACTAAGGGGTGCTAAGCTCTAGTTTATTTTGCACAAAGCCAATTTTAGTTCACAAGTATTTCAGAAAAGACTCTTCATTTGCTAACTAACTCAAGTGGGAACATTAGTGTCATTCCCACAACACAGTTGTGTTTCAAGTCAAGTCACCGTTCAAAATCATCAACCTTTTTCCAGAAACAACCGACAACTCGTACAGTATGACCTTTCCAACCGTCCGTAACCGTGGACACGGCTATTTGAATAGGTTTACACTCTGCAGAGGTTGCACACTTGTGCCACAACATTTGATTTCATCCGTCGGGGATAACCCCGAATCATCGTAACTCAGTACGCGGATCATCAACCATAACCTTTCACTAACATACCCTAGTATAGGTCCCTCTCCCCATGAGCTTGGCCTCCCAGTGAAGACAAACCGTCTGCCTGGGAACTGCATAGGGCTTGGGTCCTACATTCACCTCAATTCACAGCATTTCCTTTACAACGGAGGCAGCCTCGGCATAACCCCTATGATGCTTGTTCAGAGGGAAACCATACTAAGATGCATAAATTTCCAGTTAAGCCCTACCCATAATCAGGTATTGTGGGGGTACTCAAAAATTAGAAAGGTATCGCATTCAAACCAACTATCAGTTTCGATAAAATTTCACCAGGTCATATTCACCTTCAAAAATCTTTCAATAGAATGACTTCATCATTCCAAGGTTTTCAACTTCATTCAACCACAAGTTCCCATCTAGAGTAGTCACATTTTACTTAGCACTAGCCACTAGTCATGAGGGGCTATCTAGCTTGAAAGCTTGGTAGGCTAAGTGGAAATACTCTTGACTACTTATCTAGCTAAACCAAGTGAATCATGAATCAAAAAGTAAGTCTTGAGAAAACAAAACTTGTAAGGTAAAAACTTGGGATAGGCTTATTGCACAAATGTAAAGTAATGGTGCCTTGCTCAAGGTGAACTTTGCACTTGCAAGAATATTAGCTTGCCTTGAGTGGGGTAGTGATCAAAGTTCTCCTCCTCTTCTTCTTGGTAGAAGCCTTCCTCCTCTTGGTATTCTCCGGTACTAGCGTCTAAAAACGAATACGAGATACAATCACCCAACAAGGTTTAAGAGCTATACTAAGCACACCACAAGGTTCACACATACTAATCTAGCGTCACCACACTTACTAGTATGTGAGTTGGCTTGGTTTTAATCTTAAGAGAAAAATAATTTCCTCTCATTACAAAAAGTTAATTTAGGGTTTTTATTTAAGTCCTTGAGGAAATAATTTCCTCTCATTGAATCCTATTAAGATTTAATTTCCTCTAACCATCATGCATGAATCCATGTTGACTAAAGTCAACCATTCATCATCATCATGTGGGAAAATAATTTAAATGAGATAGAATACCTCATACCATTTAACACTACCACTTAGGGTTTAATATCACCAAGTAATTTCATGTGAGAGTAAATGGACCAGGGTCACAACTTCATATGAAAGTACTTGGGATAAGATTTAAATGAGAGCAAGCCTCTCAAACAATTTACATAATAGTTTTGGACAATATCATTTGACTAAACTAGCCAAATAGTCCTTTATTTAAACTAGGCCATGATCACTCAAAGTAACCCTGACATATTTTTGCAGAAACAATTAGTGTAAGTGAAATGTGAGCTATGAGAGTTGAAAACAACTCAAAAGCAATTTTGGTTGATTTTATAAATTTGTTTGAATTTTGAAAACTCTCTGACTTGTTATTTTTGCCACTTTAATTCTACAAAAGATCTAGGGTTCAAACCAGTGGGGTTGGATAGATAATTTCACAGGCTTTCCAACCATATGAAATTCATCAATTTTGGTCAAGGTGATTTGAAACTATTCAATTTCTAACTAAGCATGAGTAAGCAAAATGGACTGAAAAGATTTGAATTAAGATTCAAACTCTGGGCTTAGGCGGGAAAGACCAATGGGCTGGCCCAGTAACGCTCTGGCGCGCAGCGGGCCATATGACTGGTGGGGCCTACGCGTCAGTGGGTTTTTAACCCTGAAACGGTATGGGGCGATGCGGGCCGTTGGATTAAAAGACGATCGCACGGCTCTGGGTCGTCCCGTCCACGAGTCGAGCTCGCCGGAGACCAAACCCTACCGGCGGCCAGGGGGTCGCGATGGGTGGCTTACCAGCGTCCAGCGAGGTTGGCGAGGCGGGCAAACGGCATTGTCGACGAAGGCGAGTCGGAGGAGTGTTGCGGCGGCTCCAGGGGTGCTCGGGATCGTCGGCTTCGTCGAGCTGCTGCAGCGGCGGGCTCCGGCCAAATTGCAGCGACGTGGTGGCTAATGTGGTGTAGCAAGAGGTCGAGGAGAGCGAGTGAGAAGAGGGGATGCCGATGGTGTGCTCAGATCGACGAATGGGGGATTCTATTTATAGGCGAGCAAGTGACCGTGGTGCTGCGGCGAACTCGACCGCGGCGCGGCTTCTCCGGCGGCTACTTGGCTAGGCGAGGACTCAAAGTAGTGGTCAGACTAGAATTGCCAAAAGTGGCCATTGGTGCATGTGAGCACTATTTGGGTTCAAATTTGATTTGATTTGCTTTTCTTTGATGCCAAAAGTTGTAATAAGGGTTTAGTAACATATTACAACTAATGGTGAAAGTCAAATTGGTCTAGGGTAAAGATTTTAAAAAATGGCATAAGCCATATGTGAGGGTTTTAGGGTTTTCCTATTTTATTTCTTTTCTTTTTCTTTGATTTTATTTTGTGATCTTCTCAACATCAAATTAGGGTTTTAGGGTTAAGTTGAGTTTGAAACAAAATTCAAACCATTTGAGGTAAGGTATGAGGGGATAGGGCAAGTGTTGCCATTTTGGCTAAGTGCCACATATGCCCTTATGTACCTTTTTATTTTCTTTTTGTTTCACAAAGGAAAATGGTGAGTAAGCCCTAGGTTGGTTTTCTTGAGCTACTTCAACTCATCCAACAAGGTAGCACTTGGCCTAACTCATTATTTGCAAAAGTATCCATAGGCTTACATATGCCTTTTTCTTTTTAAAAGAAACCTTTTTGTTTTTTTTTCTTTTGGAAGAAGAAAAGGAAGGGTGAGGTTTAGGGTTCAAGAATATTTCAAAGCAGTTCACAAAAGAATTTTGGCAAGAACATTCTTATCAAGCAAGAGCACTATGCATAGCACCTTATTTAATAAAAGTTTTTGTTGGTTCCAAAATTTGGAAAAAGGGAAATTCATTTTCTCTTTGTTTTTAAATTTGGGGTGTTACAGTAGGAATTGATAAGTTAATCCCTTATCAATTGGCGCCGTCTGTGGGAATTAGAGGCGGCAAGGAGCTGATCTCGATGGCACATTCAAGATCGTCGACTTCTTCGACAGCTAGCAACGCGATGGACAGAGGTAAACGGATCGAAACTGATCTAATCACTTTTATTTCTCACCCGCCCTCCCGTTTGGATGCATATGCGTATCTGGAGGAGCCTATGGAGATGACGTTCAAAAAGTTCTGCTTCCGCGTCGAGAAAGAAGGATCGTATCGTCTCGAGGTTCCGGTTTCGTTGGAATTTTCGGTGATCGATTACAATTTTTCGACTTCATCATCGTCGGTCGAGACAGGAGATGAGGAAATTTCACGGCCACGCTTCATCAACACTATGGCAAGTGGAAAGCTCGCCAAGATCTTCAGCGACATGTCATTCGAGTCGTCTGCGGACTCCAATATAAGCAGCGACTCTAACAACATCGATAGTTTCGACTTCATCGACAGATCCACAATTGTTGGAGAGGTCTTCACCGATCTATACGATGGTGTCACCAATCTAAACTCAAAATATCATCAGATATATGCGATCGGAGATGCGAGTCGACCTCAGGAGGAGACATCTGAAAACTTCGATGAATTGGGAAACCCGTACGTCGACCCCGCTGATTACGCGAGGTTTGGGAAGCAAGTATGTCAGGCCTGGAACGCGAGAGATGGTGCAATTTCCGCAGGCAGTATGGGATAGAGTTGTGAGAGCCATCGATGGTACAGAGCCAATGACTGTAACTGCGACAGCTCAAGAGTTACAAGCATATCAATATAGACTCGCCCGTGCCAGGCGGCAACTTGAAAAACAGAAAATCGAGCTGGATAGGAGGCAAGCCGCGGCTTCCGCGCCAAGCAGGCGAAGAGCAGAATTGAGCCAACATTCAGGTACTTTGGGGAGCAGTCACAGGGAAGCTCGCAACAGGGCAAGATCTCGATTACAAAATGTACCTGAAGCCGAGAGGGAGAACCTGGTTCGAAACCTCGACATGTCCTTTATGTCGATAGATACAAGGGGAAATATTATTCCCAAAACAGCAGATGCTGGATATATGGCGACTCAAGCTTTCATCCTGGCGTCCAAGCCACCTACAGGAGATCCAAGGGAAG
>NC_061512.1:16690456-16714293 GCF_022539505.1 Lolium rigidum | reverse complement strand
TAGGAAATTTTTTGTTTTCTATGCAACGAATCCCTACATGTATAACATGGCAATGGCTGGAGTTGGAGCCATGGGAACAGCGTTCGCAAGCACGCCTCCCGAAGGTTCTGCAAGGCAAAATAGTCCACGACCTACTACAGTGGTACAAGATCCAGCAAGAGCAAGTGGATCAAGAGACGCATCAACACAAGCAAGGGTGGACAGAGCGCGACAAGAAAGAAGGGAATGTCGGCAGTCACCAGTGGATGATGAGGACCTGTGTGGGCTACCATGCTTTACGAGGCAGGTCCGCAAAACTCGAGTTCCATCAGGATTTGAACTACCCGACAATTACAAAAAGTTCGATGGCCTGCAAGATCCTGAGGATTGGTTAGTCGATTATCTCGAGACGGTGAAGCTTATGGGTGGAACCAGGGCAACAACCATGCAGAGTATCCAAGTACATCTAAGTGGTGCTGCACGATCGTGGATAAAGAAGCTGTCTCCTGGGTCTATCGACAGCTGGGAAAGTTCCAAGGACACCTTTGTGAAGAATTTCCGGTCCACGTGGAAGAAACCCGCGTCATTGGAACAGTTGAGGGCTTGCAGGCAGAAGTACGATGAATCAATGAGGACGTACATTCAGAGGTGGAACATCATCAAAAACTCGGCAGAGAATATATCTGACGAGAGGGAAATAGATGCATTCGTCGCTGGTATTAGAAGGAGAGACTTTGTCGAGGATTTTGGAAGAACCAATCCAAAGACAATATCAGCACTCATGGAAATAGCGAATCGGTGGGCGGATGGAGAAGATGCTGTCCACAATAAATGACACAGGTCGCCTGAGGAAGACCGCAACCGAAATTTTCAAAATAGACGACGATTCCCTCGACAATTCTCAGATTACGATGCTCCAGGCCAAATATCGGCTGGATTTCGAAGCAACAATGGAGAAAACAATAGAGACGATTATCAAAAAAGTGGCGAGCAGCGCAGTGACTACAAGGACGGTAACCGTCCCAATAGACAAAATAGTGGACCAAGGTTTCAGAGACCGTATGTATCACCCGAGGATCTCTTGAACGGACCATGCCAGATGCACTTTTTCCTCGACAACAATGGAAGGAGACTGTCGAAATTTCCAAGCAATGATGAGATATGCAGGGTAGGCTAACACACAAGCAATGAATAGAAACCCCCAGGGGCCAAGGAGCGAGATTCATCTTCCGCCTCCGCCCGCAATTACAGATGCGAATCGACACCAATTGCAGTTGGCGGCAGCTCCCAAACCAGGACCTTATATCGACACCAGTGGTGCGGTCTCGATGATTCAGAAAGGCAGGCCATCCAATAGAGCTCAGAAAGTAATATCGCGACAAGTTTTCATGGCACAAAATATGCCTCCACCTACGATAGAGTACTTGAACTGGTCAGGGCAAGATATCGGTTTCACCATCGCTGATCACCCGCAACAGGTTCCACGACCAGGACAATCTGCCTTGATCTTACCCGCAGTAATCGCAGGATTCGACGTTTCGCGAGTCTTCATCGATGGCGGGAGCAGTTTAAACCTCATGTACGCAGATACATTGAGGAAGATGAATATATCCCTGGCAAACCTATCGCCAACGGACACACGTTTTCATGGTATCACACCGGAGAAGCCGAGTTATCCATTGGGAAAAATCAATCTCGATGTTCAGTTTGGAACCCGCGAAAACTACAGAATAGAGAGGTTGGAATTTGAAGTCGTGGATTTCCCGTCACAGTATCATGCTTTGTTGGGACGACCAGCTTACGCGAGGTTTATGGCAATACCACATTACACGTATTTGCTATGGAGGCTACCTGGGCCCAAGGGACCAATCACAGTAAAGGGAAGCTTCGCATTGGCCGATAAGTGCGATAAGGATTTTCATCGACTTTCAGAAACTTTCAGGATGCAAGCAGAATATATGGCGTCAAGGCTAATAACCGACTATGATGTATCGCTAGATATAGGAAGGTCGCTCAAGGAGCCAGCCTTTGACATCACTAAGGATTCCAAGGAAGTGCATATTCACCCGACAGATCCCAAGAAAACGACATCTATCGCAACAAACATGGACCTCGCATAGGAAAGCGCGCTCGTCGAGTTCCTCCGTGAGCGCTGGGAAATCTTCGCATGGTGTCCAGCTGACATGCCAGGAGTACACAGGGAACTTGCCGAGCACCACCTCCACTTAGATCCAGTAGCGAGGCCAATTAAGCAACCTTTGCGGCGTTTTTCGGAACCAAACCGCAAAGCTATGTTATCAGAAATCCATCGACTCAGGGAAGCTGGTTTTATCAAGGAGTTATATACAGAGGCCACATGGATAGCTAACCCAGTGTTGGTCCCGAAGGAAAACACAAAAGTCCTTCGTATGTGCATCGACTTCACGTGTCTCAACAAACATTGTCCCAATGATCACGTTCCCCTCCCAAGGATCGATCAAATTATCGACTCCACGGCAGGTTGCGAACGTCTTTCCTTTCTGGACGCATATTCTGGCTATAACCAAATCAGGTTAAAAGAAGCAGATGAAGTCAAAACAGCTTTTATAACACCTTATGGCGTGTTCTGCTACAGAACAATGCCATTTGAACTGAAAAACGTGGGAGCAACATACCAGCGGATGATGCAGAAGTGTTTAGCCACGCAGATTGGCAAAAACGATCAAGTATATATTGACGATGTCGTCATACCAACAAAGAAAGGATCAACCTTGATCGAAGACCTGAAGGAAACTTTCGACAACCTCGACAAATTCTGCCTCAAGCTGAATCCGACAAAGTGTTCTTTTGGCGTTGCTGCCGGGGAACTCCTCGGGTTCCTAGTCTCAGCAAGAGGAATCGAAGCTAACTCAGAAAAAATTCAAGCCATTATGACAATGAGGAAGCCAACAAAGATAAAGGAGATACAACAACTGACGGGGTGAGTCGCAGCTTTGAGCAGGTTCGTCGCCAGGCTAGGAGAAAAGGCGTTGCCGTTCTACGCTTTGATCAAACAAGGAGAGAAATTCCAGTGGAACAAGGAGGCGGATAGAGCTTTCTAAGATCTTAAGCGCACAATCTCGACAACACCAATCTTGGTAGCGCCTAAGGAAAAGGAACCTCTCCTGCTATACATTGCAGCCACGCCTCAGGTGGTTAGCACAGTCCTCGTGGTTGAAAGAGAAGAAGAAGGCAAACTACATGGAGTGCAGCGGCCGGTATACTTCGTCAGCGAAGTTTTATCACCCTCAAAACAGCGGTACCCGTAGTACCAAAAGTTAGCATATGGAGTGTTCACTACTGCAAGAAAATTGCGACACTTTTTGTCGGCACATCCGATAACAGTAGTCAATGAGGTGCCTCTATCCAATATATTAAACAATCCAGAAGCTACGGGTCGTGTTTCCCTTTGGGGAATAGATCTTTCCCCTCGGAACATCACATACGAAAAAAGAAAAGCAATAAAGTCACAGATCTTACCAGACTTCATCGCAGAGTGGATGGAGTTGCAAAATACGGGACCACCAGATTTGTCGAGAACGTGGACTATGAACTTTGACGGGTCTAAGAGATTAGAAGGAGCTGGAGCTGGCGTCATATTAATATCACCTCAAGGTGACAAGTTGAAATATGTGCTGCGGATGACATTTCCAAACGCATCTAATAACGAGGCAGAGTACGAAGCGCTTATACACGGGATGAAGATGGCAAAAGCTTGCGGAGCGACTCGATTAAAAATCTTTGGCGACTCACAGCTGGTAGCTCAACAGGTGATGAACCAGTGCGACGCAGTCAATGATAACATGATAGTATATAATGAACTCGAGAGGTTGTTCGACGATTGCGAAGTAAATCATATCAACAGACTTAGCAACGACGAAGCCGACGTTCTTGCAAACATCGGGTCGTAGTGTCTAGCAATACCACCTGGTGTGTTCTGGGAAGAGATAGCTGAAAGATCAACCAAGGCGAAGAAGCAGCAGAAGAAGGAGAAGGATGAGAAAACCTCGGGGGCTCCAGTAGCACCAACGCAAGACGAGGATGAACCACACATAGTAATGATGGTACAGATTCGTTGGATGCAGTCTTACTCAGCATATATCTTAAGGAAAGAACTACCCGACGATCCAGTCGAAGCAAGGCGAGTTATCAGACGCTCGAAAGCCTTTACTGTGGTCAAAGGAGAGCTGTACAAGCGAAGTATTTCGGGACTCCTACGGAGATGTGTCACACCTGAATAAGGAAGGCTTATTATGAAAGATGTACACAAAGGAGTATGTGGCCATCACGGAAGCAGTCGAGCCATAGCAGCCAAGGTTTTTAGAGCAGGCTTTTATTGGTTGACAACAATCGAGGATGCAAAAGACATAGTGCGAACTTGCGATGTGTGTCAAAGGTTTGCCGCAAAACCTCATTCTCCGGCAGCAGAGTTGAGGCCAATACCGCTGTCATGGCCCTTTGCTCAATGGGGTCTTGATATGGTGGGAAAATTGCACAAATCTTGGCCAGGAGGATACGAGTATATGCTCGTAGCTATCGACAAGTTCACAAAGTGGATAGAAGCAAAGCCGATAAATTCACCAGACGGGGCATCCGCAGTCAAGTTTGTCAAGAGCATATTCTTTCGATTTGGAGTTCCTCACAGTATTGTCACAGACAATGGTAGTAATTTCACATCCAAGGAATTCAAAGCATACTGTGCAGAAGTAGGCATCAAACTACAGTTTGCGTCAGTCGCGCATCCGCAAAGCAATGGACAGGTTGAGAAAGCAAACGGCGTCATCTGCAACGGCATCAAGAAGCGTCTATTAGCACCATTGGAAAAAGCACTATACACGTGGCCAGAGGAGTTACCCAGTGTGTTGTGGAGTATTCGAACAACACCAAATACAGCGACACAGGAAACTCCATTTTTCATGGTCCATGGAGCTGAGGCAGTATTGCCAATAGAGATAGAACATAACTCCCCGAGAGTGGTGGAATTCAACAAAGAAACTTCGAGAAAAGCATTAGAGGATGACGTCGACGCACTGGACGAAGCTCGTGACGAGGCATTGGCAAAGGTCACTAAGTACCAGCAAGATATGAAAAATTACCACAGTCGACGTTTGCAACCAAGATCCTTCCAAGTAGGTGATTTGGTTCTTCGGCTCACACAAACTAGCCATGAGAAACTCGAATCGCCATGGGTCGGTCCTTACATCATCACAGAAGTAATCAAAGGAGGAGCATACAGGATAAAGGACAAAAAGACTGGGGTTGCTGAGCCAAATCCTTGGAACGTGGCGCAACTTAGGCGGTTCTACGCCTAGAGTCGAAATATAGTCTTCCTTGTAAAAATACAATATACTGAAACACCCGCGAGTTTTCAGACGCACTCTTTTCCTTTCAGGGCACCGAGTGGGGCTGAAAGGTTTTTAATGAGGCGGGCTCGCGGTGCTGCAATATAGTAAAGATCTTGGTGACATACATCTTCTTTATCGACACGCTCGGGGGCTCGCGCCCAGCAATTACAATATATACATACATCACCGAAAAATATAACTCGCAAAAATATTTTGCCTTGGTGCAAAACACCTCGCAAAATCAATAAAGATACAAAATAGTGGTCAACAAAACGCTCGGGGGCTTGTCGAAACAAAGATAGCTCAAGATATTTGACAATATATATATTATGTACAATATACAGATGTTCATCGACAGGGAAAAACAACAAAGAAATTCTTCAATCATCCCCCAGTATATCATCTATATTGATCCTCTCGTTATTTGTGCCACCAATACTATGTTCAGCATAGCTACCTCTCACGAAGAATTCGGAATCTAGACGAAGCAGTTCATCCATCATTTCTTCGGCTACTGGAGTTACAGCGTCGTCGATCTTGTCGATATTTCTCCTCCTCTTAGTCAGCTTGGCTTGGCATTTCGCGACAATCTTGGTCATATCTAACTTCGGGTAGCAGACCTGCAACATAATCATGGCAAACCTTGCTTCGGCAGTCAGCTGAGCCTTTATAAAACCATGGATCCGAGGAGCATCCCGAAATTGGTTCATCGGGTCAGGGAGAGTTTTTGGCGGGGAGTTGCGAGGAAACATGACATTGAAAACCAAGGACAGCGTCTTGGCGCAGAAATCAAGAAAATCGCGGAACTGACCAGCGCGGTCTTGGAATCTGACGATTTGCCGAGTACGATCAGGCGTCGCCCAGAAATTTGAACCATGTTCCAAAGCCAGTTTGATAAGCACATTGGACCGAGCTTCAATCGCGTTGGTCCTCTGCAGACGTATTCAAAAAAGCACCTACCCAATGAAAGTATCTATGAGACGAGGAAAATAAGCAAGGCGAAAAACTGGAAAGAAATTGAAATCGAGAAGTTTTACCTGCCATATCCAAACTAGCATCGTTCATCAGTTGAAGCATATATTCTTCTCGCAAAGAAGCTTGTGCAGATTCAGCAATTGCGTTTTCCTTCAAAGCCAGAGCTTCCTGAGCCTGTTGAAGAGCAAGTTTCTCTTTTTCGGAAGATTTCCGAGATTGCTCCATTATCACGAGAGCTTGTTTTTTCATCGACTGAAGTTGCTGTCAAAGTTCGTGCATATCTTCCGTTTGATCAGTACTCGAAGAAGTCTCGATAAACTCGGTAGCAGCAGCTTTTCTCGAGAAAGATACAGCCGGCAACGCATCAGATGGACGAGGCATCACGGTATAGTTGTCAAAAACCAACTGGAGAAGAAATTTTTTGATATCAATAACTTGACAACATAGATTTCCATTGATTCATTTGGATATTTACACATTACAAAAAGAGGGTTCCTAGTGAACCAAGGATCAACTGTCGCCAAAGCTATCACGGCGACAACGACAAAAGAGAAAAGAGCAAAATAAAGATAAGAAGACAAGACGGTCTACTTGACCTCCGGCTTTGATGAACTAGGGGCAGGAGTCGGTTTGCATCCGAGGAAGGAGAGGATCTTCTTTGACTTCGGCTTAGCAGCCTTAATCAAAGATTGCCATTTCTTCGTATCCATCTTCTTTGCATCACCAACCTTCGCCCAGTCGACGTCTTGTTGGCTGTCCGCAACCAATGCAATGGTGCCTTCAACCCCAATCTTCAAGCCTTCTTGACGAAGACCCAGCCCAAGATCTGCTTGAGAGTTGAAGCACTTGGTCAGAGTAGCAAAAGTATCGGGTTCTTCTTTCTTCGCGAAGAAGTAAGGAAAAAGCTGCGATAGACCCAATTTAGCGTCAGCAAGGCCTTGGCCTGCCTTGTCTCCATGAATTTCAAGGAGGGAGAGCGCGTCGAGAAGACGATCCCCTTCAGGATGCTTGAGATCATAATCTTGCTGCGTTCTCCCTGATGAGGCAAAATGCAGCTTGTCAGCAAATAAGCAAAGAACAGTATGGTTATCCAAAGAAATTACAATGGTCAGAGTACTTACTAACAAAACGTCGACTCTGCGACTCCAAACGAGTGATGATTTCCCTCTCACGAGCAGATTGCTGAGCTATGTTTTCACTTAAAGAGTTTTCCGCGTCCTGAAGTCTTTTTCGAAGATCTTCGACGGCGGTGGCATCTGATTCAGCTTTCTTGCGAGCTTTTTTGCTTTGCTCTAACTCAAGAGCAAGAGCATCAGCGCGCTTGTTAGCTTCAGCAAGGTTATCTAGCAAAATAAAGGATGACAAATGTCACGACAAAATAGAAGGATGAGAATATACTCAACGGAAAGAGGCAAGAAAAGAATACCTTCAAGCCTCTTAGCATGATCACGGTACCCGATGAATTGGGTACCAAGACGAATAAATTCCTTCATGAAAGGCTGAAAGGGGAAACGAAGGAGGAAAAATCAACATAGGAAGCAAAAGTTCGAGAACGAAAAATAAAAACCAAGGGAGAATCGAAAGTGCTAAAAAGGTTGAAATGTAAATGAAAGGAGGACTTACATCATCCAGCGAAGGAGTCGTAGAACTACTGGCCAAAAGAGTGGATTCTTTGCATGGCTCAATCCTTGCTCTCTTTGGCGATGAGGCTCGGGGGCTCCCAACAGGAGACGGGTGCCCTACATCTTGTTGAGGAGGCGAGGTTTCGTCGGGGCGAGTCTCCGATAGAACTAAAGTACGTGACGTGCTCGTTTGAGCAGTCACGTTAACAGGAGGATCTTCTTCCTTGCCACTATTAAACCAAGCAAAATTATAAGAAACACGACATACAAAATGTCGGGAACAAAAATAGAAAGGCGACAGAAGCTTACGAGCTAACAAGAGCATCGTCGTAAGGGTTAAAAGTTGTCCCTTCTTCTTCGGGGACAGCTTCTTCGGCAGGAGGTTCGCCGGCTTTGGAGGTGCCAGAGTCGACAATTTCATCCCTTTTTCTTTTGTTCCCTGGAGAAACAGCAGACGGAAGAGAGTGTGTCGACTCAGTGGCTTCAGAATCAACTTCTCTTTCAGAGGAAGCCGCAGATTTGCGAGAACCCGCGACTTCGCTCTTAGGGCGAGAGGTACCCTGGTTGTCGTCGGTGACAACAGCCCGTTCTTCAACTTCCCTACCTTCAGGAAGAGGAGGAAGAGAAGCTAGAACTTGATGATTCTACAAGGACAAGATATGTCGACAAGAAGTTATATAAGGGGTATCAGCAAAATAGTAGTCGATAAAAATTCGAAAGGGAAAAATAGTAGTCGACAAACTTTACCTCGGGGAGGGCGTTGGCGCCACTATGTGGCTCCACGCGGCAAGAGGGTGGAATGGCATCTTTCTCGCTGAGCGACGAAATTCTTCGGATAAGCTTCTCCAAGTCCTTTACTGTGAGATCCTTGGAGAGCCGGTCGACATCTTCCTCGCCAGCGTACATCCAGAGGAGGTTTTTGCGAGCCTGCAGAGGCTGCACCCTAATCCTAAGGAAATAAGCTGTAATTTGGATACCCGACAGTTCTATGCCACGAGTATTTTGAAGCTCGTGGATACGAGACATCAGCGCCCCTGTCGCCGTTTTCTCCTCCTCGGTGGCCTCCACGTCCCAGGATTGGCGGCGAATAATTTCGGCACCTCCATCAAACGGAGCAATGTTGTACTCCGATGAGTCGGGGCACTCTTCATGGACATATAACCACCTTTTTCGCCACCCTTGTACGGAGTCGGGGAATTTGACGTCGAAGTATTCGACATCAGAGCGAACGCAGATAACAACACCACCTATGTTGTAGGTGATGTTGTGGGAGCCAATACGGTGGAGGCAGAAGATGCGTTTCCACAGAGCCCAATTAGGATGGACTCCGAGGAAGCACTCACAAAGTGTGATGAAAATAGAGACATGGAGGATGGAGTTGGGAGTCAGCTAATGAAGCTGCAACCCATAGACAAAGAGAAAACCACGGAGAAAATCATGGATGGGGGCAGAGAGGCCGCGGATAAGATGGTCAACGAAACTAACCCGATATTGGATAGGAGGAGTCGGGTAGCTTTCTTCGCTGGGAAAGCGAAGAGCGTCTTTCTTCTTCATTAGCCCAAGCTTCTTCATCAGATTGATGTCCTGATTGGAAATCTTGGATCTTTCCCACTCCCCCGTCCCCAGATCTTGCACCGCCATCTTGGACTCGGGAGTGCTGTGCTTGGTGAGTCTTGCGCGAGGTGGCATCAAGAGAGCAGAGATGCGGCGCAGTGAAAGGATGAACGGAGGAAGAAGAAGACTTTTTTATAGGGAATTTGCGAATCGACGCACCGTTGGATGGAATAGTTGAGAGATGGATTCTTTACACGTGGCTAAGGGGTAAATGCGTATTTTAACTGTGAAGGAACGGAACAGGTGCTATAGTGCGCGTGCCAGAAAAAGCGGAGGACGTGTGTCCCCCACTTGCACGACGTGTCAAATTGCTGTGGGTTTTGGGCCCGCAGGACAGAGAGAGGATAGTGCTCGCGTCTTCCTGATACAGTGGTCGTGGCTATCATCAACACTGATGTCACCTGGCCAAGTGAAAATCTCGGTTGTGAAGTTAATGGAATTGGCGACAGTAAAAGACTATTGGCAATCTCGAGAGCCTTTGATCAAATACAAGTTTTTGATCAAATGCTCGGGGGCTACTTTTGAAAAGGAAGATTTCGGGTATAGCAAAATAGAAATGGCGAGAGCCTATGATCAAATGCAAGCATTTGTCCATAGCCTCGGGGGCTACTCCCACCAGCGCACCCGATAAATATGGAAGATTTCGACACGTTATCAATATAGCGACAAGAGAAGATGCTGAAACGGTGAGCCTATAACCAAGCACAAGTACTTGGTTGTAGACTCGGGGGCTACTTCCATCGGGAACGCTGTTCGCGTGCCCGATGAAACTGTAAAAAGCATGATGAGCATATTTCAAGTTATACAAATAACTCTTCATATACTCCCATCGGGAAGGCAAGATAAAATATAAGTCATCCACTGACTCAAGAAAATGTGCTATTCCAACAGCCGGAAAAGCACTCGACAAAATATTCTCAGAGCGCCAAAAGCCGCGAATAATCTCTGAATGCCGCGAAACTCTGTGAAGGTAAGACCCCAGATCCGTTCTGAGTGGCGTGGCACCGTCTCTGACGTCGGTTTTCTACTTTTATCCGTATCAACAGATACGAAGAAAAATCCTAACGGACGCGTTAGGTACCCGATAAAAACTATGACTGGGATTCGACATCTGGTAAGACCTTAAGCGGCGCATGTCGAATTTACACCAGTATCCCGAGATCATGTCCAGGGACGTGATCTTGAAGTAGGTATTGGTGGATTGCCACAAGAGCAGTTAACTAGTACCTGATCCGTCAGATGAACTAGCCCCAATTACTGATATTCCTGTACAATATATGATCGAATGATTAAAAATATAAGATCAACTCGAAGAAGTTGTGTCGATTCGAAGAAATGTGGTTAAAATTATGAAGTTGGAGATTTTACCTGATTCTCCGATTCAAGAAAAATCTCGGGGGCTACTGACATAGGCATTCCCAATGGGCCTGCCAGAAAAGGTACCAGGGGTTTATTGAAAGCCCACGACCCGAAGAATATGAAGACTCGGAAGCCCAATTTGTATTTAGGAAAGATAGAGTTGTATTAGGAAATATAGAGATGTGTAACTTTACGGGTAGGACTCAGAGAGCCTCCCGGAATATGTAACCGTGTGTAATACGAATCCCTCGGCTCCGCCTCCTATATAAGGGGGAGTCAGGGGACAAAGAAAGCAATCGATTCATTGTCAACAGAACCCTAGTTTTCTAATCGTCGAGTACTTTCCGGCTGAAACCTTCGAGATCTACTTGCCCTCTACTTCCAACTAAATCCTAGTCTACAATACGTAGGCATTGATAAGTTAATCCCTTATCAATAAGTTTAAAGGTCTGTGAACAATAATATCAAAGAAAAAGATTCTTATTTAGCTTCATATCGTATCTTCACAAGGATCATAGGCTCATCCGTATCTCCAAAATCCTGAGTTCAAAATCGATTTTCAGGGGAGCCTAGGAAAGAATTGATTCGACATCTTGCCTTGGAAGGATCCCCTCCTTTCTTTAATTGTTCTCCAGGTCCAATTTCATGAACTGGTTGCCGGCCGCCGAAAAGACCCTCCTACATCGTTGACTTGGTCAATTTGGGCTATATGATGCTAGTCGACTCTCTTCTCAGTGGGCCAGATCGGCTAAACGGGCTGCCAGCCCACCCAAAATCGTAGAACATGTGCCAAACGTTTTGACTGTTGTGGAATAGAATTTGAGGATCTAGGAAAGCTGGACTACTTTCGAACACACCCTAGAGTTAGCCGAGATGAAACAAAAGATGAGTTTTCTTAAAATGGTACCAACACCGCTTTTTCAATATGGAGGTATAGTCCTAGCCTCTGCATCAATTGATGCATATGGCCATTCATTTATTTCATAGTAGTAGCAACAAAATAGTTCAATGTTTACAATCACGGATCAGATAAGGTCGAAGCATGAATCAACCAAAGAAAAATGAGGCTCATACAGCAACTATCTATCTATAACTCTATTAATATGCCACCACCCAGTAGTCTGGAAAAAGAAGTCATGAGCAACCATTAACAGCTGGTTGCATCGATCCAGTAACCATATCCTCCCGTTGATCCTCCGGGAGTAAGAAGGCCCAAAGCTGGATCCAATGAGTAGCCTGACGGATAACCTGCAAGAAATTAATACCCTTTTGTCGGTTAAAAATAATATCATTCCTGGTTCTCCAAATTCAATAAAGAGCAGAAACGCCAATGTGAATCCTATCTTTATCGATCTTTTTCACCCCATTCAACCAACTACCAAACATATTAGTTGGAGGAGGAATGTTATAAGCCCAGTATACCATGCACCATACAATTTTAGTGAAAGGACATTCTAAAAAGAGGTGATGAACGGTTTCAACTAAATCACAAAAACAATATTTTTAACAACAATTTCACTTTCGTTTAGCCAAATTATCCTTAGTTAAGAGCACCTTATTGCTAAGAAGCCACATGAAGATTTTAACTTTCAGGGGGATTTTCAACTTCCAAAGATATTTATGAATGGTACCAGCACCGTAGTTACTTTAGATATTATTGGAAAATGAATTTATGAAAATGATTTTTCACATTTTAGTTCTAAATTGATGCTGATATGTAAACTTTTAGTATCTTATTCACCAGTTGGGAGAAACCAAAAAAAGAGAAAACATACTGATTTTACTGGCCACATATACATTCTCTATCAATTTTCATTTTTACTGGCGGCATACTAACTATAATCCTTCATTTAGTTTTGTGATATTGTATAATGTTATACAAAATCATGAATTTAATGAGATATAATTAATAATTATTGTGCCACAAAGTATGTCAAGACACCATTCACGAACTCCCCCTTCAGTTTATACTAATATAATGCACTAGTGAGATCAAGTGAGAATTAATAAATTTGATGCTCCTCAGAAAGTTCAGCCAAAAAATGACCTGACATAGCTAAATTAGTTCAACGCAGTAGAGGATGCCATTGACAACAAATAATTAGAATTGATTAAATTTTAAATGTGAGTCAACTGTTTGCAAAACTATTTGAAAGGGCTTATTATCTCAGCTCTCGCTTGAGAAGCGCATGCAAGGTTGACAAGCTGTCCATTGCTCCACAGTTTAAGCTAGATCCAGTAGAGCATGTCGCGATCCAAACCGGCCGCTGTCTCCTCTTTCCATTTCATGATAGCTGAGCCCTGACCACACCAGCTATTCTCTCTCTCCCCCCAATGGTCCTCTGATCTCTCTCATCTTATTCCCTACCTGGGACACTGCCAAATGCCACCCCGCCTCTTCCCTGATCTCTATCACTCTAGAGTCTAGACCTTAGAATTCTACCCTCCCCTCATCATTTTCCTCTCTTTCTCCCAAACACAAAACCCAACAGGAAAATGATATGGCACTCATAGCCTATTCACCCAATCCTACATCCCCTTCGTCTCCTCCTTGAAACCAACAAGAATTCACACGCTCACAAAAATAATCGATTGCTAGCCACAATGAGCACTCTTCCTCCCGAGGCTCGTGCTATTACTGCAGCAGCGGCTCCTGATCTCTCCCTGCACATCAGCCCTCCTTCGCCGGACACGGCCGTGGCAGCGGTGAAGAGGCACCACTTCCTGGAGGTACTACACCGGCCGACCCAGACCCATGGGTTCAAGGAGAGCTCGTTTGCCGTGGCGAGGCCTGCGGGTGGTGGCAGGAAGAGGAGCTCGAGGGCTCCTAGGATGCGGTGGACCACCGCGCTCCACGCGCACTTCGTGCGTGCCGTCCAACTCCTCGGTGGCCATGAGAGTATGTTCATGTAAAAGCTCATGTAATATTGGACCAATAATTAATTCCCTATTTAACAGTAGGGTAGTTATACACCAGTAGATGCGACTAGTTGATGTGATGGTGCTGTTTTCTTGGATTTTTCCTCGGTGGTATTTCAAAATGGGTTCTTGAGCCTAAATGGGCGATTGTTTAATTAGTAGGTATATATGTTAATTATGCATAAGAAATCCTTGCCAATATGTGTTTCCGTTTGTTAATGTTTCTTTAGTCTCCTATGTTTTCTCTCCGGATTATCATTTCCTAAGAAGATAACACCAAATATAGTAAATTTTGTTTCATTCATCGAGAAGTATAGTGTCATATGATTAATCGTCAAGCTTGTGAGTTTATACTTGATTTAATTTCTCTTTATGCATGTGTCACAACTCACAAGCTCTTGTTGGTTTCTCAAACTCAATTAATTTACTCCGTTTTTTGTTGCAATTTCTTCCAGGAGCTACACCAAAGTCAGTCTTGGAACTGATGAGCGTGAAGGATCTTACACTGGCACACGTCAAGAGCCACCTGCAGGCAAGTAATACCTCATGGAGTCTTCTGGCCGTAGTACTATAATTTTTCACCTGCATGCACTCATGCGTATGCATGCTGCTATCTCAACAAACCATATTTTTATATACCCTTTTATATATTCTGCTAGCTTCTGACCACTCAAAAACAAAAGGAAGTATGGTAGCTTCTCACCAAGTACATCTTGTCGTTTTTTTTTCTCCGTAATGCATATACACCCCATAATTATTTACTCTTCGGAAACTAAAGCAAAATGCAGCACAATAGATTAAGCTAATTAATTTCTCTTTGCTAATAATGTTCTACATATTCTCTTCCATGCAGATGTACAGAACAGTGAAGGGCACAGATAAATCATGTGTTGCAGGTAAAAAATACATAGTGCCTAGATCCTTTAACACCTTAATGGCTCGATCCCCTTGGAATTAGTTACATGGCTTCAGTTGGTTTATTCAAGCTCATGTCACATACAGTGCTGAACTATTGGCATGGGATAAGAGTGTGTCATCTCTAGCAGTCTAGCTATAGCTCCAAGCCTGTGTGCCCCATAAGCACAACTGTAGAGATAGTTTGTACCCAAATGTTTGTATTGTGTAGTGTGATAAGACACATGCATTAATTTAACTATATATATGCGGTCTGTTTGCAGGCCACGGCCAGACCAGAGACATGGGCTTTCTGAGAAGGGGTGCCATTGGTGATGACGTGATCCCTAGATTTCATGAGTCCAACTGCGACATGGTCAATCATACGACTAATAGGTATATAAATTAATCTACTCTACTAGAAAAATATAACCGGTACGGTGTCAATCAATTATTAAAGGTGCATTGTTTCATTATCTTGGCTCTTGTGTCAGCAAGATTCTGCAATTTTGCTGCATTTGGAGTAGTACTAGTATGCATGTGTTGTACGCATGCATTTACATCACATACCTTATTTATATTGAGGGAAGTCCATTTTTCATCCTTAAACTTTCAGGAGAGCCCACTTTTCATCCTAAATATTTTATTTGGTACAGATGGACCCTAAACTTTGCTGACCCTTTCAAACGTCAGGGTCTCTTGATTTTCTTCGTAGATGAAAACCAGGTGGAAAAAAGTCCCGCTCCTCTGGCTTGAAAACCTGGATTTTTTTTTTCTAAAATTGGCTTAGTATGATTGATTTTGGTGAAAGGTTTGGATTTTTAGCACCCATGTTTTCAAGCTGGCTCGGGTCTGTTTCATGTTTTCCCAAAAAGATCAGTAGAACCAGGCGCTTGAACGAGTTTGTAAACCGTAGGATCTGTTTTTTACCAAATAAAACATTTGAGACCAAATGTGAACTTGTGTGCACATTGAAGGATGAAAAATGGACTTTCTTCTTTTATATCCCTCCTGCCTTGTGTCACCTGGACGATTACGGGCATTAAATTAGAAATGTCATATAGTAGTATGTTACTACCATATTTTTCCTCGGTGATTCTGAGTTTAGTTAAAATAAGAATTTGTAATGTTTGATCAAATACTTAGCAAAACATATTAACATCCATAGTATAAAATCTATGGTATTAGACCGCTATAAAGTATATTTTTTTATTATATGCATTTTGTACTGTGAATGTTGATAGTTTTTTCTATTTCTTGGCCAATATTTACAATGTTCGAAATAATAAACCAAGAGTGGTAGGTAAACTAAAACATAAGAGTATATCTAAATGATGCTGCATCCAGCCATGTAACTAATTCCAAGTAGATCGACCTTCACTAGTTGCATATAGACAATAGTAAACCCAAAACACTAGACTATGGTTTTGGGTTTACTATTTCATAATTTGCTACTTGATTGGAAGTCCAAGAGAAATGGTACCAATATAACCTGGAAATCCTGAACTGCCATACATTAAAAGAGTGACATTTGGTGGCTATATCAGAAGTTAACCCCTTTCTTCTTGGGCTCGTGATTGTCGTCATGGTGCGAGGGTTGTGGCCCTAGCCCATTGTGTTGGGGTGTTAGATCTGGGTACTTCGGGTGAAACCCTTCCCTCTCTCTTGCCAACTCCGCATCCGCACTTGCCGACGTGGGTCATATTGTGGAGATATGTGATGACTTCTACCCCCGGCAACAGTTTTTCAGGTGAAAGCCTAATATATCTTATTTGCTGGATCTACTGGTGATGTCATTTCTCAACCTTGATTCATTCATCATGAGAGTTGGATCCCATTATTGGTATCCGGTATTCGCCATGTGAAATATCACGACTAAAATAAGATTGGCTTTTGATGCGTGTCTCTGCATGGCGATTCTTGTGGCAATGAAGATGGTGGCTAAGTATCTTCATATTCAACTACGTGGCGTGGATGTTCGGTTTCCTATGCATTGTTTCATCTTGCCATGGTGGTTATGGAGCTGCCACGCCGTGATGACAAGATGGTGATGGCACGATGCTGGTCCAATGACTAGACATTGTGACTTGCGTTGCCGGGCTTGATACAATAGTACGGGTGGCGATCGATGCTTCACTATTTGACCGTGCGAGGATGACATTCTTGGTTTGTTTCAGTGAACGACCTTTTCTATATGTTGATTTTGTGTAGTCGTGGCATGTTTGCAGGTGGTGCATTGTGCCTAGGTTCGTTAGGTTTGGCCATGTTTGTAAGCCTGAGTTTTTGCTCGGTTTTCCTAATCCGCAATAGTGTAAGGAGATTTTCCTTCATGTTTTGAAAGGGTAAACTAAGTGATATATATTTCCATTAAAGAAACATGCATGTACGGTAGTCGGTAAAATTTATAGATCTAGATATGTCGTATTTCATGATTTAATATGAAGCCCCGTCCCTTTGGAGAACACTTTTAATTTAGAACTAAGTGATTATGTAGTCATTCTTATGACACTGTCCTTTGGCATATGCTGTCATTTGAACCATACCTATGATAATTGATATGCACCCCATCCCAGAGAATATATGCTGGAAATAAAAAAAACCGATCTCTCGTAAACCCGGTTAACCCCCCCCCCCCCCCTCTCGTTGTCCCAAATACGTATATATCATCTCTATGACACATGTGACCAACATACATATTGTATTTTATTTCTTAAAGATTGTGGAATATAGGGGATATTATCAGGGGAGGAATATATTCATAAGGGGGAACATATATGGAGATATAGGGACGGGATTTCCGGGGATCACCTAGAGTTGCTCTTATCTTGACCTGAAATTATATACTTCCGCCGTTATTAAATAGGTATTTCACTTTTATCTAGATAGATATGTATCTAAATACATTTTAGTTAAAAATATATCAGTATCTAGATAAAGTTAAGACACCTATTTTTAGACAGAAGGAGTATCATAGTTTGATTAGAGGTAGTGCACACAAAAGTGCCCCGTGAGAAAGTAAGTTAACCAAGCATTAGAAGCAAATGGGGCTCCCTATGCTTACGAGAGTAGTAACTAGCAAGGCGCAGCCTTTCTTAACCCTGTCAGTCAATGCCTTATTCAGCTAAAATGACGAAAATTTACATCATACTTTTATTCTGTCACGCGTCAATCCCCTGTCGAGCTGCAACTTTCTCCCTCTAGCTACCTATCTGACGATCTCGCCTCTTTCAAAGAGCAAGCGTACGTGCCTCTAGGTGACAGCTGCATGACTGGTCGACTGCTGCATTGTACCACCCCCAAGCTACAAAAATTTGTACCGTGCTCCTGATTGCAAACTCCCATGCACGCATGCATGCAACCACTTCCATATATCGTTCTCTGTCCTCCCACAACTCTCTCTATCTCAAAATTGCACTGGTCAGTGGGGCTAGATGACTAGATCGGTAGCTCCACCTCATGATGAATATGGAGACCTTTTTCTCTCCATTTGTAATTTACAGAAACCATGTTCTGCATGGTTTTTTCTGTGAGAAGGCTTTAGAGATACACTCTGGGGCTTGTGTTTTTGGCTGATCAGATCAGATCAGATGATTCAGATCCATATCAATTGTCCCTCTGTGTGGCCGGCCCTAGGGTGTGGTGGAATCTTGCTAACAACAGGTAGAAGAAGACAAGGGCAACTCCATTGACATTGACCAGGAGGAAAGCATGCCCTGCCCTTCGCCGAAATAGTGGCGAGCATGGACAAGCCACTTGGCAGCACTAACACAGTCACACTGGTGTGGTGGCCTTCTGATTAGAAAACCTCCAGACATGTTTCTCCAACCCATGGCCTCCTCTCTTTTGTCAGGTATGTTGGTGGTCATATCTCATGATTGGCTCGCCTAGCTAGGTAGATGCTCCCACTTCAGGTAGTTAAGTGTATTAATTAGATGATCGAAGTTCCGGCCTCTTTGATTCAAACGATTTTATTGAAAATTGGAGGAATCAAATCCATAGAAATATTTCATACATCGGTTGCTTGATTCATAGGATTGAATCGCGTAGGAATTTTTCGTAAGGAAACATGTGCATAGAGTTCACTATTTTAGTCCTTAGATGTGAGCTCTATGCATGCCGCCTAATTTTTCTTTTAGTACTGCTTTGGCAAGATGAGACCTCCGGTCTCTGATATCGTAGTAAACTGATGCACTAGCCAGGCATCGAAACGGGGCGGAAGTCGGGAATCCAAATGGTGCCTTTGTAGCTAGATCCAGCCACTAGCTGTGCGCTAGGCGATCACTTCCTCGAGGATAATCCATAGTGATGTTTCTGGTGTTTGCATGATCGTACGACAGCAGGTCCTTGACATGAACTTCCGACTCATATATGCATTGACTGATTGGTTTTCGTACTGTGTACCGCTTGCATGCATGCAGGAGGTCAGATTCACCAGCTGGAGAGCAGGATCATCAGGACGCATGGAAGAGACGGGCAGCAGCAGACGCAATGGTGCCATTGACGATCTCCGAACCACGCCAGGATCGCTTCCACACCGGAAAGCCGTCGCCAGCGAGCTACACCAGCAGCAGCAGCCGCGACGACGCCGATGATACCGAGAGCTTCAGATGGTCAGCGGTGCCACGGCGGCGGCTGCGCTACCACGAGGGCGGCGATGGCGGCTGTGCAGGTGACCGCCGTGAGCTGCAGTACCAGCAAGGCGCAGCCGTGGCCATGGCACCGAGCCTGGAGATGAGGCTGGGTAGGCAGGGGTGGCAGCAGATGGAGTCCTCGGCGTCATCAGCCTCCAATGAGCTAACCCCGATACTCAAATGCTTGTGAAATGATTATAAGAAGTACTCGTGGTATTAATATGTTCTTAACTAATTAACTATATTAGGCAAAGTAAACATCAACAAAAGCAGGAGCAACCAACATGTTCTTCTTGGTGTGGTTTTCCTTAGATTTCTTTTTTATAAAAGTTGCAAGGTGTTACTTCTGATTCTTTGTCTAGATAATTGCGTTTGGACAGATTATCTTCTGCAACAATAGTAGATTAAAACCCTACTTATGTACCACCTTAATCCTTAAAGATTAGGGTTTATATTTCCCATTGAGTTGATTTGTGCATTAATTCAGTAGTTCGGCATGGAGAGAGACACACTAGTGGAGAAGGGCCTTTCGTCCCAAGCTCCTGGGAGCAAATGCCACCGTTTGAACCAAACCGGGACCAATGGGGGGCATTGGTCCCGGTTCGTTCCGCGCTGGACGACCCCACCCATTGGTCCCGGTCCGTTTGGAGCCTTTGGTCCCGGTTTGTAATACAAACCGGGACTAAAGGGGGTGTGGCAGGGCGTGTCAGGCCTCCGACACCTTTAGTCCTGGTTTTATTCCAAACCTGGACCAAAGGCCCATCCTTTGGACCCGGTTTTGGTTACCAACCGGGACAAAGTCCCCATCTGCCTATATAACCTAGCCCTGCCTGACGAGGGATCACCTCGGCAATGCCTATGGATTGTAGACTAGGGTTTCGGGAGAGAGCGACGATGGAGATTTCGGGAGCGAGATTAGGCACACGACGTATCCAGCTTCGGGTCCCCTCGGTGGAGGATCCCTACGTGCTGCTAGCAATCCAGTATATGATCATATGTATGTTTACGGGGTGTCGCCATAGGCGGAACTATGTTGTCTATATTCTGTCTATATGTTCTCCCTCCTATTTCAGGTATCCTGGCTAGCTTTATATATGCAACCAGCCTAAGGTTTTACAAGAGTCCTAGTCGACTACTTCTTTGGGTTGCCTCCATATTGGGCCTTCTCCATATTGGGCCGAGCCGATCCAGGTATAGTAATAATGGGTACCCGAAGGGTATACCCATGTCAGTAGCCCCCGAGTGTCTAGGGAAGTCGAAAACTTGCGTAGAGACTCCAAGCATTATCATCTCCGAAGTCGAAGAAATACAATGCGAGGTCCATGTCGAAGATCATGTGTAGCGTAGATGATGTCGACGATTCTCGAAATTATTTTCCTGTCGGGTGCGCGCCAGTGCTCCCGATGGGAGTAGCCCCCGAGTCTATGGGCAAGTGCTTGCACTTGGGCATAGACTCAAGTTGTACTACTCGATGAAGAACTTGACTATTTCGGGCGCAGCCCCTCTTTTTATCGACTCCTGCTGGAGGACTTGATGAAATTCATGTGCTCCCGGTGGGAGTAGGCTCTACTCGAGTCGTAGAATCGAGTTGAGTCTACAAACCTTGATTGTCATAGATGTTATCGAAGTTATTTTTCTTTATCGGGTGCGCGACCAGCGCTCCCGATGGGAGTAGCCCCCGAGGCTACAGCCAAGTGTTTTCACTTGGGTGTAGGCTCAACTTGCTTTTAATCAACTCAACAATTTTTCCTCTTTATTGTATCTTATCGGGAGGGTGAACAATGCTCTCGATAAGAGTAGCTCCGGAGCCTATGGGCAGGTGCTTGCACCTAGACATAGGCTCAAGTTGTACTACTCGAGAAAGATCTTGACTATATTTCTAGGCGCAACCCCCTCTTTTTATCGACTCCTGGCCATTGCTATTTTTATTTGACATCCATATCTATATTGTGCAGGGATAATGGTAAATGGGGCTGGTTCATCTGACGGGTCAGGTACCAGTTAACTGCTCTTGTGGCAATCCCGCAAGAACCTACTTCAAGATCAAGTCCCTGGACATGATCTCGGGATACTGGTGTAAATTCGACATGTGCCGCTTAAGGTCTTACCAGATGTCGAATCCCAGTCATAGTTTTATCGAGTACCTAACGCGCCCGTTAGGATTTTCCTTTGCATCTGTTGATTGATGACCCACAAGTATAGGGGATCGCAACAGTCTTCGAGGGAAGTAAAACCCAATTTATTGATTCGACACAAGGGGAGCCAAAGAATATTTGTAAGCCTTAACAGCGGAGTTGTCAATTCAGCTGCACACTGAAACAAACTTGCTCGCAAGAGTTTATCGATAGCAACAGTTTTATAGCAATAACGAGTAGTGAAATATCAGCGGCGATAGTAACAAAGACAGCAGTAGTGATTATAGTAAACGGTAGGATTAAAATACTGTAGGCACAGGGATGTATGAACGGGCGCTGCATGGATGAGAGAAATCATGTAACAATCAAGGTAGGGCATTTGCAGATAATAATAAAACAGTATCCAAATACTAAATAGCCATAGGCATGTGTTCCGTATATAGTCGTACGTGCTCGCAATGAGAAACTTGCACAACATCTATTGTCCTACCAGTCGGTGGCAGCCGGGCCTCTAGGGAATCTACTGGTAATTAAGGTACTCCTTTTAATAGAGCACCGGAGCAAAGCATTAACACTCCGTGAACACATGTGATCCTCATATCACAGCCTTCCCCTCCGGTTGTCCCAATTTCGTCACTTTGGGGCCTCGGGTTCCGGACAGCAATATGTGTATACAACTTGCAGGTAAGATCATAAAGCAATGAATATCATCATGAATAGATAACATGTTCAGATCTGAAATCATGGCACTCGGGCCCTAGTGACAAGCATTAAGCATAACAAGTTGCAATAATATCATAAAAGTACCAATTACGGATACTAGGCACTATGCCCTAACGATCTTATGCTATTACATGACCAATCTCATCCAATCCCTACCATCCACTTCAGCCTACAGCGGGGGAATTACTCACACATGGATGGGGGAAACATGGATGGTTGATGGAGAGGCGTCGGTGGTGATGATGGCGATGATCTCCTCCAATTCCCCGTCCCGGCAGAGTGCCAGAACGGAGTTTCTGGTCCCGAGACGGAGTTTCGCGATGGCGGCGGTGTTCTGGATGATTTCTGGCAATTTCGTCGAACCCCCCGTGCGCTTTTAGGTCGAAACCCTTAAGTAGTCCAGAGGGGGGCGTCGGTGGCTGCCCGACGCGCCGCCACCATGGGCCGGCGCGGCCCAGGGGCCCACCGCGCCGCCTTATGGTGGGGGAGCCTCGTGGCCCCCCTCCGTCTCGTGTTCTGGTTCCGTAAATCTTCTGTGTAAATAGGCCCACTGTGATTATTTCCGGGGATTTTCCTGAAAGTTGAGTTTCTGCACAAAAATAAGACACCAGGGCAATTCTGCTGAAAACAGCGTTAGTCCGTGTTAGTTGTATCCAAAATACACAAATTAGAGGCAAACAATAGCAAAAGTGTTCGGGAAAGTAGATACGTTTTGGACGTATCAACTCCCCCAAGCTTAGCTTATTGCTTGTCCTCAAGCAATTCAGTTAACAACTGAGTGCGATAAAAGAACTTTCACGAATACATTTGTTCATATGATGTAAATATTCTCATGATATGGACAAGTACTTAGGCAATTCACAATAAGATGCATGCAAATAAAGTCGTCTAATAGCTATGTCAATCATTGAGAAGGTACCAACAAATTAATAATGAGCATCATGAATCTTGTCTATCAGCAAGATTGCAATGTTCATAAAAGGATATGATAAAGTGGTATCTCGCTTGCCCGTATTTGTACAGCAAAACATAAATGCCTAGGCACCTTTGAAGTTTATGGAAAGACTGAAAGTAGAGATTATCAAAGATAAAAGCATCAAAGTTATACCACAGTTAATCACATTTTGGGACAAGCATATTATACTAAGAATGACAGTTGTGCTCTCAAGAAGGTGCTCAAAGAAAGGATGGTGACTCAACGTAAAAGTAAAAGATTGGCCCTTCGCAGAGGGAAGCAGGGATCAACATGTGCTAGAGCTTTTCATTTTTTTTTGAAACAGAAGTAAAATTATTTTGAGAGGTGTTTGTTGTTGTCAACGAATGGTAGTGGGCACTCTAACTACCTCATCAACCAGACTTTCAAGAGCGGCTCCCATGAAGGACGTTATCTCTACCAGCAAGGTAAATCATCCCTCTTCTCTTTTGTTTACACATGTACTTTAGTTTTATTATGGATGACATTCCCCCCAACCTTTGCTTACACAAGCCATGGCTAACCGAATCCTCGGGTGCCTTCCAACATTCACATACCATGGAGGACTGTCTATTTGCAAATTAAGTTGCTTACTGATAAATCAGGGCAAAACATGTGAAGAGAATTATTGATGAATGTTAATTAATTGG
>NC_061512.1:16664405-16690356 GCF_022539505.1 Lolium rigidum | reverse complement strand
GTTTTATAACGGTAGCGATAGTGAAATATCGGCGGCGGTGTAACAAAGACAGCAGTAGTGATTATAGTAAACAGTAGGATTAAAATACTGTAGGCACAGGGATGGATGAACGGGCGCTGCATGGATGAGAGAAATCATGTAACAATCAAGGTAGGGCATTTGCAGATAATAATAAAACCGTATCCAAGTACTAAATAGCCATAGGCATGTGTTCCGTATATAGTCGTACGTGCTCGCAATGAGAAACTTGCACAACATCTATTGTCCTACCAGCCGGTGGCAGCCGGGCCTCTAGGGAATCTACTGGTAATTAAGGTACTCCTTTTAATAGAGCACCGGAGCAAAGCATTAACACTCCGTGAACACATGTGATCCTCATATCACAGCCTTCCCCTCTGGTTGTCCCAATTTCTGTCACTTTGGGGCCTCGGGTTCCGGACAACAATATGTGTATACAACTTGCAGGTAAGATCATAAAGCAATGAATATCATGATGAATAGATAACATGTTCAGATCTGAAATCATGGCACTCGGGCCCTAGTGACAAGCATTAAGCATAACAAGTTGCAACAATATCATAAAAGTACCAATTACGGATACTAGGCACTATGCCCTAACGACCTTATGCTATTACATGACCAATCTCATCCAATCCCTTCCATCCCCTTCAGCCTACAGCGGGGGAATTACTCACACATGGATGGGGGAATCATGGATGGTTGATGGAGAGGCATCGGTGGTGATGATGGCGATGATCTCCTCCAATTCCCCATCCCGGCGGAGTGCCAGAACGGAGTTTCTGGTTTCGAGACGGAGTTTCGTGATGGCGGCGGTGTTCTGGATGTCTTCTGGCAATTTCGTCGAACCCCCCGTGCGTTTTTAGGTCGAAACCCTTAAGTAGTCCAGAGGGGGGCGTCGGTGGCTACCCGAGGCGCCACCACCATAGGCCGGTGCGGCCCAGGGGCCCACCGCGCCGCCTTATGGTGGGGGAGCCTCGTGGCCCCCCTCCGTCTCGTCTTCTGGCTCCATCAATCTTCTGTGAAAATAGGCCCATTGCGGTTATTTCCGAGGATTTTCCTGAAAGTTGAGTTTCTGCACAAAAATAAGACACCAGGGCAATTCTGTTGAAAACAGCGTTAGTCCGTGTTAGTTGTATCCAAAATACACAAATTAGAGGCAAAACAATAGCAAAAGTGTTCGGGAAAGTAGATACGTTTTGGACGTATCATTGATACAGGAAAAAGTAGCTAAACGACGTTAGAGGCGGTGCCACGCCGCACAGGACGGATCTCGGGGTCTTACCTTCGCAAAGTTTTGCGGCATTCAGAGATTTATCCGCGACGGACGCGCCCTGAGAATATATTGTCGAGTGCCTTGTTCGGCTGATGCAATGACCCATTTTGCGGGTTCTTCTATATTTTTCTCAGGCGTGACGAAACAGCCAAATATATTGGGTTCTTCTATATTGTCGGGTACATCACCGATGCTCTTGCTCGGAACAACATGACGAGTCAATGGACCTGAAGATTTGTCCATCCTCTCTCTAATCTCTTTTTTTATGCTCCTCCTTGATGATAATTTCGTCGAGTTCCTTGTTGAAGAAAACATTTCTTCGAGTTCCTCCTTGAGGAAAATTTCTCCGAGTTTTCCTTATGGGAAATTCTTCGAGTCCTCCTTGAGGAAAATTCTATCGAGTTTCTTACTGAAGGAACATTTCTTCGAGTTCTCCTTGAGAATCATTTCCGCGGGTCCTCCTTGAGGAAAATTCTTCGGATTCCCCCTTCAGGAAAATTTCTTCGGGTTCTTCCTTCAGAAAAATTTCTTCAGGTTCTTCTTGAGGAAAATACTTCGGGTTCTTCCGTCAGGAACATTTCTTTGGGTTCATCCTTGAATACAATTTCCTCGGGTTCTCTCTTGAAGACAATTTCGTTGAGTTCCTCTTGAAGACAATTTTGTTGGGTTCCTCCCTGAAGAAGATTTCTTCGGGTTTTCTATTGAAGACAATTTCGTCGGGTCCTCCATGGAGATGATTTCATCGGGTTGTCTTTTATATACTTTGAAATTTGCTTTCTCCTGCACAAATAAATAAACTTTTTCTATCGTTTCCTTGACTCTCTTTTTCGCATGCGGTGTCAGATGCTCAAATTCGATGATATGTAAAGTGAATATATGCCGCACAGCCCCCGAGCGTCGGGTGCGACGAAAGTAAACGATAATCAACTTTTGTGCAAAATAAAAAAAACACTTAGCTTTTTGGACACGATGAAGTCGATGCATGATGAAGTCTTCGAGTGTAAATAAGAAGTCTAGCCAAAGTATAAAACACCAAATAACCAAAGTAGATGCCGCCATATTATTGATGAAGAAATAGTCAAGCCCCCGAGCACTGCTAGGGTGATGTCATGATTGCTGCTTAGACGATGCGTCACAGTTGTTACTCGAGGCGAAGTCATGCTCGAGCTCCCGAGTATTTAGCCATGATGTCGAAAAATGTTGACGGAGTCGCGTTGTAATATAAGGTGAAGCCATTTAGAATGAAGCCATTTTCAATAATATAATATGAGTCCATGAAGATGAATCCAAGATGAAGTATTTGAGATGAATCCATATTGAAGATTACACCATTAAATATAGAGCATAATATTACAGATGAATCCGCCGATATCATAGAGGATGAATCCAAAGAAATCAAGTAATAACCATAAAAGATGAATCCACTGATATCATAGAAGATGAATCCATTGAACTGAAGAAAATAGTTCCAGTAATAACCATATAAGATGAATCCATTGGCCCAAAAACGCATCGGGTAATACTGTATAGGTGTTCAAATAATAACCCAAAGAAAACCAAACCAGTAATCCGAAGAAAATAAATCCACTAAGCCGAAGAAAATAATTTCTCTGAGCCGGAAAAGATATATCCAGAGCCGAAGAAAAGAAATTTACCAAACAACCGAGTATATTTGTGGTAACGAAGTAATGGTGCAACCCCCAGTGTTTAGATGAATTTGCTGTAATAATATAATGGCACAGCCCCCGAGTATTCGGGTGTGGCGAAAGTAAATAAATAACTGAATCTTGGAGGAAAAATACTTAGCTTTATTATTGAATGCGGCAGAGTCGAGATGGAAATAGGTCATCTGGCAGACGGAGTCAACGAAGTAGACACAGCCGATGTAGCGGAGCCACGCGACGTTTAGCCGAAAATATTCGACACGGTGGAAGTAATTGGCATGAAGGAGAGAATCGTCGAATTCGCGGCTGACGAGCCCCCGAGCGAGGCAAGTGCACGGGACGAATTAATCGGAGCTTGTTCCGATCTGAAGTTTTATTGGAGTGCGAAAATCTGCCAGCAAATAACAACACAAACCGAAAAAATATTTGGCCAACTAAATTTTACGAACAGTAACTGATTGGAGATATAGCACCTGATGATCCTTGTGTTCGAATATACTGCGGCCGAGATTTGAAGTGTGTCGTTGTTATCGAAGCTCTGAAATTCTCTGGATTCGCGATGAAATTGCTGCTTGATATTGGCGGAATTGACTCCACCGAAGATGAACTTGAAGGATGTTGACGATGAACTCGACGGATCGCTCCACGCAATTGCGATCTCGACATAGTTGATGATGATGACTCTTCTTTTTCTTGACTTCGATCTTGCCGATGATGCTGACGATGAATCCGATGGATCTCGCCCGGATGACAAAATCCAGTCGTCGCAAATCCCCACGGACGGCGCCAATTGACGAGGGATCACCTCGGCAATGCCTACGGATTGTAGACTAGGGTTTCGGGAGAGAGCGACGATGGAGATTCCGGGAGTGAGATTAGGCACACGACGTACCCAACTTCGGGTCCCCTCGGTGGAGGATCCCTACGTGCTGCTAGCAATCCAGTATATGATTATATATATGTTTACAGGGTGCCGCCGTAGGCGGAACTATGTTGTCTATATTATGTCTATCTGTTCTCCCTCCTATTTCGGATACTCTGGCTAGCTTTATATATGCAACCAGCCTAAGATTTTACAGGAGTCCTAGTCGACTACTTCTTCGGGTTGCCTCCATATTGGGCCGAGCCGATCCAGGTATAGTAATAATGGGTACCCGAAGGGTATACCCATGTCACTGCCCAAGTGTGAGCGACACTTAGCCATTTTTTCACTTCTTATCAGAAGAGGGGTGTATGTTGCTTTGCTCTCTTCACATGCACAAGAGGTGTTCGATGAAATGCTTAAGAGGTTTTGCCACTTGAGTTCATACAAAACAAGCCACACTTAACTTGTTTTTTTCTTCTCCATCAAGGTTAACAAATTTATCCTTTCATCTGTCATTGATAAAATGCATGTGTCTATAGTTTCACTAATCGTGATGTTCTGTAGTGGTTTTTGATAAGCTTAATTATATCATGCAGATGAATCGGCAATGGATGTACATTAATTGACGCTTTGACGAGTTCACTTCGGGCCTGAATAATTTTATGGCCGTGTCTGAGGCAAACAAACATGGTGGCTTTAAGTATTGTCCATGTGTTGACTGTAAGAATATCGTAAATTGCGCTCACTCGAGTACCATTCACGGCCACCTTCTGCATCCTGTTTCATGCCCAGTTACTATTGTTGGACCAAGCACGGAGAAAGAGGGGTTCTGATGGAAAACAATGAAGAAGAGGAAGATGATGATGATAGCTATCCAATGTTCCCTGAATACGGTGATACTGCAGAAGGCAATGAAGATAATGAAGCAGAAGATCAAGAGGCACCAGATGAGCTTGCTGATGATGATCTTGGTCAGGCCATTGCTGATGCAAGGAGAGAATGTGAAACTGAAAAGGAAAGGTTGACCTTCGACCAGATGATAGAAGATCACAACAAATTGTTATACCCAACTTGCGAAGATGGCCATAAAAAGCTAGATAGCACACTGGAATTGTTGCAATGGAAGGCAGAGAACGGTGTCACTGACTCAGGATTTGGAAAGTTGCTGACAATAATTAAGAGGAAGCTTCCAAGGGGTAACGAATTGCCCGCCAGTACGTACGAAGCGAAGAAGGTTGTCTCGCCCTCTAGGATTAGATGTGCAAAAGATACATGCATGCATTAATGATCTGCATCATCTACCGCGACGAGTACGAGAATTTGGATGCATGCCCGGTGTGCACTCGCATTGCGGTACAAGATCAGACGAGATGACCCGGGTGATGTTGAGGGCGAGCGCCCCAGGAAGAGGGTTCCTGCCAAGGTTATGTGGTATGCTCCTATAATACCACGACTGAAACGCTTGTTCAGAAATAAAGAGCACGCTAGGTTGTTGCGATGGCACAAAGAATACCGTAAGAAAGACGAGATGCTGAGACACCCTGCTGATGGATCCCAATGGAGAAAAATCAATAGAGAGTTCCCATACTTTGCAGAGGATGCAATGAACTTAAGGTTTGGTCTAACTACAGATGGCATGAATCCTTTTGGAGAGCAGAGCTGCAACCATAGCACATGGCCTGTGACTCTTTGTATATATAATCTTCCTCCTTGGTTATGCATGAAGCGCAAGTCAATTATGATGCAGTGCTCATACAAGGCCCGAAGCAACCCGACAACGATATTGATGTGTACCTGAAGCCATTAGTCGAAGAACTTCTACAGCTGTGGTCTATAGCAGGTGTACCTATGTGGGACGAGCACAAGCAGGAGGAATTTGACCTACGAGCGCTGCTTTTCGTAACCATCAATGATTGGCTTGCTCTTGGTAACATTTCAGGACAGTCAAACAAGGGATACAACGCATGCACACACTGTTTAGATGAGCTCGAAGGTGAATATTTGGATAAATGTAAGAAGGTCGTGCACCTGGGGTATCGTCTATTTCTTAGGCATAACCATCCCGTAAGAAAGAAAGAGAAGCATTACAACGGTGAGGCAGATCACCGGAAGAAACCTGCCCACCGTGATGGTGCTGATATATTTGGTATGGTCAAGGATCTAGAAGTAATATTTGGAAAGGGTCCTGGCGGACGGTCTGTTCCGAATGACGCAGCCGGACACGCGGCCATGTGGAAGAAGAAATCTATATTTTGGGATCTACCCTATTGGAAAGTCTTAGAGGTCCGCTCTTCAATCGATGTGATGCACGTGACAAAAAATCTTTGCGTGATCCTGCTAGACTTCCTGGGCGTGTACGGGAAGACAAAAGATACACCAGAAGCACGGGAGGACCAGCAACATATGAAAGACCACGAAAAACTACATGAGACAGATAAAGAACGTCATTACTCCAGCTACGCTCTTACAAAAGTAGAGAAGGAAATATTTTTTGAATGTCTGAGCAGTATCAAGGTCCCGTCTGGCTTCTCCTCCAATATAAAGGGAATAATAAATATGGCAGAGAAAAAATTCCAGAACCTGAAGTCCCATGACTGCCACGTGATAATGACGCAGTTGCTTTCGATTGCATTGAGGGGGCTTCTACCGGAAAATGTTCGGCTGCCCACTGTGAATCTATGTGCATTCCTCAATGCAATTTCTCAGAAGGTAATAAATCCAGAAATTCTACCGAGGTTGCAGAATGATGTGGTCCAATGTCTTGTTAGTTTTGAGCTGGTGTTTCCACCATCCTTCTTCAATATTATGGCGCATCTCCTTGTTCACTTGGTCGATGAGATTTCCATTCTCGGTCATGTGTTTCTACACAATATGTTCCCCTTCGAGAGGTTCATGGGAGTCTTAAAGAAATATGTTCATAACCGTGCTAGGCCAGAAGGAAGCATATCCAAGGGCTATGGAACAAAGGAGGTCATTGCGTTCTGTGTTGACTTTATACCTGACCTTAAGACGATTGGTGTTCCTGAATCACGACATGAGGGGAGACTAAGTGGAAAAGGCACGTCAGGAAGAAAATCAATGATATATAGGGACGATATTTCTTTGCCGGGCAGGGCTTGAGGTTCATCAATACCGTTCCTGGTAAATGGAAACCGGAGCTTACATTTAAAGATTACCCTAAGTAGTACTATATATATTTAGCTATGTAAGTGAATCTCTTTGATATTTTCTTTCAATACGAAGCTTGATTATTAATTAGCTTGGCTGAACTATTTTTTCGTAAAGTGTTTGAAGCAGAAACCCGGGAATAACTTATGTGGATACTACGTCTGCGAGTTCATTCGTCAGATGGCCTGTCACAGGGATGCGGAGGAGGCTATACACGCCACTCGTGTACGTGAACAATTTTTCACAATTAATCTTATTTTATACCATCAATTGTATTGACTTCCATTCATATATATTGATGTTTTTTATATAGATGAGACGCCCGCGGGACACTCTCATAACGGAGGATCGCATACGAGCAATTTAAGAGGAACTCGCGGGATTATTTCTTAACGAGGCCCTTGCCCCAACTGGAGAACACTATCGGAAGTTCATAGAACTTGATCGACATCGTCGTTAGGCATATATGAGACAGATATAGTAAAGAGGTCCAACTTTATATTGTAAACATGCATTACCTTACTGTATTTCATGACGATGTCCATATATTCATGACTTGGTGGTTGCTACGGCTAGGATTTCGCCTGAGCAGCCGTTCGGAGAAGACCGGGAAAGCTCTCCTATTATGTCATGGAACCTGCTACATGGCCTGAGTTCTCATGAGTTCAGATATTTCAAGGGAGACTATCCTGATGTCGAATACTCTTATTCAGTTGGGTGGACATGTTTTCCAAAAAAAATTCAATAATAATAAAAAACTGTGGAGCAAGGCAAATTTTCACGTACATGAACATTCATGATAAATTACATAGACAATAATAGATATGACCTGTATTTAAATTATTTTTAGATAGACATTTTTCACCTCTTCTGTAAAATCTCTAATTATACATGTCCATTTCCCATTATTTATAATTGAATTTTTGTTGACATACATTATAGTATCTCGGCCTAGTGGACAAACCTTCGGTGTCAATGGTTTCACTCCTGTTTATGGCGCGAGAACTCTTCTCTGCCACATGCAACCCTAAATGCATGGTATATAAGTGGGCCTTCAATCACATATAAGCCGTTTAATAACTACACAAAAATAGATTGGACGATTTTTTTTTGAAATGGGTTACTTGCCCCAGCCTCTGCATCAAAAATGATGCACACAACTGTTTTTTATTAAAATTCTCAGGTTTAAAGTTTAAAGCCTTACAAACCACATATCACATAACGTGGCAACATGAATGAGCCATCGGCAAATAGAATACATCAATTGCCTATGCATTTTGTATCCTATTAGAGCGCTCCCAACCACCCTAGGTGAAGATAGCCCGTACGACGACCATCATCAACCGAGTGCATCCAGACTCCATAGGTTCCCGCTGATTCTTCGGAAGGAGATATGACCACGTGTTAATCCAATATGTAGCCTTGTGACTAACCTATAAAAAGAAAGTACCTTCTGCTCTATTAAAAATAATATCATTGCGAGAATTCCAAATCGCACAAAGTAAAGCAAGCTCCTACTCAAATTCGAGCCTTACATTTTTTTATCGATCCCATTTAGCTAATTAATAAATATATTTTTGATATTAGCTGGAGGTGAAATATTGAACGTGAAATGAACCACTTGCCAAATCAACTTCGAGAAAGAACATCTAATAAACATATATTTGACCGATTCCTCATAATCATAGAAAGCATACTTCTTAGATCCCATCCAGTTCCTTTTAGTCAGATTATCCTTTGTGAGTAACACCTTTTTGTTTAAAAACCACATAAAGATTCTAATCTTAGTGAAACTTTGAGGCACCAAATATATTTCTTGCGAAACTTAGTATGGTCATTCATGAGATTAGCGTAGAAGGATTTCACAGAGAAACTGTTAGGTGCCACACAAAACTATCCGGCTCATCACTGAGTTGGATGCCCATGAGTCGCTCCGCTAGGTGAACCCACTTAGCCCATTTATCATGAGATAGCACCCTACTGAAAATAATATTCAACAATACATTGTTCATCACTTCTGCAACCGTGACATGTTTTGTCTTGCGATATTAAAAAGAGAAGGGTACCAGATGGCTAAAGGTTGGCGATCCAACCATGGATTCTCCCAGAATCTAATGTTCTGTCCATCTCCTAAAACAAAAGAACCTCTATGAAAGAACTCTTCTTTTATATTCATAAGTCCCTTTCTAAAAAGAAAGTCGGTCGGTTTTGCTTGAACCTGAGAAAGGGTTTTAGTTCGAAGATACTTGCTTTGTAGCAGCTAGCTCCCACCACGCCCCATCTCCGTTAAGTAATTTAAATAGCCATTTTCTAGGTAAACACTTGTACGAGCATGAATATCTTTCTCACACATATATACAAGTTCCAAACATATATCTCTGACAAAAAAAGTTTCAAAGATATAAATTGGTAAAAAGAGATATAACACAACTAAGTACCAAAAAGAGAGCAGCAGTGGAAGGGCATGCAGCAAATCTCAGCATACAAAAGGTTCACAGAAATTGTCCATAGACTTGGGCAAATAACAACTGAACTAGATTTAGATGTGCGCCTTGGCGCACGACCCCGTAAAATTTACATCAATTAACATTTTGTATTAAAATAAACAAAATCAAAATAGGAAAATATATTTTAGTAACACCCTACTATAAATGTTATGGTAAATAGCACAATATACAATCAGATAGAGCAGCTACATTCGGTGGTATGTACATTGACGTGAAGGTATGAACTTAATAAAAATAACAAATACCTCTCTTTGATTGTTACACTCGATGGGAAAACCTGAAAGAACTAAAGAGTAACCCAAAATCAAGAATAGGAAAACCCAAAAGCAGTGCTCCTAGCAGCAACATCAGCCGTCGCTTATTACACATAGGCCAAGTCTTTTTTCATAGACATAGATACGTTCATAACAAGGAGACAGTGATGTTAGACCAGGAACTTACAAAGTCTTGCTCCTGACACTGGCAGGTAGGTGAAGCACATACTTACTACTAATAATAAGAGCAGAGGATTCACACAGGATCACACAATGAAGCAAAGTGCATAAGTAACTGCCAATAGAGTGAACGAAAAGCAGGTGCATAGAGCGAATGTCGCCGAAGGGTAGAACAACCATCCAGACAACACGCACAAGGGGACTGTTGCACCAGAAAACTGGTTCATATGTACATGACCACTACAAAAGGGAGTGACATAACCCCTGAATCCCACGGTAGGTAAGGCCTCCATCGCCTAGAGGCACCACTTCTAAAAATGGAACCATGAAGCAATTAGCGTAAATTCCAGGTTACAACAGACATATGCTAAGCAGAACAAATTCGCATATACCAAACTATTGATTTATCTCTCATTGTTCTGGTGGCCAGTGTTGTGCACACCGAAATGTGCTAGACACAATGAAGCGAGATAATTTTCAAGAAAAAAAATGTGCTCTAATTAACTACTTCTTATGAGGTGATTCGTTCATTAGAACTTAAAAAGGGTATAGAAGCATTCTCCTACATATTGTTTTCTTTACCGGCAACGCGTACATCATGTACATAATTAACCAGAAATCTAAGAATATAGTTGCTGGTAAATCACCCAAACAATATAGAGATAGGAAGGGACCGGAAAATCAGCCAAAGGAGCACATGCATGGCAATTCAAAGGATTATACCTGTCTCTCTAGGTCAGACCTTCTTCTTCTTTCCCGCTCCTTCCGGCTGAGGCCACTGCTGGTTGCGCCTACGGGCAATCAACAGTAAACCGTAGTCAGCACACATCAGGAAAAAGTATTGCAGGCGCCTACTACAACAAAGATTGAGCAAGCACTACAAATAGGTCAAGACGCATAGCTTTGTAGAACCAAGGACTTGTGCAACCAACAAGTCAAAAGCCGTGTAGATTCATCTCATACCTAAGCGATCACATGAACAAATGAGAAAGACGAATGTAGAAAATATAACCGCGAACAGAAACATTGAATGTGTCATAGGCAATCTAGACAGAACCAAGTCCAAGAGCCTCATATAACAACCATATAATTATAGGTCACACCCTTTCTATAATTAGTTTTTTCTTGGGGCGAGTTCGGCGTGATGTGTCCATCTGACTTGTACATAAACTCTTCTTTATCTATCAATACATCGAAACGCAAGGCTTTTTGCGTTTTCGCGAAAAAAAATCAAACACTATGGTGAATGGAAGACAAACTTGGTTGATGGTTTGTCCATTGAAGGAGCAACTGACGGGGCAAGCACAGAATCTGGAGCATGCAAACCAAGCTAGCATAGGGAAAACATTGTAAGAAAAAAACACCTAATGGGAAAACAGGACCACACATCGCTAAAACATACATAACCCCACCTCTTCAGATAGGACTTGAGGATCCAACTCTTCCACGGCTACGACAGCCTGTTCAGGCGATGATTCCGTGAACATGGACCTCTTGACCTGTGAGTTGATCTCACCCTTGCACCACTGCGCAGCAAACGAGAGGATATTAGTCAATCAAAATGAAAGCAACCATGCACGCAACTGAAGTAACACACAAAGTTGTTGCACAAACCTAGGTCCAGGAGGTTTCGCGACCAATGGTGGTGTCTGCAGGAGCAGCATTTTAGGGCCAACCTATTTACATAACGCAACATAAGAAGTTGGATACTGGTCCAATTAGAGAAACAAGGACCGCAGATAATAATAACAATGAGGACAACGATGTACCAAATTACAGCCACAAAACGAAATAGCACAATTAACAAAATAATATTCATTGCTTGTTATATGCAATCTGTGTAACCTACATAGAAAATTCAATACCACAGGAAGTTAGCCTGTGGGGACATGCAGGTACTAAATACAAAATACCACCTCCTGTGTACTGTGAGACGAAGAATGCCACGCCTTTCATGTTACGTCAACACAACATATGTTCCAGGGGACGGCTAGCTAATGAATGAGATCCTCTCATTGTCCCCAATTTACCTATTTGCTACAATCCACATTTTGTGCTATAAGAGTACGAAATGGAAAGCTCAAAGAAACTAACTGGCGAGGATGCATCCTAAAAGAATAGCATGATACCTAAACCGACACCAACCCTAAGATAGCAATCGGCTTCTATAAGCTTCACCACGCGACACAAAGAAGGTTGTTGCAACTCTGTAAACAAGACAACTAATACCCAGAATTTCAAGATGAACACTACGGTTTATTAAATAACCACTACAAGGGCCAGCACGAATCAAATACTCACTGTATAAGTAGGCATGTAAGAAGAAGTCAGAGCATCCAAAATATCAGTGGCAGTGGCTGCAGAGGTGCCCTGAGCAGACATGACAGTCTGAGCTGAAGTTGGACCATCACTACTTACAGGAACACCATTGCCTCTAGTCCTCTGCAAATATAGCTTCGAGCAATCTGGACCTTCTGTAACAAACTTGAACTAGTAGTTCATCACCTGACCTTTTTTGCACCACTCAACATTCATGTGGCCCTGGTATTTTTTGAACATTACAAAATTATAAGGTACGGTCCACTGGTTATTAAACCATTTGCCATTTGCAAACACAACACGACCATTATCACGACGCACACGAAAGCAGGTGAAAACCCAAAGGGCGCACTTTTATCACGAACATGGCAATATCATTCAGTAAAAAAATAAAATGCATCTAAACCCAACAGATAAACAAGTGCTAATACCAAACGGGCAGAGATCGGTACCTGAGAAAGAAGGAGTCCCAACAACAACTCACAGTACCAAATAACCTGAATCCCACAATAAAGGTGAAGAATAACACGGTAAGAATCTTGCGCACACCTGCACATCCGTGCTACTTCAGAATTGCATGGCTATATACAAGGTTCCTTTGGATTCCATCTGAAATAAGCTAAATGAAATTTTTAGATGGTACACTAACTAACTGATGTTGGGTAAATATTTCAGGGCATTCAGCTCTGGGTCTTTCAGGAAATTTGACGGACAAGCTTCTTCAAGTTGCACCTAACAGTATAACACAGCTGAGACACACACAAGCTGCAGCAGCCAGATTGAACATACCTAAAGAGCAAGGCAACCGTAGAGGAAAAGAAACAAGAAAAGCAAGATACCGCTAATGTAGAAGTGGGAATGATAAAGTACCACAGACAGCCAAAAGTAAAGCAAGACCGGAGACTGAACTCGCCTATCCAAAAAAGTTCAAGCTCATGTATACGAACATGACCGAATAAAGCGGTAAATCACCGTTAGGTTAGAAAATGCAACAAACACTACCCCCCCTCCCTGCTTGGCTGCCCTGCACTATCTGAAGTCTAACATGCATATACAGCGCCACACTATCTCCCCCTAGGAAGCCTTGCTTAGTTCATGGTAGCAACTTCAGTGGTTTTTCTGTGGCTTAAGCCCGTGATTTAATTTCTAGCTGAACCAAAAGTAGCAGCAAAAATGAAATGCTACTTCTGAATAACTATCTTGAGACCTATTACAGAAAGGCAAGCACTTGAACATATACATAAAATTAAGTAAACCAAACTACATCCTAATACACAATAATTTTCTAAATCGTCTCTGCTAAAAGATTGCGAACTTTAACATGGCATATGTATATTTTTCTCCCAAAAAAGCTCATCCAAGACATGGTCATTGTGGAGCAAGTTTGCCTTGTAGCTAACCATTTTCCAGGTTTGCTACTGTCTAATCCCATTAATCCTATCAAGTGTTACTTTTCCTATGGACGTCCAGCTATACTTTGACATAACTAACTGTAGTTGCGCCTGGTCTTCCAGACAGTTCAAATTCTGCTAAGCCGACATAAACCACGCTAATCATGAGAACACGATAAGAAATTTCCATCATAGTTGTACAGTTCACAACCTAAGTGCCTCACTTTTTCAGAAGGTCAAACAAACATGGGTAAAACCACGCAAAGCACTTTCAGCTTCACAGGTCAGATGCCATATCAAAGTTTAGTTTCTCACAGCTATCACATATATATTTATCATAGCTGTACAGTTTATCTACAACCTAATAATTGGCTATGTTAATAGATGATTATGAAGCAGAACCAAACCATCATCAGTCATCAGCTAAGGGTCGTTGGTTTGTATGTTTCTTGGTTTAGTGTGTATCACTCTCACTTATATAAAAGCTACTGTTAATTGGCTGTAGGAGTGACATGGCTGAAGCACACTGCAACATGAAGTGCTATTTTCTGTACCATAATCACATAACAAAACCAAGAACAAATCACCTCTACACAGTATATATTGCTAATCCCAAAATGGTTTATAGGTCAGTGCCATCATTAGGTATTCAGGGCATTCTGCACGCATATGATGTTAGAAATCCTCATCGGCAAAAGAATAATATAAAGTAGAAATTTTGGTACTCCCTCTCCTTCTACAACTGCCTCATTGTTACCTTGCAGATCGTGGAATGTTTCTTGGTCCAGTGTGTATCGTGCCTACTTATGTAAAATCTGCGGTTAATTGGTTGTAGAAGTCACATGGCTGAAGCACACTGCAACATAAAGAGCTATTTTCTGCACCGTAATCACATAAGAAAACCAAGAACAAGTCACCTCTAGACAGTATGATGTTAGAAACCCTCGTATGATGTTAGAAATCCTCCCCGGCAAAAAACTAATATAAAGTAGTAGAACTTTTGTTACTCCCTCTCCTTCTACAGGTGCCTCGTTGAGGAATAGATATTTATTGAATGGATTAATCAGGTGTGATTTGTTAATCTGAACACAGGTTCAAGCACACACGTTTTTTGCAGGACTGGAAGATACTGGGAAGAGTGGAATGGGGCTCACCACAGGACGAATCGAACAACAGGCCAAACGAAGCAGCCGCGGGCACCAGACGCGGCAATCCCAGCAGACGGACGACCTGCGAAGAGAGGGGAAAAAAGGACAGTAAGGGACGCAGAAAGCGAGCAAGAAGAAGCAGACGAACGAAGGAGGAACGGGCAGCAGCACGGCCACCATCGAGTCGCGAGCTGGCGTCAGCCCAGACTGAAGACCAAGCATGGCCGCGGCATGGAGAAGATCTAATCGGCAACTGACCCGCATCAGTGAAGCAAGGGCTCACCTTAACCGAATCCCTGGCAGATCGACGCCATGAGGCAAGGCCGTCCACCGGCGACAGCACGGGACACAGCGGACGGCACCAGATCTGCAGCGGAGCAACGGTGCGGACAAGGTGATGATGCGAGGACGGCGAGGGCAAAGCGGAAGAGGCGGGGGTAGGGGAAAGTGGAGAGGATGGTCCTCTGAAGCGACAACGCGCGTGGGTATAGTGCCTCACACAATGAGAGTTTCTCCCGTGGGCTAATGGTGCCCCGCCACCGAGCCGCCCGCACCGGCCATCGATGGAGAAGACATGAGGGACAGATGGTAATTACAGTGTGGAGGCTCTCAGCCAACCAGAACGCACGCGCGTGGGACAACGGAACGGTCAAGATAAACGCAGTGTAAAGATCCAACGGTCCACATGCTCAAATCGCTGTGAGAGCCTCATTGGAATGCAACAATTATACCTTTAGATTCTAATGGAAATCAGAATTTGGGATAATGCCCAAACAGGCATAGTAACTTGCTGCCACCGTTACATAGTTTTTATTTTGGTTTTGGTCAAACCACGATGAAAGATACGGAGTATATATGAAATTAACAGAGAGAGCAGTAATTAACCGATCGCAGTGACACAGGCATGGCATGTGCTTACTTCACCGCGTCGTATGAACATGGAACCGTCATCTATCGCACCGACATATACCTGTTGAGACTTGAGACGTGAATACAGCGTGGCGATAGGCCGCGCACGATCGTTAGGATAAGGGTATCGGCGCGACGCATTTCGGACATCCAAATTATCCGTGGGTGTCCGTTTGCGTCGCCTGAAGAACGCGGAAATGATTGTACGTCCGTTTACATCTGGAGATCGCTCCAGCGGACCGTCGACGCGGGCCAGAATTCAAAAAAGAGGTTCTAGCCTCAAATTTGCACGAAATTACAGCCTCAAATTGAGGTCTGAAATAAGTACATCACACTTTGCACATGGTACGGCTCAAAGTGGAGTCTAAAAGGGGCACAACAAGGCCTGACCAGCAATGTAAAAAAAGTTCAAAAGGAGGCCAAGGTGCTGGGCGCATGGCGCCGGCGATCAGGCGTCTCACGCGCGGATTTCGGCGCGCCTCTTCATGAACCAGGCCTTGGTGTCGTCGTCGACGCTGCTCAAGTCGGCTAGCATGATCCTTGTGTCATCTGCACAGGTCTTGGCCTCGGCGTTACGCAATTTGGCCTCGGCGTCTGCCTTTTGGACCTCAGTGACCTCTTTCGTGAGGTTGAGGAAGATGACAGCTGCTGACAAGGGATTAACTTATCAATACCTACGGGTTGTAGACTAGGGTTTTAGTCGGAAGTAGAGGGCAGGTAGATCTCGAAGGTTTTGGCTGAAAATTACTCGACGATATGAAAATAAGGGTTTGTGAGACGCTTGATCGATGCTTTCTTTGTCCCTCGACTCCCCCCGAGGGATTCATAATACAAGTTACAGAGTCCGGGAGGGTTTCTGATTCCTCCCGCCAGATTACAAATATATCTTTCCTAATACAACTCTATCTTTCCTTAACTTTATCTTGGGCTTCGTATTCTTCGAGTCGTGGGCCTTCAGTAAACCCCGGGTACTATCTTCGGCAGGCCCATTGGGGATGCCTATGTCAGTAGCCCCCGAGATTTTGCTTGAATCGCAGAGTCGGGGAAAATCTCCAACTTTATATTTATTTTTATCAAGCTCGTCACATATCTTTTTGATACGCAATTCTATATTGTATAGGGATAATGGTAGTTGGGGCTAGTTCATCTGACGGATCGGGTACTAGTTAACTGCTCTAGTAGCAATCCGCAAAAACCTACTTCAAGATCACGTCCCTGGACATGATCCCGGGATACTGGTGTAAACATCGACAGGTGCCGCTTAAGGTCTTACCATTCTGTCGAGTCACTGTCAAATTTATCGGGTACCTAACACGTCCGTTAGGATTTTTCTTCGTATCTGTTGATACGGAAAAAAGTAGCGAACCGACGTCAGAGACGGTGCCACGCCGCTCAGAATATGTCTGGGGTCTTACCTTCGCAATGTTTAGCGGCATTCAGAAATTAGTTCGCGATTTCTAGCGCTCTGAGAATATATTGTCGAGCGCCTTTTCCATTGTTGGAATAACACATTATATTGAGTCACGGATGACTTATATTGAGTCACGGATGACTTATATTGACTTATATTGACTTCCCGATGGGAGTAGCCCCCGAGGCTACAACCAAGGACTTTAACTTGGTTGTAGGCTCCATATTTTATGCCGCTATATTGTCATTCCTTCTCGAACTTTTCATATCTATCGGGTGCGCGAACAGCGCTCCCGATGGGAGTAGCCACCGAGGCTATGAACAAATGCTTGCGTTTGATCATAGGCTTCCGCAATTTCTATATTGGCATACTCGAATTTTTACTTTTTTCCAAAGTAGCCCCCGAGCATTTGGGCAAAAACTTGTATTTGATCAAAGGCTGCCGCGATTTCTATATTGTCATACTCGAATTTTTACTTTTTTTAAAAAGTAGCCCCCGAGCATTTGGGCAAAAACTTGTATTTGATCAAAGGATCACGAAATATTTGATAGCTTTTCCTGCCGCCAATCTTCTTTAATCTTCACTGCCGATATTTTGATAGTTTCTTGTCGAAAGATACTATATATATATATATGACGATATCTATGTTTTTCTGAGCCCCCGAGTATGTTGGTGGCGATTTTGCGAGGTTTCAAACCAAGGCAAATATTCAATATGTAGTTTAGGCGGGAACGAGCCCCCGAGCTTTTTTGTCGAGTACTATTTTGTATCTTTATTGTCTTGCGAGGTATTGAATACCAAGGCAAAACTATCTTTTTTGAGGAACTATATTGAAATCGTCGGGCCTGAGCCCCCGAGCGTGTCGATGAAAAAGAGCTATATTGTCAATATCTTTACTATATTGCAGCACCGTGAGCCCGCCTCATTAAAAACCTTTTCAGCCCCACTCGGTGCCCTGAAAAGGAAAAGAGTGCGTCTGAAAACTCGCGGGCGTTTCAGTACATTGTATTTTTTCAGAACAAGATCTATATTGTCACTCTAAGCATAGAACCGCCTGAGTTGCGTCACATTCCAGGGGTTTTGCTCAGGAACACCTGTCTTCTTGTCCTTTATCCTGTATGCTCCTCCTCCAATTACTTCTGTGACGATGTAAGGGCCAAGCCACGGTGATTCGAGTTTTTCATGGCTTTTCTGTGTAAACCGAAGAACCAAATCTCCCACCTGAAAGGATCTTGGTCGCAAACGTCGACTATGGTAATTCTTCAAGTCTTGCTGATACTTGGAGACCCGTGATAGCACTTCATCTCGAGCTTCATCAAGTGTGTCGACATCATCCTCTAGTGCTTTTCTCGAAGTTTCTTCATCATATTCCGTTACGCGTGGAGAATCATGCTCTATTTCTATTGGCAGCACTGCTTCAGCTCCATGGACCAAGAAAAACGGAGTTTCTTGCGTTGCTGTATTTGGTGTTGTTCGTATACTCCATAACACACTGGGTAATTCCTCTGGCCAGGTGTGTCGAGCTTTTTCCAGTGGTGCTAATAGTCGCTTTTTGATACCATTGCAGATGATACCGTTAGCTTTCTCGACTTGGCCATTGGTTTGCGGGTGCGCAACCGATGCAAAGTGTAATTTGATGCCTGCTTCTGCACAGTAATCCTTGAATTCATGGGATGTGAAGTTGCTACCATTGTCCGTGACGATGCTATGTGGCACTCCAAACCTGAAGACAATGCTTTTTATGAATTTAACGGCAGACGCTCCGTCTGGCGAATTTATCGGCTTTGCTTCTATCCACTTTGTAAATTTGTCAACAGCAACGAGCAAATACTCGTATCCTCCTGGCGAAGCTTTGTGTAATTTTCCCACCATATCAAGACCCCACTGAGCAAAGGGCCAAGATAACGGTATTGGCGTCAGTTCTGCTGCCGGAGAATGAGGTTTTGCGGCAAATCTTTGGCACGCGTCGCAAGTACGTACTATTTCCTTTGCATCCTCAATTGCTGTTAACCAATAAAACCCTGCTCTAAAAACTTTGGCTGCTATAGCTCTATTGCTTGCGTGATGACCACAAATGTAACATCCCAAATTTCAATAAAAGAAAGTTAGAAGAATTCCAGAGAGCAAAATTTCAAACCAACAAAAACTTTTTTAAATTGCATATAGTGCCATGCATAGGACTTGTACATTTGAGTGATATTCCATGATGATTGTTCTTATGTGTATCAGCTAAACCCTAAAACCCTAATGTGATCAAGAGAAGATCACCAACCAAATAAATCAAAAAGAGAAAGAAATCAAATAAATGAAAAACCCTAAAACCCTCACATATGCCCTATGGCATTTTTATAAATTTTGACCCTAGACCAATTTGGTCTTCACCATTAGTTGAATAATGTTACTAAACACTTATTACAACTTTTGGAATCAAAAGATCACAAATCAAATGGTTTTCAAATACAAAATTGTCTCACATATGATAATGGCCAAATCTGCCATTCTTATTCTGATCACTACTTTGAGCCCTTGCCATTCAAAATTTTCAATCTAAACCTTGCTAACTCTTTGCACCTCATCCAATACAACATCAAGGTGAACACTTTTTGTAAAGATCACCATGCCAAATTCTTTTTTGATCACTTGCTATGCTCATCCAAAGTTGCAACATTTTAACAAGTGGAACAATCTCACATTTGTTGATTTTTGCAATTCTTTGAATTAAACTTTTCCACCACCACCTCTCATCATCTCTGGTCAAATACAACTCAACCAAACACACTCAAATCAAATTGGTCAACCTTTTGAATTCAAACAATTTTGGACAAAAATCAAAAATGGCATCTATGGAACTATTTGCCACTATTTGAAATAGTGCTCTATCCATCTAATCTACACCAAACCTACACCAAATGGTCCCCTGGTTCCCTCTAACCCATTCAATGCCAAATAGAAACCCTAGGAGAGGGCTAACAAGGCATGGACATGGCCATGCCGGCCATGTCACCACCTTGCCGCACCACCTCCTCTCCCCTTCCTTCCCCAACCTGTCCACCTTGCCAAATGATGTCACCGCACCCTACTGAGCCTGCTAGGGCAAGCCCTGATCGAGGAGGAGCTCGACACTGGCCGGAACGCGCGCGCCCAGCACGGCGACGCCATGCCGATGACGTCGCGCTTGTGCACGCTCGCAGACGTCACTGGACACGCGCCGTCCCACGCACTCACGCCAGCCCTGGACCCCCTGCGAGCACGTTGAGCATCACCGTGCCACCGCGACGCCGCCAGACACGCGCGCAGCCCAGACTCGTGACCACCGGCGCCGGAGACGACGACCTGCTTCCGTGAACGCCGCGGCAGTAGTGGAAGCAACGCGGCCAATCCAGCCACCGCCCGATCAAGCTCTCGCCGCCAAACGCTTCACCAGGAACCGCAGAACAGCGCCACGCCCTCGCCTAGCTCGCTAGCTCGCCGGAGACGCCGCAAGCATGTCGACCACCTCACTGCCCCGCAGCACCCTCTCGCGCCTATAAATAGAGACCTCCCTGGACAGAACCAAGCACACCATCACGATCACCACTCACCACCGCTTCGCCCAGCACCAGTAGCTACCTCAATCGTCGCCGGAGCAAGGCCAATCGGAAGATCACCGCCGCGGAAGCCCTGCAGCAATCGCCGACGATCCCGACCACCCCAGGCGACGCCACTGCTACCAGGAGCTCCGCCGTCATCCACATCTTCACCACGCACACTGCCCACCGCCGCTGGAGCCACGGTGAGCTCTCCGACCCCCTAGGCTCGCTGCCAGACCCTCGGCCTCTCGCCGGCGAGACGATGAACCAGAGCCGTTAGATCAGGATCTAATCCAACGCTCCCCTTTTAAACATACCGCTTCGGCGTTTAAACGCCGCTGACAGGTGGAGCCCCTTGCCAGGCAGCCCACGCGGGCACCGACGCGTGGTGGGCTGGCCTTGGGCCGTTTTAACCCATTTAGGCCCAGTTAGTTTTCCCACCGGCCTTTTTAATTCAAACTAGATTTAAACATTTCCAAACAAATTCAATACTGCCCAAACTTTGAAAATCCATAGATTCAAATCGGCTCAACCAAATTCAATGAATTTTATATGGTTGGAAAGCTAGTAAAAAGATCTACAAAATGGCACTGGTCTCACCTTGAGATCTATTGTGGAATTAATGTGACAAAAAGAAGAAGGCAGGGACTTTTCCCTATTCAAATAAATCTTAAAAATCAACCAAAATAGATATTAAGTTATTTCCAACTCTAATAGCTCACATTGGACTTACACTAATTGTTTATGCAATAAAATGGTGTGGTCACTTTGCATGATCATGCCCTAGTTCAATTAATGGACAATATGGCTAGTTTATGTAGTTGATATTGTCCAAAACTATTAGGTAAATCATATGAAGTATTATACTTCATTTAAACTTTGTCTAAAATGAATTCATGTGATGTTTGGACCCCTGGCCAAACTCACTTATATGAATTACTTAGAGATTTAAATCATTTGTAGCATTAATAAATGATATGAGGTGGTCTACCTCATTTAAATCATTTTCTCAAATGATAATGATGAATATTTGACTTGGGTCAATATAAGTTCATATATGATTGTTGGAGAAATTAAATCTTAAGAAGATTGCAATGAGAGGAAATTATTTCTCAAGAACCCTATGGAAACTATCATTTACATATTAAATAAAAAGAAGTAAATTCTCCTCAAGTAACACCACCCATGCACCCTAATTGGATTATTTGTGTGCATAGAATAGTTTGTGTGTTTATATGTGATACATGGAATAGCCATTGAATTAGTGAGTAATTATACTCGTATTCAAATTTAGATGCTAGCACCGGAGAGTACACCGAAGAAGAAGGTTGCTACCAAGAGGAGGAGGAGGAGAATTTTGAGAACTACCAAGGCAAGCTAATATTCTTGCAAAGTGCAAAGCCCCTTTGGGGCAAGGCACCATTAGTCTTATCTTTCTTACCACAAGCCTATCCCAAGTTTTTACCTTACAAGTTTTTACCTGTTTATTTAAAGAGTTACTTTTATAGTTAACTTTGGTCTAAGTCAAGAAGGTTACTAGAGTAGTAAAGTTAGTCTCAAGCTAGCCAAGCAAGATAGCACCCCTCATGATTGGTGCTAGTGCTCAATATTAAAACTTGACTACTCTAGATGGGAACATATGACTTTGAAATGAACTTTTGAAACCTTGGAATGATGCGTCATTCCATTGAATGATTTTTGAAGGTGAATATGACCAAGAGAAGATGGTGATTTTTGATCAAACTTGATGTTGGTTTGGATGCGATACCTTTCCAATTCTTGAGTACCCCCACAATACCTGATTATGGGTAGGGCTTAACTGGAAGTTTATGCATCTTAGTATGGGTTCCCTCTGAACACACATCATAGGGGTTATGCCGAGGCTGCCTCCGTTGTTGAGAAAGGATGTGAATTGAGGTGAATTGTACGGCCAAGCCCTGTGCAGTTCCCAGGTTGACAGTTGGTCTTCACTGGGAGGCCAAGCTCATGGGGAGAGGTGCTCATACTAGGGTTTGTAAGTGAAAGGTTATGGTTGATGATCCGCGTACTGTGTTACGATGATTCGGGGAAATCCCGACGGATGAACTCAAATGTTGTGGCACAAGTGTGCAACCTCTGCAGAGTGTAAACCTATTCGAATAGCCGTGTCCACGGTTACGGACGGTTGGAAAGGCCATACAGTTTCTGATGTCAAATTCTTGAAATATGGGTGAACTTGAATGGTGAAGTGGTGAATTGAATTGAAATCACCACTTGAATGGTGGGAATGACACTAATGTTCCCACTTGAGTTGGTTAGCACTTGAATAGGTCTTTTCTCAAATACTTGTGAACTAAAATTGGCTTGACGCAAATAAACTAGAGCTTAGCCAACCTTACTAGATTTGTCTCGCACTTACACTAGTATTAGTTTGCGAGTACTTGAAGTACTCACGGCTTTGTCCCTGGCTATTCAAATGGCCAGAGTATGAAGATGAGCAAGGAGATGACCAGCAGGACGCCTACGACAACTAGGAGTCTTCCGACGTCAAGCGTTGGCCTGTGGACTAGAGAGTCCTTGTATCTTACGCTTCCGCTATGAACTATGAACTTGTGTTTGATCGTTGATCAATAGATCGACTATTCGTGTAATATGGATGATGTGATTCCAATTGTAAGACAATATGGTTTGTAATGAATGATGACTATGATACTTAACTATTATGCCTCGCAACAACAACATTCCTGGGATTGCGATGAATGACATAATAGGCCTTCGGACTTCAAAAGTCCGGGGGTTGACAACAAATTCCTTCGTGTACGTCTTTCAAGATCATCCTTCCCTCTTCTGGTGTTACGCACCTTTGTAGTACTCCCAAGATACTTCGTTTATACAATTCCCCTTTGACCACAGTAAAAGCTTTAGATCTTCTAATAACTCGCCTTGCTTCGAATGGATCGTCAGGTATTTCTTTCCTTAGGATGTATGATATATAGACTTGCATCCAAGGAATTTGCACCATCATTACTAGGTCCTGTTCCTCTTCTTCTTCTAATTCTTTTTTTCATCCCCCGAGGGTTTCTTGTCTTTCTCCTTCTTTTTTAGTTTCTTCGACTTCGTAGATCTCTTAGCTATTTCTTCATAGAATACACCTGGTGGAATCGCAAGACACTGCGACACGATATTTGCGAGGACATCGGCTTCATCATTACTCAGCCTGCTGATGTGATTTACCTCGCATCCATCAAATAGCTTTTCTAACTCGTTGTATTCTTCTTTGTATGCTATCATGCTATCATTGACTGCATCACACTGATTCATGACTTGTTGAGCCACCAATTGTGAATCGCCAAAGATTTTTAATCGTGTTGCACCGCATGCCTTCGCCATCTTCATCCCATGTATAAGAGCTTCATATTCTACCTCATTGTTGGATGCATTTGGAAATGTCATCCTTAAGACATACTTCAACTTGTCGCCCTCTGGTGATATTAATATCACGCCTGCTCCAGCTCCTTCCACTCTCTTGGACCCGTCAAAGTTCATAGTCCAAGTTCTCGATAAATCTGGTGGTCCTGTGTTTTGTAGCTCCATCCACTCAGCGATGAATTCCGGTAGAATCTGTGATTTTATTGCTTTTCTTTTTTCATACGTGATGTCTCGAGGGGAAAGCTCTATTCCCCAAAGGGAGACACGACCTGTAGCTTCTGGATTGTTTAGTATATTGGACAAGGGTGCCTCATTAACCACTATTATCGGGTGTGCCGAAAATAGTGCCGCAATTTTCTTGCAGTTGTGAGCACTCCATATGCTAGCTTCTGGTACTGAGGATATCGCTGTTTTGAAGGCGACAAAACTTCGTTGATGAAGTATACTGGCCTGTGTACTCCATGAAGTTTTCCTTCTTCCTCTCTTTCGACGACAAGTACTGTGCTAACCACTTGAGGCGTGGCTGCAATATATAACAACAGAGGTTCTTTCTCCTTAGGCGCCACTAAGATTGGTGGTGTCGAGATTGTACGTTTGAGATCCTCGAAGGCTCTGTCGGCTTCTTCGTTCCATTGAAACTTTTCCCCCTGCTTGATTAAGGCGTAGAATGGTAACGCATTTTCTCCTAACCTGGCGACGAATCTGCTTAAAGCTGCGACTCGCCCAGTTAGTTGATGTATTTCTTTCAACTTTATTGGCTTTCTCATTGTTACTATAGCTTGTATTTTTTCTGGATTGGCTTCAATCCCTCTTGCTGAGACTAGGAACCCAAGAAGTTCTCCCGCAGGGACTCCGAAGGAGCACTTTGTCGGGTTCAGCTTGAGGTAAAACTTGTCTAGATTGTCGAAAGTTTCCCTTAAATCCTCGATCAGTGTTGATCCTTTCTTTGTTGTTATCACGACATCGTCGATGTATACTTGTACGTTTTTCCCAATCTGTGTTGCCAAGCATTTCTGCATCATCCGCTGATATGTTGCTCCCGCGTTTTTTAAACCAAAAGGCATTGTTCTGTAGCAAAACACGCCATAAGGTGTTATAAACGCTGTCTTGACCTCATCTTCTTCTTTTAATCTGATCTGGTTATAACCAGAATAAGCGTCCAGGAAGGAAAGACGTTCGCAACCTGCCGTGGAGTCGATAATTTGATCGATCCTTGGGAGGGGAAAGTGATCCTTTGGACAATGTTTATTGAGACACGTGAAGTCGACGCACATGCGAAGGACCTTCATGTTTTTCTTCGGAACCAACACTGGGTTAGCTACCCACGTGGCTTCTGTGTGTAATTCCTTGATAAAACCAGCTTCTCGTAATCTATCAATTTCCGACAGCATAGCTTTGCGGTTTGGTTCCGAAAAACGCCGCAAAGGTTGTTTGATTGGCTTCGCTATTGGATCCAAATTTAGGTGGTGTTCAGCAAGTTCCCTGGGTACTCCTGGCATGTCAGCTGGACACCATGCGGAGATTTTCCAGTGCTCACGGAGAAACTCGACAAGCGCGCTTTCCTGTGCGAGGTCCATATCTGCAGCAATGGACGTCGTCTTCTTTGAATCTGTCGGGTGAATCTGCACTTCTTTGGAATTTTTCGTAGTATTAAAGGTTCGCTCCTTGAGAGTCCTTCCTCCGTCTGGTAGTACATCATAATCAGTTGTGAGTCTTGATGCCATATATTCCGCTTGCATCCCAAAAGTTTCTGATAATTGATGGAAATCCTTGTCGTATTTATCAGCTATTGTAAAACTTCCTTTGACTGTGATTGGTCCCTTGGGTCCAGGTAATCTTCACAACAGGTATGTGTAATGTGGTA
>NC_061512.1:16618420-16664305 GCF_022539505.1 Lolium rigidum | reverse complement strand
AATCCCTACAGTACCGCCATAAATCTAGCATATGCTGGTCGTCCTAACAAGGCGTGGTACTGCGATGGGAAATCAACAACTTCGAACTCCAGCTTTTCTATCCTGTAGTTTTCTCGGGTACCGAACTGAACGTCGAGATCGATCTTCCCCAGCGAATAACTTGGCTTCTCTGGCATGATGCCGTGGAAACGTGTATCCGTAAGTTGTAGGTTTGCCAAGGATATGTTCATCTTCCTTAATGTATCTGCGTACATAAGGTTTAAGTTGCTGCCTCCATCTATGAATACTCGAGACACGTTAAAGCCTGCGATTACTGCTGGTAAGATAAGTGCTGACTGCCCTGGTCGAGGAACTTGCTGCGGATGGTCCGCAATTGTGAAGCCGATGTATTGTCCTGACCAATCTAAGTAGTCAACCGTTGGTGGAGGCATCTTCTCTGCCATGAACACCTGTCGCAAAGTTTCTTTCTGAACTCTATTGAATGGCTTAGCCTTCTGAATCATCGACACCGAGCCTTAGGTGGATGTGGAGCTGCCGCTATTCTCAGCTGGTATCTATTTTCGTCCGTAATTGCGGGAGGAGGTGGTATATGGATCTCGCTCCTAGGCCCTTGAAGATTTGTCGCCTGAGCATTGGCTTGCCCAGCGAATCTCATCATTGCCTGAAAATTTCGACAGTCCTTCTGCAAATGTCCTGACTGCCTCTTCCCGTTGTTGTCGACGTAGAAGTGCATCTGACATGGGCCGTTCATCATATCCTCGGGAGACACATACGGTCTCTGGAACCTTGGTCCACTATTTTGCCTGGTGTTTCTGGAATCGTCTCTATGGTCGCCTTGCTGCTCGTTGCTTCGTTGATAGTTATCTCTATTGCTTCCTCCACTGCCTGCTCGAAAACTAGCCGATATTTGGCCGGGAGCGTCGTAACTCGAGAATTGCTGAAAAGAATGTCGTCTATTTTGAAAGTTTCGATTGCGGTCCTCATCTGGTGACCTATGTCGTTTATTATGAACAGCATCCTCTCCATCTGCCCATCTGTTTGCTATTTCCATTAATGTTGATACTGTTTTTGGGTTAGTTCTACCCAAGTCCTCAACGAAATCGCCTCGCCGTATTCCTGCCACGAACGCATCTATTGCCCTCTCGTCAGATATATTTTCTGCTGAGTTTTTGATAATATTCCACCTTTGTATGTATTTTCTCATAGATTCATCATACTTCTGGCGACACGACCTTAGCTCCTCTAGCGTTGCAGGCTTTTTGCAGGTGGATCTGAAGTTCTTGACGAATATGTCCTCGAAATCATCCCAGTTGTCGATGGAACCTAGAGGAAGCTTTTTTATCCAAGACCTTGCGGCTCCGCTCAAGTGTACCTGGATGCTTTGCATGACTTTTGCTCTTGTTCCGCCTATCAACTTCACTGTCTCGAGATAATCAACCAGCCAATCCTCGGGATCTTGCAAGCCGTCGAATTTTTTGAAATTATCGGGTAGCTTGAACCCTGAAGGCACCTGAGTTTTTCGGGCCCTTCTCGTAAAGCATGGTAACCCACACATATCTTCTTCGGCTATGTCTGGAGAATGTCGATGTTCCCTTCTATTTTGTCGTACCCTGTCTACCCTTGCTTGAATTTCTGCGTCCCTTGCTTCGCTTGTTCTTTCGAGAACTGGCACTGCAGCGGTAGGTCGTGGACTATTTTGCCTTGCTGACCCTTCAGGAGGCGAATTTACGAACGCTGCTCCCATGGCTCCAACTCCTGCCATGGCCATGTTGTATAATGCCTCTCTTGGATCTCCGGCAGGTGGTTTTGATGCAAGGATGAAAGCTTGCGTTGCCATGTATCCTGCTTCTGGCGTCTTAGGGATAATGTTCCCCCTTGTATCTATCGACATAAAAGACATGTCGAGGTTTTGGACTAGGTTCTCTCTCTCAGCTTCAGGTATGTTGTTTAGTCGAGACCTTGCCCTGTTGCGAGCTCCTCTGTGACTGCTTCCCGAAGTACCTGATTGTCGACTTAACTCTGCCCTTCGCCTGCTCGACGCTGATGCTGCTTCTTGCCTCATGTCTAACTCGATCTTCTGTTTCTCGAGTTCTCGCCTAGTGCGTGCGAGCTTATATTGGTATGCCTGTAGTTCCTCTGGTGTTGCTGTCGCGGTCATCGGCTCTGTGCCGTTGATAGCTCTTTCCACTCGATCCCATACTTCTTGCGGGAATTGCACCATCTCTCGCGTTGTCGTGTCGATGTATTTTTTTCCCAAGCCTCGCGTGAGATCTGCGGGATCAACGAGCGGATTTCCCGCCTCGTCGAAGTTCTCCGATGTTTCTTCCTGAGGTCGGCTTGGTTCTCCGATCGCGTAGATCTGATGATACTTTATTTTTTCTATTTTGTCGAGATTGGTGACACCGTCGTGTAGACCGGCGAAGACCTTTTCTATATTGATGGACTTGTCGATGAAGTCGAAGTTGTCGACACTGTCGGAATCGCTGCTTATATTGGAGTCCGCAGACGACTCGAAGGACATGCCGCTGAAGATATTAGCGAGTTTTTCGCACAAACACTTGTCCTCGTCGTCTATGAATCCTTTTGTCATGTGGCTCTCTCCCTTCTTCTTGGTAGCATTGTCCGTGGTGAGGACATGCTCTTTTGGCGCGTCATCAAAGTCGTCGACGCACATGGGTCTTGGCTGCGTTTCAGCGGCCTGGGTGGAGAACAGCCGTGCGTTAGCGATGTCCTCCGCATCTTGCGTTGGTGCCCACTCATCCTGCGGGCCTATCCTGGCCCGGTCGTTGCCAACGAAGCCGCCGCCGAAGATCATGGCCTGGATGTATGTCTCATGGCGGTCCTTCCAATAGGCCTACGGATGACTGCACGTCAGACGCATGATACACGGCAATCGCACACATTGAGAGAGCTCACGTACCGGGTCGTCCATCATCGGGGCAGGCGCTGTCATTTCATTGAACAGGTTGCGGGGCTCCGGCATCCTCTCCTCCGGCAGCTGGCGCGTCTTGTGTGTCGCGCCCGGGCATGAGTCACCGCTTCTAGGCGTCCGGTTGAGGTCGGGAACCGGCGCCCCATTGAACTGCACCGGCGCAACGCCCGAGGCGAACCGCGACGCCGGGTGGCCCTGGAAGGGAGCGGGAGTTCCAGGACGCAGTTGGGAACTTACCGTTCTCACCGACGAGGCCGGAGGAGCGACGTCGGCGATCCCCTCTCACTTGACGAGCATGTAGCCCTCCGCTAAGATCGGATGGAGGGCTACTTGCGCGACGCCGGCTTTCATCTGCATCTGCCACACCTGCTGGTTGGCGGCCGCAGCAGTCTTCTCCTTTAGGTTCTTGCGCCGGTCGCGACGCTTTGCGGCCTCGACGCTTTTTCCTCCTTGGAGAGCACTTTCTTTTTCGCCTTCGGCTTTGCCTCCCAGCCGCCGGTGGCGGCCCGCTTTGCTTCCGCCGGAGCTACAGCCTCCATTGTGGCTATGGTCGTGGCTACGAGGGAGTGTGGGGCGGCGGCGGGTGCGACGGTTTGCTCAGCATCCATGGTGATGGCTGCGGCGGCGAGGACGTCCATTGCTTCTGGACTGCTCCCGCCGGTCTACTTTGATTTTTCGCGCGGGGAATGGCTACTTGCGGAAATAATATCGGCCTGCCTGCCACTGACGCGCGGTTCCTACGTCTTTTTCGACGGACACTCGGCACGACCATGCAGCGTCCGCGGAGACGCAAACCTGACGCATATTTGGGCTAGGTTTGTGTCGACGCGGACGGCCCGGTCACTTTCCGTCGCCCCGCTGGAGGAAGACCCAAACGCATTTTCGGTTATAACGGACACAAACAACCGGTGGCGTCCATTTGCGTCGAGCCGCTGGAGATACCCTAAAAACTGACAAGAGAGCATTCATTCATATGATTGCGTTATCGATAAGATAAGAACTGACAACACGATCGACTAACGAGTCGGGTCCTGGTTTAACGAACTATCCAGCATGCATGCTGGATGTGAATGCAAGCAACAACTTCATCCGTCTAGACCAGAGACAGATCGAGAGATCCATGCGAACAAGTATTGCAGTCACACACGGTACGTAATTTCTCATGTGATTAGACTAGATAGTGATAGGGGTGCCACTAAAACGTGTTAAAAAATACTATATTTTCTCCTGATGGATTTAGACTAGCTATAATAAGAATATCATAAGTAGTATTATGCATGTAATGTTGAAAAAAATCTGATGTGATGCACCAACTAATGAGGTGAGAGATGGGAGTGGTATCATAATATGATACCGTATCATAGCACGTAAAACTAGAAAACTTAATGAAAAACACATCATGTACACAAATTTGCACTAAAATTTTACAAAACATTAAATATGATGATAATATGATACTATCTTATGATACTATGCATTGTGAGGATAGTATCATACACTAGTATCATGTGCATGATAGTATGATTTTTTTTGTGAAAATGATACTAGTGTATGATACTTCCTATTGTAACTAGTCTTAGCAGATTACGCCCGCATGATAGTGATAGGAGTAGTAAGACATATAATTCATATTAATTAGCTAAATTAATGGTTAAAATTTGTTTTGAAATGCGTGCGCGTTTGTTAAACTCGTACTAAGACTACCCACAATGAGAGTATCATAGCTAGTATCATGCAACACATGCATGCAAAAAGCTGATGTGTCACATCAATAAATGAAGAAAGAGATGGTAGTAGTATCATAGGTAGATACTGTATCATAGCACGTAGAACTAGAAAAATTAATGTCAAACTAATCTTGTACACAATTTTGCATTGAGATTCTACAAATCACTAAATATAATTGACCTATAATACTACTATATAATACTATGCATTGTGAAGATAGTATCACACACTAGTATCATATGCATGATACTACTATATGATACTCTCCATTGTGACTAGTCTAATAGGAAGAGTAACAGTTCATGTTGTGTTTTGCATTGTAATTCCTTTTTGAAAAGCCTCAATTTATTATTATTAAAAAAGTTATTAGTTGGCTTAAAATTATCCTCCTTAAGAATAAGCGTCTCGTTTTTGTTAGTTACGAACGCAGTTTAGTTTTAGATATACATCCAAAAATTAAAAGGACGGAGTATATGGAACATGAACGGTGTGCCGACCATACACCCGAGCCTAAAGATAAAACTGACACTAGTTTGGTCACTGTCATTCATCGGTAAACGGTGTGCCGTCTCAGACGATCGCTCCATCTTTGTCTTTGTGCCCCGACAACAAACCAGTCGTATGCCGGTTTTCGTCACGATCGGAGTGACCCGTTACGTGGTCATCCAGATCCCAACAACGACTGAAGCTACAGCGAAACCGTGGGCACGGCAGACGGCACGCCTACGGTATCGAGTCGGCCGACACCTCCATCTAGAACACCAATCCTACTTCCGTGTTGGCTACCTTCCTATCACTATCAGCCTCATTGGTGCCATGTATATAAACGGCACATCGCCATGGCCAGCAACATCCAACCAAGCTGTTCGATCGATTGCAAAGGCCCGTGTTGTCAGTCGCCCAGATCAATAATTAGACAATCCATTTTCGTTCAATCCTTCCACAGTTCATTCCATCCGAGAAGATAGTTTGAGATCAAGTCGGAAGCAACAGCATCGCTATGTGTTTGTGTTCCACGACGACGACGGCGGCATCCCACGTGGCCGCCGTCTGGTTCGGCGAGCTCTCAGCCGTGCTAAGTGGGAAGAAGCGGCCGGCCATGGCGCCGACGGAGAGCCACGCCGAGCACCAGCGACAGATTGGAGAGGCCGTTCATGCCAAGACGATGGGGGCATCAGCGGGGAAGCCCGGCATCGAGCGGAAGGAGACCGGCGGCGGCGGCGGGATGTCGGATGAGACGGTGTACCTGCTGCTCGACCGCTTCACGCCCAGCTAACTACTTGCTCGATGGAGTGCATACATAGATACAAATACAAGAGGTTGTACAAAGTGCCAATGCCATTAGCTATGTACGTACGCTACTAGCAAAAATGTAAGTGCGTTGCAATAGTTGAAAATTTTAATGTGTATTAAATTTTTTTAAAAATATATTTGCTCGTGCTTCGCAACATATAAATATACCCGTTGCCATGTGCCAGAGTGGCAATGATTAGAACGTCCACAGCAACACATGTGACACGTCAAAAACAAACCTGAGCTACCCCTACGACGTGTGTTTAAGATACGTCGATGCGGGATCCATGAGAGGTAAGACGACGTCTATGTTTAAGATACACATGGAGAGAAAGCCTGTGCTGGTGTGCGAAAGCACGTCGCGTGAACACAACGATTTTACCGCCAACGGTATCTACCGGTGTCATATCTAGCGTCTAATTTCTGCTTTGAGATTGGTGAGCCTTTTAACATTTGTATAATATAAAACTAATAATTGAAACACAAGTGAATTTTTTATGAAACTAAAGTGATATATGAAAAACATTATGATAAAAGCTCAAACTAATGATGTCACTGCTGACGTCACTCCGGTTTGCTTCATAAAAGTATTCGTGTTTCAGTTATGTTTTAGATTTATTTCATAATTTTGTTAAAGAATTGGTCACCACATGAACGTCACCCCCTGTAGATAAAGTTGTCTATAATAAAAGATTTTCGCACGTGGCCTCTACTAAGAGTCTAGTTCCACCACGAAAACTTGTTGATCGCACGTCACTGGTAGAAAAACGCTCATCTATACCGGTTCCAGAGGGGCATTCGTACCGGTTGACCAACCGGTATAAATTATCCGGCACTAAAGGCCCCCCCCTTTCGTACCGGTTGCTTACGAACCGGTATAAAAGGGGTCTCCACGTGGGCCACCAGGAGAGCTCAGGGCCAAGGAGCTTTGGTACCGGTTGGTAATACGAACCGGTACCAAAGGTTCCCACCCGCGGCAGGGAATTTGCCCAAATCTCTGCCGCGGCAGAATTGGATTTTTAGGGTTTTTTGAGGGGTTTAGGGATATTGGTTTGTTTCATATCGCGTCGATGCACCGGAAACGCGTTTGGGTTTAGGTAGTACATGAAGATCAAGATGATGCATAGCAAGTTGGTGCATATAATATAACACACATGTAATTGCATAAGATCGCAAATTAAGTAGCACTATGCATGAAGATCGATCTTCATGCATAGTGGTACTCTCCGAGGCGTACTCTATATATGTCTATTACATGTAGCATAGTGGTACTCTTCGAGTCAACTATATATGTAACATGTACATCTTCATTCATAGTGGTACTCTGCGAATGGTGGTATGACGTCCCGAAGGAAAAATCCCGCCAATTCCTCGCCTATTGCTATGAAGCGGTCATCGATTGGGAGCTTGTTCCGCTTTCTTGCCAACTATAAAAGAATAAGATACAAATGAATACATGAAACAACTATTACTGAAACTCAGCACAACTTATGATAAGAATACAAATTTGTGAAAATTGCTTTTTGTACCTCTTTATTTCTTTCATTATTCGTTCTCTCGCTGACAATTCTGCGGATGTACTCGCAAACGAAGAATCCACAGAGATCGGTCCCTTGTGGTTGTTGCGGGCATTTCTTTACAAGAATATAATTCAATCAAACAATAGTCAAGTATGATAATTAAAGGTGTGTGGACCTAGGTAGTACTACTTACTTTCGCACGTCATCGCAGCTTCGGTGTCCATTCACGGGACTTATCTTCCTTGATGAAAGTTTGCCATACGCTGCTCGACAAAAGAAAATGCATAAAAGAGTCATCAATTAGTTCATAGCAGGAAATTACCGAAACAAACCGATAAGAATTAAAATTACCTTCTGAGCATTAAATAACTGACACGTATAGTTCCGATTTTTTGCTTAGTGAGTCAAAGACTTCAACTTCTCCAATTTCCATATTGATGACGAGAAGAATAAAGTGAAACCTACGCACGTTTCAATATGTAGTGTCATATATATAAGTCATTAGTTAAAATTTTGACATACGGTGAGCAAAAATATAATGTGTTATAAGACAGTAAGACTCACTTGAAGTTGTAAGGCCAAATTATTAGTTTTTTGTCACGTTGTCGCTTAAAAAACCTTAGCAAATTCTCCGGTGTATCCTTGTTATAGAGGGGATCTTCTATGGTTTTAACATGCATTGTGTGCGGGTCAATGAACCCAATGTCTGTGATTTCGTCCCTTTTGCATTCGAGCATCTTCGATCTGCATAATATAGCGCACAAAAGATTATAATCTGCAGACAATGAACGAGCTGAGCTAAAGACTTCTCAAATTAAATAAATAAATCACTTACGAGACAATAGCAGCTGATGATTGATTTGTCGAGGGCCCGGAGATTGTATAAGCGAAAGAGTTCGCCGAAGTCAACGTTCACACAGTACTCACGGAAGTAGTGCTCTTCCCTAACTCGCACCATGATAGTCTCGATCCCTTCCTTTGAGGCATTAAGGTACCACGAATGCAAGTTTCGCATACATGTTGGTACCTTCCTGAGATTCTCGACCAAATCTTTCCCTTGAACAAATTGATATGCTCGTTCTGCGAAGGCGTAATCAGTTGTGTCTTGTCGAGAACTTTGAACGGTCTTCCCGTCAAACACCTTGAGAGGGGCGACCGATTGAACGGGTTGTTGTCCGAGCAGGTAGACTTGGTGTATACCTTTTATCTCCCTGATACCCGATTGAACAGGTTTTGTCGCCTCGATCATCTTGTCATACGACCTTTCAATAGAACGCGCATAGTCAGATGGCGGCGATGGTACAGGGTCATATAGATTGTCAACGGTACGCACAACTTTCACCGGATCTAGTGTCTTCTCGAAAGGTATCTCTAGCACTTTCGGTGCAAACCATTTCTTCAACTCGGCCTGAACGGCCTCCGCGTTTTCCTCTGGAGTTTTTTCCCAAGGTAACTTCTCAGTAGGCGGCAGTTGTTTCTTCTTTCTAGCTTTCTTCCTAGGCGGCGTACCGTTCCGCTTAACGGACGCCTGTCTTACGTCGCGGAGGATCTCGAGATGGTGGACTCACGCCGGGGTCCCTCTCGGGTAGGTGTGGACTTGGCTGCTCACCGGGACTGCCACCGGGAGGAGTCGATGGCATTTGCTTGCTCATGTGTAGGAGTCGGTGGCCTTTGCAAAAGGACGACGTACTTCTTCGGCCATAGGGCGAAACCGTGCTTGACATCGGCCGGTGTCCTCTCATCTTCACCTCTAGGAATATCAAGCTCCACTTGTTTCAAAACCCGGAACAACTTCATCCACCCCGACACGAACACGGCCGGGTGGAATGGGCATATGATGGTGCATTGCTCCATCTTCACTTGGGTACACATAGCCGACCGCCACCTTAACGGACGCGGTCCTGAATAACATATGTAGCTCGCAATCTGTCTTCTCCGTGACATAATCCACGGGGTAGCTTCCTCCACATCCGTCAAGATGCGAGGAACCGACAACGCTTCTTCGCCGAGATGGGGCAGCATCGGCTTGTGGATCCTGTAGAAACAGCGTACGATCGGGTGCCCTCTGATTTCTCTCAAGAGCCTCCACCCTAGTTAACAATTCCGTTACAATGTCAGCGTCCTTCTTCTTCTTTCGCGAACGGCTTCTATAAGTGTCAGCGCTGTCCGGCCACGCTTCCTTCATGGTGAGACCTGGGCGAGCTCGTACCCGTCCAACATGTTCGGGGTTCCCCGGAGCGAGTGTCGGCTCGTCATTCTCTCGATCGGGAATGTACTCTCCCTTTCGACCTTTTCAATTGCATCTACAAGCTTCGGTACAATTGCCTCAATTTTTTCCTTCCATTTTCCCTTCGCAACGATCAGCCCTGTCTTTGGGTCCAACCCTGCCCCATGAGCGAACAACCGAACTTGGACCGTTCGGGCCGGTCCCATGTCCGTGGAGTGATTCCACGATCCATCGGTTTATCCTCAAACGTTGTCCACTTCGGAATGGCACTCTTGTAGCCACCGACCCCAAATGATGCGGAAGTTTCTTCTTTGAAGCATTTTCGGTATTTTTCTTCGATCGGGACACAAAAGTAGATGATTTCTTATACTCCTTAAATGCGGCCCGGTGATCTTTTATCTTCACTAGATTATCATCGAATACTTGGATCTTCATTCTTATATTTGTCCCATAAATTTTTCTTGAAGCTACGGAATTGTATGGCCATCTTCTTCAATGTCCATTCCTTGACTTTATTCTTCGGCCTTCCGTCATGTCTTCCGGTAGGCTGAACTTTGTCGATAGCGTGTCCCAAAGAAAATTTTTCATCGTGTCGTTGACATAACTAGCACCACTCTCCGGGTTCTTCGGCTTATGCCACTCTTGAATGCTTGATCGGTACATGGTCCCTAACAATAACTCCGGATTGACTTGTAAATTTGCGGCAAAACTCCTTGGGATGAACTGGTTCACCATTATCCTTGAATGCCGTGAGGGCTAACCTGCCCTCGCCCTTTAGCACCCGCGTCGGGCCTCGTTTTGTTCTAACGAGACTTGCTCGGTGATCCGGAAGGCTAAAAGAAAAAATTATTCGTTAATAAGTGCAATACAAATAAATGAATGCATCTAGGGATGAACACAGACTAATTGATACATAGATATACACCTCGCCGGAGTTTGTGATGGACACTTCATTGTCTTTACTAACTTGTTCAGACTCAAGTCCCTCGCCAAAATCATTCAGAAAGTCTTGGAACTCGTTGTCATCTCCATCGTCGGGTTCCGGACCACGGGCACTCTCATAGATCAATCTCTGCACCGCTTCTTCCCCCTCCTCATCTCGGACGAAGGTGCCGTCCTTCATACCTCAATGTCACTGCAAAATTAAGAAAGCAATTGTATTTCATTCATCATGTCATGATCATATAACAGATTGCTAGATGGATAACAATTGACTCGATGTCGCGGCGCCACGGTCACGGACTCGGCGTTCCCCCTCCTCCTCTCGCTCTTCTCGACCCTAACACTACTCGGCGTTCCCCCTCCTGTAAGGGTACATTGTCCCTATGTGTGGTTTTGGTAATTAATGACAACCCCTATGGACTAATGTTTTCATTGGGTACTGAGTAGGGTGGCGCCATGTGCTCCTGCAAATACAGCTATACCCTGTGCTTAGAAATTCACAAGTCCCCGACTGACGGCGCTTCTCTGTCTTTGTTCACTTGTTTCGGCTGACATTAGCCTAATTGTTCCCTCAAATTCTTATGTTACTACTAGTGGCAGTACCTTCAAGTTGACTACTGGTATCCGACAAGTGCTAGTACCTTCATGCAAGCAAAGCTAGAGCTCGTGCTGTATCTGAATCTTGCCATGCATGTTCATCCTATCTAACCCAGACTTTTCCTATTATATCCATCTGTCATCCCTCGCTTTAGCACCTTACAACTGTACTAATCGTGTTAACAAAGTTTTAAGGGAGGCGTACTGCTATGGACTTCCATACCGTGCGAACCATAATACCTATCGCTGAATAGACACGCAATGGACTAAAATGTTTATAGATACATGCAATTTTGCAACAAGTATAATGAATTGGAGGAAGTGGTAGTTTCATGAGGCTGATCGACATAACTGTTTTTTTTGCTGAAAACAGGCTCGACCAACTGGCTGCAAAACTCTCTAGTACTCAACTGTACTTAGGTCCACCTCTTGGGTCCTCTCTGTCTTTACAGTTCATGAATAAGATGTGGCTTATCTGTTAAATGATTCTGTTACCTATCGTATGATATGGAAAGATGAGTAACTTGCAAGCGGGTTCTGGTCCTACTGCCGCATTCCACAAAGCACACAGTTTCGGTCCCCAAGTCGTGCAACTGTCACTTCCAAGTTCAGGGTACCATTAGCGCTTTAAAACACTAGGCAATTCTGTCCAACACTACAGCGTGTCGCAGCTGGAACCAATCACCTCATCGTCAGTTACAATTTATTTTGAGCGTCAATCTCTGCATGTGCCACTTGCAATTACTCACCCACCGAACTAAGTCAGTCCTAACGAACCGTTCAACTTGATCGTGGCAGGTACAAGGACGACTCATCGGCCCGCGGCGTGGTGGGCACAGACGCGGCCACGGTGGCGCTGTCCGGCGGCAATGGCGCTGACAAGAAGGCGAAGCTGCAGGAGGTGGTGCTGGGCTGCACCACCTCGTACGACGGCCAGAGCTTCCAGGCCTCCGACGGCGTGCTCAGCCTCGGCAACAGCAACATCTCCTTCGCTTCCCGCGCGGCCGCGCGCTTCGGGGGCCGCTTCTCCTACTGCCTCGTCGACCACCTCGCCCCGCGCAACGCCACCAGCTACCTCACCTTCGGCCCCGCCGACGAAGACTCGAACACACACGGTGGCGCGGCACCGTCGGCGGCGCCGGCTGCAGCCCCATCGCGGACGCCGCTGCTGCTCGACGCCCGGATGGCCCCGTTCTACGCCGTGACGGTCGACGCGATCTCCTCCTCCCCGGCCCGACCGGGCCGCACAACGGCCTCGCCCGGCCTCCTCCCCGGCCCGCCGGGCCGCACACCGGCCTCGCCCGGCCTCCTCCCCGGCCCGCCGGGCCGCACACCGGCCTCGCCCGGCCTCCTCGAGGGGCTCCTCAAGGACGACGACGGCGCGGTTGCTGCCTGCTTCTACCTGGGCGCAGGGGAGGCGCTGTAGCCGGAGGTCGCCGGGACGCGGACGACGAGCCTGGGCGGGCGTTGCTTGCCGCCACTGCTGATGCGCAGCGGTCCTCCACCACGACCGCATTTCGTCGAATACGTGGTGCGCGGCCGCGGTTGAGAGGGCGCCGGCACGCGCCATGCCCGCAGACGCGCGCGTCCTCCGTTGCTGCGTGGCGTAGGCGGCGGTTGAAGCCCAGGGAGGCGAGGCGGCGGTTGCTGCGGCGAAGGCGGCGGCAGCCGCAGCGGCGGGAGGCACTGCCGGAGGAGGGGAGGGAGGCGATGTCGGAGGAGGGGAGGGAGGAGGCGGGAGACGTACCTGGGCGCCGGTGACAGCGACGGAGTGCAGGCGACGGCGTGGTGCGGCTTGGCGGTCACGAAGGATGGCGGCGATGGCGTGGTGCGCGACGGCGACGGACGGCGCGCGCGTGTCCGTCTGAAGAAATGCGGGCGATTTGGGGAACTTTTGCCCGCGCGGCTAAGTGAAACAGAGGGGAACCCCTTTGGTACCGGTTGGTACCACCAACCGGTACGAAAGACCTTTCGTCTTAGGTTGGTGGTACCAACCGGTACCAAAGGTTTTCTTTTTGTTTTCTTTTTTTCTTTTACTGTTTTCTTTTCTTTTGCTGTTTCTTTTCTATTTCTTTTTTCTTTTCTGTTTCTTCTTTCTTTTCTTTTGTGTTTCTTTTCTTTTCTTTTTCTTTTCTTTTTCTTTTATTTTCTATTTCTTTTCTATTTCTTTTTCTATTTCCGTTTGTTTTCTTTTCTACTTCTTTTCTATATCCTTTTTTATATTTCTTTTCTATTTCTTTTCTATTTATTTTTTCTTTTCTGTTTCTTCTTTCTTTTCTGTTTGTTTTTCTTTTCTTTTGTGTTTCTTTTCTTTTCTTTTCTTTTCTTTTTCTTTTCTATTTCTTATTTTCTATTTCTTATTTTCTATTTCTCTTTTTTTCTTTTCTTTTGCTTTTGCTTCCCTTTTTTTTTCTTTTCTCTTTCTTTTCTTTTTTTCTGTTTCTTTTTCTTTTATTTTTTTATTTTCTTGTATGTTTCTTTTCGTTTTTCTTTTTATGTTCCTTTTCTTTTAAGTTTCCCGACACGACGCCGCGCGTGGGAGAAAAAAGGCGGGAAAGAAAGGGCCGGAATAAAATTTTACTACGATTGAACTCGAATTAAAAGTACATAGCTTAACTGGAAATTAAGATACATGGCCAGATTCTACTGTTGGAGTCATTCAGTCATACTCGTGCCTAGCCCTGTAGTAGTCGCCACTGTAGTCGTCGTAGTCGCCGTCATCATCGTCGGCCGGCATCGGGGTCGCGATAGTCGAACCTCGGCGGGTGAGCACGCGTGGGCTGGGACCGAGGGTAGCGCGAGCGGGGGCCACGGTAGGTCATGACGCCTCGGAGAGTCCGGTCGCGCCACCGCGGCCGACGGCCGGCCTCGTTGAAGTTCGAAGGAGGCGGGCCGCCCTCCTCGTTCTCGGCAAGCGCCCTCTCACGCCGATTGATGAAGAAGCTTTCCCAAGTCGGGCTGTAGTCGGGATGCCACCGGGGATTCCTCCGCTGCTCCGGCGTGAGCTCGAAGTAGTAGTGGTTCGTGATGGCCATCTCGCGCGCCACACCTAGAGGGACTGGAGGGACCGGTACGCCTCCGACGCTTAGCAACCAGCCAGTCGGGACGCGGTAGCCCGGCGGGCAGGGGTAGTTCGAGGCGCAAAGCGCCTCCGCCTCCCGGGGGGTGAGAGATATGATGGAAGCCATGGGAGAGAATGATGAGGTTTGCAGATATGAGTCTAGATGTGATATGTAAATGGTGGCCAAGTCTACATATATATAGTGAAAAAATGGCGGGAAGACAGAGGCGGGAACCGGTGGAAAGCGCGGGAAGAAAATAGGCGGGAAGACAGATGCAAACCTTTAGTACCGGTTGGTGGGTGCAACCGGTACTAAAGCCAGTCGGCGAGATAAGGACGCCCTGCTCGATGAGCTAAAGTGTGTAGCGCACGACGCCCTGTCGGTGGGATAAGGACGCGTGGGTAACCTCTAGTACCGGTTGGTGGGTGCAACCGGTACTAAAGCTGTCGGCAGGATAATGACGCCCTGCTCGATGAGCTAAAGTGTGTAGCGCACGACGCCCTGTCGGTGGGATAAGGACGCGTGGGTAACCTCTAGTACCGGTTGGTGGGTGCAACCGGTACTAAAGCTGTCTGCGGGATAATGACGCCCTGCTCGATGAGCTAAAGTGTGTAGCGCACGACGCCCGTCGGTGGGATAAGGACGCACGGGAAACATTTAGTACCGGCTGGTGGGTGCAACCGGTACTAAAGTTGTTGGCGAGGATAAGGACGCCACTGCTTGAACCGGTGCTAAAGATGGGGGGGGGCTAAATGCGGGGAGGCTTATCCGGTGTTTGCCTTATCCGGGGTGGTTTCATGCGGGGGAGGGGATTATCTGGAGGCACACACCGCTATATATAGCCCCTCCGGCGAGAGTAGAGAGAACAAAGAGAGAAGATGCAACGACCAAGAAGGAAAGAGCCTCTCCGGCGAAGTTTCTCGAAGATGTCTTAGATGGCCGGCCGTCTTAGACATCTTCGGAAGCTTCGCCCGAGAACTCTTCCCGCAAGAAAGCTAGGAGTCCCGCTCGCAAGCTACTAGTATACACCCAACAAACAGTAGCTCATGGTAAGGAGCTAGGGGAGAGCATAGAGAGCTTCCAGGGAGCTGGTATATAACCCGACGACGGCGACCTCGAAGGAAAGATCCTCTCCGGCGGAGTTTCTCGAAGATGTCTTAGATGGACGGCCGTCTTAGACATCTTCGGAAGCTCCGCCCGAGTAACTCTTCCCGCAAGTCCCGCTCGGAAGGCTCGGAAAGCTACTTAAATAGTAAAACAAGCCAACCATCTCCATTGTTAATATCTTACATACAGTAACATCATTACACAAAAGTGATTTCCATATTGAGATACACAAGTTATGATCCCTATATGTAGCTAGCTAGTCTTCTGAGTTTTCTTCGTCCGTTTCCCTTTCTTCTTACTGCGATGCAACCATGGACAATCTTCATTGTTTAAGATGATGCTTGGGTCAATTTTTACCTTGAAGGGTGGAATATCGTCAAACTTATTATAATCTTCTGACATGTCTGTCTTGTCCTCTACTCCCATGATGTTTCTTTTTCCTGAAAGAACTATGTGCCGCTTTGGCTCATTGTATGATGTGTCCTCTTGCCTTTCTTTTCTTTTTTTCGGTTTGCTAGACATGTCCTTCACATAAAAAACCTGAGCCACTTCACTGGCTAGGACGAATGGTTCGGTGTCGTACCCTAGATTCTTGAAATCCACTGTAGTCATTCCGTCATTGCGGGTCTACCCGTACCCGTCTTTCGAGGTTGAACCATTTGCACCGGAACAAAGGGACCTTGAAATTAGGTCCATAGTCAAGTTCCCATATCTCCTCTATGTACCCATAATATGTGACCTTGTTCCCATTGCCATCTTCTGCATCAAAGCGGACACCACTGTTTTGGTTGGTGCTCTTTTTGTCTTGGGTGAAAGTGTAAAATGTGTTCCCATTAATCTCGTACCCTTGAAAATTCAATATAGTAGAAGATGGTTGCTTGGCCAACAAGTATAGTTGCTCGTCATCGGTGACATTCATGAGACGTGTTTGCAACCAACCGCCGAAAGTCTTCATGTGTTCTCCATCAATCCAATCTTCATGTTGCTCCGGGTATTTAGAGCGTAAGATCTCCTTGTGTTCCTCTTTGTACGGAGCCACCAAGATGGAATTATGTAGAACTGTGTAGTGTGCTTGAGTGAAAGAATGTCCGTCCATACACGTTGCTGATTTCTTTCCTAGCGTGCCTTTTCCACGCAGTCTCCCCTCATAGCGCGATTCAGGAACACCGATCGGCTTAAGGTCGAGAATAAAGTCAACACAAAACTCAATGACCTCCTCTCGTTCCATAGCCCTTGGAGATGCTTCCTTCGGGCCTAGCACGGTTATGAACGTACTTCTTTAAGACTCCCATGAATCTCTCAAAGGGGAACATGTTGTGTAGAAATACAGGACCGAGAACGCCAATCTCTTCGACCGGGTGAACTAGGAGATGTGTCATAATATTGAAGAAGGATGGTGGGAACACCAACTCGAAGCTGACTAGACATTGGATCACATCCTTCCGTAAATTTTGTAGAGTAAGTGGATTGATCACCTTCCGAGAAATTGCATTGAGGAACGCACATAGCTTCACAATGGGTACTCGAACATTTTCCGGCAGAAGCCCCCTCAATGCAACCGGAAGTAATTGTGTCATAATCACGTGGCGGTCATGAGACTTTAGGTTTTGAAACTTTTTCTCCGACATGTTTATTATTCCCTTTATATTCGACGAGAAGCCGGACGGGACCTTGATGCTACTCGGGACTTCAAAAAAGATCTCCTTCTCCTCTTTGGTAAGAGCGTAGCCGGCGGGACCTTGATACTTCTCTGGATTCGGGTTGTTTCCTTCGTGGATACTTTGTCTGGTCCTGCCGTGCATCCGGTGTATCTTTTGTCTTCCCATACACGCCCAAGAAGTTTAGCGAGGTTCACGCAAAGATTTTTCGTCACGTGCATCACGTCGATTGCGCAGTGAACCTCTAAGAATTTCCAGTAGGGTAGCTCCCAAAATATCGACTTCTTCTTCCACATGGGTACGTGTCCGTCAACATCATGCGGAACAGATTGTCCGCCAGGACCCTTTCCAAAGATCACTTTTAAATCCTTGACCATATCATATATAACTTCCCCGAGTAGGGCGGGTAGGCTTCGTTCGGTTATCCGCCTCACCTCCGAAATGCTTTCCTCTCTTTCTTACGTGATGTTGTTTTGGAAGAAATCGACGATGCCCCGGTACACATTCTTGTTTCCCAAATAATTACTTGTCGGTCTCACCTAAACGAGTGTGTGCATGCATTGTATCCCTTGTTTGACTGCCCCGAAATGTTACCAAGAGCGAGGCCAATCATTGATGGTTACAAATAACAACGCTCGTAGGTTAAATTCCTTTTGGTCGTGCTCATCCCACACAGGTACACCTTCGTCACGCCACAACTCTAAAAGTTCTTCAACCAATGGCCTCGGGTACACATCAATGTCGTTGCCGGGTTGCTTCGGGCCCTGGATGAGCACCGGCATCATAATGAACTTCCGCTTCATGCACAACCAAGGAGGAAGGTTATAGATACATAGAGTCACCGGCCGAGTGCTATGACTGGAGCTCTGCTCCCCGAAAGGATTAAAGCCATACTGTACTTAGACCAAATCTTAAGTTCCTTGCGTCATCTGAAAATGACTTGAACTCTCCGTCGATTTTTCTCCACTGCGACCCATCAGCGGGGTGTCTCGGCATCACATCTTTCTTACGGTCCTCTTTGTGCCATCGCAACAACTTGGCATGCTCTTTGTTCCGGAACAAACGTTTCAACCGTGGTATTATAGGAGCATACCACATCACCTTCGCAGGAACCCTCTTCCGGGGGTGGACTCACCCTCAACATCGCCGAGGCCATCTCGCCTGATCTTATACCTCAATGCACTACATACCGGGCATGCATTCAAATTCTCGTACTCCCCGCGGTAGAGGATGCGATCATTGATGCATGCATGTATCTTCTGCACCTCTAATCCTAGAGGGCGGACAACCTTCTTTGCTTCGTACGTGCTAGAGGGCAACACGTTCTCCCCCGGAAGCATCTTCTTTATTATTTTCAGCAACTTTTCAAATCCCTTGTCGAAGTACCATTCTCTCGCCTTCCACTCTGCAGCAATTCCAGCGTGGTACCCGGCTTTTTTCGACCATTTTTGCAATTTGGGTACAACAGTTTGTTGTGATCCTCTAACATTTTCTCCAACTTCAACCTCTCCTTTTCATTTCCGCAGTTCATCTTCGCATCAAGAATGGCCCGACCCAAATCGTCATCCGGGTCATCAAAAATCGGCTCATCGAAAATGGGCTCTTCTTCGACTTCGTCTTCCCCATTCTACTACCACCGTCTTCGGTGAATAAGGGATAGTTGTCACTATCCTCTTCTTCTTCGTTGTCTTCCAATATAATCCCTCTTTCTCCGTGCTTGGTCCAACAATTATAGCTGGGCATGAAACCATTCTCCGACAGTGGACGTGAAGGGTCTTCGAGGTAGAGTAATCCTGCATATTCTTACAGGAACTACATGGACAATACATGAAACCATTCGACCACTTGTTTGCCTCAGCCACGTTGAGAAAATAATGCATGCCATTAATGAACTCGGGATGGCACCGGTCACCGTACATCCATTGTCGACTCATCTGCATTTTATATGTATATCAAAAATCATTAAATACACAACATCGTGGATATATGAGTGACCAACTTAATTAATATTCAAGTTCATCACATAAAACTAATTGTTTTTATAAAAAAGAAGAAGGGCTCACCGAGGTGGTACCGTGCCGGCTAGAGGACGACGCTGGCGATCGATGGTGGTAAGGACGGGGATGATACTAATTAAAACCTACAAAACATACCATAATTTCAGCTCAAATTGCATATAAAAAAAATAAAATCACTAACTTAGGTATTTCATCGAACACCTTGCTTGCACTAGAAAAATAGTACGAGTTAAAACTACCAAAGAAATGAGCTAAATTAGAAACGCCGGAAGGAAGGATGATATTGCTAACCCTTGGATAGATGTATGCCGTTAATCTTGTTAAAATGGTGGAGAAAAATAAAAGTTATTGGAGTGTGAGAGGTGCAAAATATTTGGAAATGTGAGGGAGGAGGAGAATTGGAGAATGAGATGCAGGGGGCTCGGGCGGGGTGGCGCGTGCTGATATAGGGGGGACCCTTTAGTACCGGTTCCTTAGATGAACCGGTACTAAAGGTGTAGCCCTGGCCCCACCTCAGCCTGGAATTTGGGCAGAAACCCTTTCATACCGGTTCGTAACACGAACCGGTATTAAAGGGCCATAACGAACCGGTATAGATGTCCCACCCCTGGAACCGGTACTAATGCCTCCTTTAGTACCGGTTCGTAAGGTAACCAGTACTAAAGGATTAGATGGATGCTCCATTTTCTACTAGTGCGTCGCTACAGTGGAGGAAACTAATTTTACGCGACCAACCCGGCAACGAAGAAATTCACTTATGAAAGGTGCACCAAATTGAGAACGTATTTGCTTCAATGTACTCATTTTTACAACGCAAAATTCGGAGTTTTAAATTCGTACTCAAATTGAGCAAGCTCTTGGAGGCGGGGTATTACCAGGACGGGGACGGCTGCCGTCGTTGATTTGGAAGATAGAGAGCGGCAGCTTTGAAGGTCACTGCGGACTGTACCCATGCCATGCGCGACACGGCGTGAACCCTGGACGTTTATATTGTGATCCAAATTCATATACTAAAGGGAGGCTAATTTCTGACGAGCGGAGCGAGGCCCGTCGCCGGAGGCTTGGGCCGAATCGTTGCCACCGTCTATATATATTTCCTGTAAGCCGCCGCTAGGGTTTTGTCGCATCATACACCCACGATGTTTGTAAACACCACCGAAATAGTGAAGTTTTGCTGGCTGGCGCCCGTGGTTTTTCCCTCGTCTGTTGCAAGGGTTTTCCACGTTAAAATCTCGTGTCCCCTGCAGTGTTTTACTTTTCGTTCTTCGTTTATTGTGCATCTCGATTATAAGAAACGACGATCAGGAGGACCATTTACTTGTGTTGGAGTCGCTCGATTATCAGGAAAGCGGGGAGCAAGGACGCGCCGCCTTGCTCCAGCCGGCCGCCCCGCCACACTGCCATGGTTTCGACTTGCGATCTGCTGCATGCTCATGGCGTCCACGATCTAGTGGGAAATCGGTGCAGCCCGGATCGACCACAAAGAGGCGGCGGCTTGCAAGGCACGTTGCCGCAACCTCTTAGCCATTTTAAATCCCGGCCGGCAACTAATTGGGACTAACGAAAGACCCGGTCGACGGCGAGCAAGCCCCCAGCGTCGGGACGCGCGGCTATGCAAAAGCGAGGAGGAGAAAAAAGAAACGAACCGGTATCATGGCATTTTGTTGTACATGAGATTATGGATTTTGGGAGACTAGGACATGGGGAGACGCCCCCTCTTCCTCCCGTGTCGCTCCCGCTTGGGGCGACACCGGAGGACCCCAAACCCTAGACCTCCTAGCCCTCCCCTCTCCCTCCCTCCTCCTCGCCACCACCGTAGGTGGCCGCCCAAAAAACCGCGTGCAGCCGCGAAGGAAGGTGGCGGCCGGGATCTCGTTGTTTCCTAGTCCTCGCAGAGAGCTCGGGCATCTGGGGCGACGGCCTCATTTGGGGAGGGCGGCGCCGTTTCGGTGGCAGGAGACGCGTGCTGATGCTGGTGGTTCCTCTTCTTGGCTGCAGGGGTGGCGAGGAGAGGCTGTGGTGAGGTCGTGGTGCGGTGGCTGTCCCGTCGGCCTCCGGTCAGATCTGAAGACGGTGGCCCATGCCTGTGCTGTTCTGATCCCGATGCCTCCGGATCTGGTGGGTAGTCGCAGTGTGCAGGGCTGGGGCTATGGCCCGGGGAAACCTTTGGCCGGCGGAGGCGGCCACGGCGTCAAGGGCGCTCTGGGCGCACTCCTTGGAGGTGATGCTGAGGTTCAACCCTATCCCCTTCCTCCCTCCTCCCGGATGAAAACCTAAATCCCTTGGATTGGGCGGTGGCGTTCTGGCGTCGTGTCCTCCTTGGAGGTGAACGGTGGTTCGTGGGCACCTGGTGGTGGCGTTCTACCATGGTCGGTTGCGTCCTACAACGGTGGTTCTGGTGCCATTATCTTGGTCGTGTCTTCTTTTGGTGGCTTCGCCCTAAAGCTTGCTTCTTGATGAGTGTTCGGTGCTGAGGATGACGATGTGCGTGGACAGCTCGTGTGCAATTTTGATCCTGTTCGATGTTCTTCTCCCGTCAGCCCTTGTGGTCAGTTCTTCCTGCGTGCTCTAGGGTGAGCTGTTCTACCTTTCGATGGTTCGACGCCTTTCGATCCAAGGCGGGGAGGCAGGGGCCTTCTTCGGAGTTAGAGGCGGAGTTCACGGCCACTATGGTGCTGTCGAGATTTGACGAAGACAGGGCCTTTCTCAAGCGTGTCTACTCCACGACTTCTTCAAGGCTATGAGGGTGAGGATGGATGAAGGCTTCGTCTCAGTGGTGTTTCTTGATGTATTTTGTTGCTTTGTGTGTGTTGCACGTTAGCTGAACTGTCAACATCTTGTATCTGCCATTCGCCATTCATGACTTTATTAATTTAAAGCTGGGCTAAGGCCTGATGTTCAGACTGGGACACGGGCCCATGCACGCACTGGGAACGAGAGACTAGAAGATTTTTGGCTAGGCTTCTGACTTGATCTAGGGACGCTCGAGGCACTAGCATGAAGGGAATCTCTTGCACTAGCAACTGATCTTATGATCCATGATATGGTGGTGGCTAGTGACTTCAAACAAGTTGTCAAGGACTTGGCGGATGGAACTGGTGGATGCTATGCTAGCATAGTAAAGGAGATTAATCTGCAGCGTTCCACTTTCTCTAGTATCTCGTTCATCCATGAAGGACGAGAATCGAATTCAGATGCTCATAACTTAGCTCGATATGCTCTTTCGTTAGGCCAGGGGCGCCATGTGTGGCACTTAGAACCCCATGATACTTTGCTGATCCCTATAAATTTGGCCGTTAATTAATAAAGCGAGCGGGTTACACTCAAAAAAAGAAGAAGAAGATTTTTGGTTAGGCTTTGGTTGGAGTGGAATGCCAATGTTATTTCGGGCAACACGGGGTAGCTCGGGTAGCGTGTCTATAAACCTAAATTTCACAAATTGGATAGGAGGACTCCTAGAAGCACTCATTGATTGAGTGCAATGTGTCGAGGTGTGTATGAGCTATAACGGAAGAGGATATTGTTTCGCTCTTGTATGAACCAACTACAAGATAGTGGTTATTCTCTATGATCGAGATGATGAATGGGATGTATGGAACACACGGAGAAAGGCCGTCCATGAGGAAGTGTTCCAAAGTCTGATGGGGACGATATTGTTCGTGAAAAAAGTTTTTGAGTGACCTGGCATCGCACGGTGATAGCAGCCCGGCTATGGCAGCGAAGAAGCCAACATGAGCAACTCGAATTGGCTGGATTGCGGCCCCTTTTGGATGGGCGAAGATAAATGTCGACGCAACCATGGCTAAATCTGATGAAAGGAGCTACCGGCGCAATGTGCATATCGATAGAGGGAGTTTACTTGGGAGCCTTGGCTCTGGTGTTTGATGGCATCACAAACCCTGGTTCTCTCGAAGCTTTGGCTCGCAGGGAAGCGCTGGACTTAGCGGCCGACCTAAATCTGGGTTCGATCTAGGTGGCCTCAAGGTTTACGAGGACAAAACCTTAGGGGTGTTCGGCAATGTCCCAAGTGAGATCAGGGAGAGGTCGAAGCAAAGGGGTGGCACATTCTACTGCCATGAGCGAAGGGGATCGAATGAACATGTTGGCTAGTTTCTTGGCTACGGGGCGCCAGCGCCATGTTTGGCTCCTAGTACCACCTTGTGGTTTAAACATGTTTATAAACTTTGACTCTGTTATTTGAATAGTGGTGTAAGCTGCTAAAGAAAAACCCGAAATTTCCCAAATAAAATTTAGGTTTATATGTAACTGCTACCCCATTAAGTTTTTTTTTTTTGAGAGTAACTCCGACTTTATTGATCAACGTTCAGAATTACAGGAATCGACATTGTGTCATGGGGCTGAAGAAACCACAAGTGGCGCCCCTGATCTAAAAATAAAGCAAAGCGAGCTAGACTATGAGCCTCCTTATTAGAACTTCTTCCCTCAAAAATATAAGACACCTCTTGGAAGTCTGATCTTTGGATGTTGATTTCTTGAACAATAGCTGCATATTGACCTCCCGTTCCTGCTGCAATATCTGAAACCACCTGTTTACAATCACTTGCAATAACCAAGCGGTTCAGTCCAACATCCGTCGCCAAGGCTAGAGCTTCCCTGCAGGCTAAAGCTTCCAGGGTAGGAGGATCAGATACTCCTTTGAACACCACAGCTGATGAGCCCATGTAAACACCATCCCTGCTTCTCAGCACCACTGCCACCGAGCCAGTAGTCTTGTCCCTAGATACAGCAGCATCAACATTTGCTTTGATAAGGCCCTCTCTCGGCGGAACCCATCTTCCTCTCCTGTCTCCTGTCCTCGCTTGGTGAGAATTCACCGATAAACCTGATAGTTTAGGTATTAAAGCAAGCTCTGCCAGGAAACGCTTCACAAAATAGTGGGTTGATAAAGGACTTTGGAACTCCCCTTCATGGATCGCCTTCCTTCGCGCCGTCCAAATCGCCCACAAAGAGACACCTACTAGGGTAAAGTGCTCCGAGGTAAGGGATTCCATCATATTAAACAGCCAGCTCCGTGCACTTGGTTCCGTTGTCGCATGCATATGTTCAACCACCTCCTCATCTGCTAAGGCCCAAACACTCCGCGCCATAGGACACTCCAATAGTGAATGACGCCATGAGTCCGTCCTTCCGCATAACAAACACGAACTAGAGGTGGATATATGACGGTGCTGTAGCAGGTCACCCGTAGGGAGGGACTGCTTAGCAAGCCTCCAGAGAAAGACTCTTATCTTTGATGGGACATTAATCTTCCAAAGTTTTGTCCAGCTTTTTGATTCCGCAGAATTATCAGAACTAGATGCCCTTCCTTCCAGCCACGCTTCTCTTCGGTTCTTAATATCCACGAGCATCCTATATGCCGATCTAACTGTGAACATTCCCCTTTTATCAAAATTCCATGACCAGAAATCATCAACTTGACGTGTGCACAGGGGTATACCTAATATCACGTCACAATCAGCCTTTACAAAGCATTCGTAAATCCTCTCTTGCTTCCAAGCCGCGGATGGAGCATTAATCAGATCACTTACTAGCTGCGGAGGTTCACCTGATAGTGATGCAATCGGCCTCATCATCTCACTTCTTGGCAACCAATTCTGGGTCCAGATCTTGGTTGTTTTTCCATCACCGATTCGTCGGATCAAACCAAGGGATAGAGCTTGCTTTCCTTCTACAAGTGCACGCCAAATCTGCGAGGGATGAGAACCCAATTCTGCTTCGAGGAAATCTGTGCCAGGGAAATAAACTGCTCTAAGAATCCTAGCACTTAGCGTCATAGGATCCTGCAGGATCCTCCACGCCTGGCGAGCAAGGAGAGCTAAATTGAACAACTCTGTATCTCGAAAGCCCAACCCTCCCATATATTTCGGTTTGGACATCTCTTCCCAAGAAACCCAAGCTGTCTTGCGTTCTCCAGCTTTACTTCCCCACCAAAATTTCCGAATAAGAGAATCTATATGCTTGCATAAACCTCGAGGTAATTTAAAGCATGCCATAGAGTAGATAGGAACCGCTTGTGCCACTGATTTAATTAAAACCTCTTTCCCTCCTGCCGACAAAATCATCTCCATCCACCCCTGCACTTTGCTCCAAACTCGGTCCTTCAAATACTTAAAGGCACCATTCTTGGATCTCCCAACGTCAGAAGGCATCCCCAGATATTTATCCTGTAAGCTCTCATTAGGAACATTCAGTATTCCTTTAACTTCATCACGAACACCTCGAGGGCAACCCTTGCTGAAGAATGTTGATGATTTGCTCAAGTTTATCTTCTGGCCAGAAGCTCTACAATAAAGATCCAAAGACTCAGAAATCTCTGTAGCACCAGCACCATTTGCTTTAAATAACAGCAGGCTATCATCTGCGAAAAGAAGGTGGTTCACCGACGGAGCCGATGCGGCCACTTGTATTCCACTATGCTCAGATGACTGACTTCTATGGTTTAGGAGGCACGAAAGGCCCTCTGCTGCAATCTAGAAAAGGTATGATGATATAGGATCTCCTTGTCTTATTCCTCTTGTTGGTTTGAACTCCTCCAACTGTACCCCATTGAAGAGAACTGAGAAAGATACAGATGATATCATCCCCATAATAATATTTGTCCAAGAAGAATCAAACCCCAATTTGAGCATGATGGCTTGCAAATAATTCCACTCCACTCGATCATAAGCTTTCATCATGTCAAGTTTCAGGGCACACGCCCTGTGCTTTTTGGATTTATTCCTCTTCATAAAATGTAAACATTCATAGGCAGCAATTATATTATCAGTAATAAGCCGACCAGGGACAAAGGCCGATTGCTCCTCTGAAATAATGTCAGGAAGAATGCTTTTCAAGCGATTAGCCACAGTTTTGGACGCTATTTTATACAAGACATTGAAACTAATAGGCCTAAACTGAGATAGAAGAGAAGGATTCTGGACCTTTGGTATGAGCACTAGGACCGTCTTATTGATAATCTCCGCATCCTCTTCTCCCTTAATAATTCTCAAAACCGCTCTAGTGATGTCCTCCCCACATAAATCCCAATTCCGCTGAAAGAAATGCGCCGGGAAGCCATCAGGCCCCGGTGCTTTAGTCGGGAACATCTGGAACAGTGTGTTCTTGATTTCTAAAGTTGTATATGGTGCAGTCAGCATACCATTCATCTCGGCCGTGACCTTGCATGGAACCATGTCCAAAAGCTCTTGCATATCAGAGGTAGCCTCCGATGTGTATAATTTCCTGTAGAATTCGGTAGCTAGACCTTGCATCTCACCATTGTCAGTGATCGTATCCCCATTCTCCTTTACCAGCTGTTTGATACGATTCTTTTTCTTCCTCATACTTGCCCTTTGATGAAAATATCGAGTGTTCTTATCCCCAGAAGAAAGCCACTCTATTCTTGATCTCTGCCTCCACATAACCTCCTCTCTATAGTATAACTCACACAGGCGATCGTTGATCTTAATTTCGGCATGAGATGGAGCCACTCGACCAGCCACGTCACGCAACCTGATCAGCTCCGCCTTGAGTGATTTTATTTCCTTCCTGACACTTCCAAAAGTATCTTTACTCCACCTGCCCAGCTTGATCGCAAGAGAAGACAACTTCCCATGCACATCATTAACATTATCGCATGTGCCATCCTCCCTCCATGCTTCTCCCACAACCTCCTTCAAATCACTATGCGTCTCCCACATGAGCTCATACCGAAACTGCGACGTTTGTCTCCTTTCCGAACGAATAGCATCATCAAGTTCAAGAAAAATCGGACCATGATCCGACGAGGCCGAAGTCATGTGTTGTACTGTCGCATTTGGATAGAGGTTCGCCCAGGCTGGCGATGCCAGGGCTCTGTCCAGACGCACACGACAGAAGCTTCCTCCTGAAACCTTTTTCTCGAACGTCCAGCTCCTCCCAACATAACCAAGGTCCCTGAGGCCGCAAACATCTATAGCATCACGAAAACTCTCCATCTGCACCTGGGACCGAGTTCCCGTCCCAACATGCTCTTCCTGGAGTAATACTTCATTAAAATCGCCCATGCATAACCATGGAAGATCATTTTCAGTTTTGATCCCCTTAAGAGTGTCCCATGTTCTATACCTCAAACTTGTTTGTGCCTCCCCATACACACATGTGAGCCTCCATGGCACATTGCCAATTCCCAACACCTTAGCATCAATATGGTATTTGGAAAACCGAAAGACCTCCACTTTAGTATCATTATTCCAGAACAGACATAGACCACCACTTCGGCCCGTACTGCTCACTCCATAGGAATTATCATAGCCTAGAGTTCTAGCCAACTTTTCCACCCGAGTCTTATGAACCTGTGTTTCAACGATAAAGAGAATGGATGGGGCAAACTGTCTCGCGAAATCGCGTAGCTCTCGAATTGTCGCGTCGTTGCCAGCCCCGCGACAATTCCAGCCCAAAAGACTCATTGATCTCGGCGGTCCTCCACCTGGGAGGCCGCCGATCCAGAGTTGTTGCTATCACTATCAACTTTACCACCCTTTCTCAACCTCTTCTGGTCATGTTTTGGCTGCGGGCTAGCCGGCGGAGGTTCATCTGCCAAGGGCACCTCAAATTGGTTCACAAGGGCCCCGACTGAATGGCCATCTTTACCAGCAGCAGCAGGCAATTTTCCCGGAGTACCAGGCCCTCTCTTCCTAATGGGATCGGCATCATCCATTATCTCATCTTCTTTGCTATTCCCAACAACGACAACTTCCTTACCAGAACCCACCCCCTCATCAGGAGAGTAATCCCCATCCTCTTCAGAGAACCTTCCTCGACCCCTTCCGCGACCAACTCGTCCTGCAGTTCTAGGAGTAGAACCACGTCCACGGCCTCGTCCTCTACCAGATGGTTCAGCAAGGAGCCATTGGCCCCACTTTCGAGTTTTTGGTTCATGGATGCCGTTCCCATGTTCCTTATACACATGACCTAACAGGCCACACACTTCACACCAATCGGGGATCTTCTCATAACGAACACGAAAAATATCCCTCCTGCCTCTACGAGAAATCGAGACTGCTCGTTTCAGAGGTTCACGAACATCTACCCTTACTCGAACTCTACAGTAATTCCCATAATAATCCATAGAATCAGGTTCTGAAGCTTCAAAAGTTCCCACCCGTCTGGCCAAATTCTCAGCAAGAGGTCTATATCCCTCCGGTAGATCGTGGATCTGAGCCCACACAGCAATCTTCCCGAGGTCTATTGTACTCGGCTTTGTGAACCCATCATATGGTTCTATGCAGACCGGCGAATTTCTGAAATTCCAGGGGCCCCCTTGCATCACCTTCTCCCAATCACCCAAGCAAAAGAATTGCATGATGTACAGATTCGCCTCAATAGCTCTGAATTTGACATCCTGAGCCAAGCTCCAAGCCGATCTCATGTTAGAGAAGAACCAGCCTTGACTATAAGGTGCTTCGGTATGAACCCTGGCCACCGCCAGCCAACGGGGCGCTTCTTCCAATGGCGGCCCTTCCTCTTCATAGATCACATCATCAAGATCTTCCTCACCAATTCCTAACTCCTCCATTAGGTCTGCTAGCTCCTTTTCCTTGTCCTTCTCACCAGAGCTCGACGCCATATCCGCCATCAGCCAAACCCTAGAAAACTTACTCGCAGAACCGCGAGTCAAAAACCCTAGTCTTCCACCAAGGAAACTCCACCGTCTGCCGAGGCCGGGTGGCGGAACCAGCCCGCCCCTTGATCAGCCCAAGCAGATCACGGTGAGAATCGTCGCTGGAAGCCAGGCCGATAAACAAACACTCGCCGCCGAGATCGCCTCGACGCGAGAAGAAAACCCTAAGGAATCGCTATTAGGGAAATATGGTTTGCCGTTCTAGGCTACTACCCCATTAAGTGCTATAGGATATTTCGGGTTCGGGTTATACGGATTCATTTTTTTTCCCGTTTGGGCTTTGGGTTTTATGTCCAGCATGCCTCTCGTCAAGACGTCAAGTTCGTCGATGGAAGATAGCCCCGAAAGCTAGGGTTAGCGCCGCACCCCTCCCTCCGAGCTCTGCCCCGCCAGACCCCCCGCCGGCAGCCTCTCTACAGACGAGCCCCCAGCCATCCGTCTCGGTCGCTGCCGTCCTCGTCTGCGCTGCCACAGACGGCTCCTTGGCTGCCTCCCGCTCGACGCTGCCGTTCTCGACCAACCGGCCGGCGCAGTAACTACCACCTCCCGGTCGACGTCTCCTCTCCTCGATCCTGTCTCTGCTGGCAACGACGACGCCGTCTGGGGTAAAAATTCTTTTTTTTTTTTTGTGCTGCTGTGATATTGCCCCTGTTGCGTATGCAGTAGTATGCTTCTAGCCGCTGCCATGAATTGCTGCTGCTGCCGTGAATTATTGCTCTTTGCTGATGTAAATTGTTGCTGCTCGCTGTATGCTTCTCGCCGTTATCATGCTCATGTGATAGACTGGTATTTGCACGGACATATACTTCTATGTACGTAGAACCATGCATCTCAAATGCTTTTGGTGAACTGTGCTGTAATAGAGCATACAAGTGATTTCTGATATTGCTGTGCTTGAGCTACACATCATGCAAGAGTTCGAGTGTGTCAAGGCTGTGCAAAAATGCTTCTACTTATTTAAATTAGCATTTCACAAATCATTGAACAATTTAATTACATCAATATATCAAAAATCATACATTATCAGTAGCAATAAAACAGACCATTGAGATATTAAAAGAAGCTTAGCCTATTCTACAATGTCTCAATTGGGTTATATGATGTTAGCTCTAGGTATAGGTTCTTATCAAGCTGCTTTATTTCATTTGATCACTCATGCTTATTCAAAAGCTTTATTGTTCTTGGGATCTGGATCCATTATTCATTCAATGGAACCTCTTGTTGGATATTCACCAGAAAAAAGTCAGAATATGGTTCTTATGGGCGGTTTAAGAAAATACATTCCAATTACAAGAACAACTTTTTTATGGGGTACACTTTCTCTTTGTGGTATTCCACCTCTTGCTTGCTTTTGGTCCAAAGATGAGATTCTTAGTAACAGCAAAATACGGTGGCCTCAGCATCCCAGGGGCATTTCAGAAATTTCTTCATCTCACAGCCAATCCACAGCCATATTGCCATACGACCAACCTTCATCAGTCATCACAGCCGATTCCCCAGTGTAGCAGCTTCCCCACAAGAGCAAACCCACAGCTGCTGCCCGAATCAACAGAGCCGGAGTATTTTTTATCGAATCAATTGATAGTATCTTCAGGAAAAACGGCATTACATAGTCGAACAAGTCTTTTGAAATGAAGTGAGCATTATATAGAAATATACTAGCTAGTACCATCTTGCAATAATTTTCTAAGTGTTTTGTGAATCATATATTATTTCTGCCAAATGATGAAATATCACACTTATAAGTTTTTTTTTCGTAAGTCTAGAATTCCAGCATATTGATTAGCAAAATTTCCCTACTAGATTTAAAATCAAACAAGATTGTGAAATTGACCTGTAGTGGAATTCCTTGTTAAACTTTCTTATTTCAGCTAATGGAACTGCAATTCCTGCCTAATTCTGCACCTCATAAAGAGGATGCGCTCATGAAAACTGCCCCTCATGAAGAAGAGGCCCTCACGAACAATGCCCCTCAGGAAGATAAGGTTACCGAAGAAATGGATCCATGGGATCCTCCCCTTCCTCCACGTGCTCCTGGTCCTCCTGTTGCTGACCTGGCTGTCCACATGGATTTAATCAACGAGGTGCAGTAGCTAATCGACTTTATATATGATATTGCTTTCCTGATCTGTTTCATCTCCATCATAGCTCCTGATGATGACAAACATTCTCTCTCAGTGGATGGCGCAGACACGGGCAATACTTGCTACCTCCAGAGCTACCAAAATAATTACCCCAGACCGTACTCCTCAGGTTCTTTGTGATTGACAACCCAGCAGAAATACATTATTATCCTATTATTATTTGTTAATGGGATATTTAATTCCTTTCACCTTTTTCAAATGATAATTCATTAATCCAGTGGGTGAATGATGCGCTCTTTGATATATTGCCCCGTTTGACGCCCATCCTGGAGAAGGATAGCTACCGGCGCTTCCTCAGCTTATTCAGTCGAAATGGACAGGGCATGGGATGGGGCTATGTCATCACCCCAGAAACTCTTGACCACATTATCATGCAGAATGCGGTGCAATGTGCCAGAGTTGTCTTGAAGGGCCAGGCACCTGAGTTAGATGGGTTCCGGGCCAATCCCAACTACATGACCCAATATGGGTACTTCCCCCTCCACCGAGCTGCGGAAATGTTCTCCGTCGAGATGATAGAGTTGCTCTTACGCCATGGCGCGTCGGCGAATTTACGAACAGCTGGCCCTGTAGTCACTGAGGGTCTACTCCCTCTCCATGTTGCAGTTGAGAACACTTGCCTGCATAAGTATCTGGAGGACAGTCTACTTATTGACCAAAAGCACCAGGATTGCAATCTGGCAGATATAAACTATGTCTACAGGCTCATCCATCTTCTGTGTCTACCTGAACTGGTTTGTCGCACATCCATCCCTTAAAAAGTTACTCTTTTTGAAGCATAACCAGAATAAGCTGTCAGATATATATCTCATATCACTTACATATCAATACCTAAGTACCTTACGTCTTACTCCTCCACTTGCTGAAGATGGAAGAGTTCCCTCTGTTACATGTTACATGTGTCGATTTGTTCAGCATGTTGATAGTTTTTAATTAAGACAGGACAATTTTCTTGTTTCTGATGTCAAATGTGGAAAAACTAATTTTCTTATTCTAGGTGATGAGACAGTTGTTTGTCAGTACTACTCGCGTATGATTGCTAAAGTCACTCAGGTTATGTTCTATGTGGCGTTTTTTGCAGAAGATCTTCATGGATACAATCAGGCTTCTTGCAAAACACACAGATAATTTACTTGATCAGCTCTGTAATTACATAAAAGATGGAAAACTTGCTCAGATGGCTGTTTTGCTGCTGGCAGCTCAAGAGCAGATCCGCATGGGAACTTCCCACAAAAGAAAGGTCAACAGTGAGGTGGACGGGTTTGCTATGATCGCTTGTCGTATTGGGTATGACATTGCTTTTCAGTTTGAGACATGTGAAAACATAATGGATCCGAACCAACTGATGAAGATGAATATCAATAGTGTCGCATTGTCGCTTGTTAAAGTAATTTCCCAAGCTGGTGAAGCTCTTGATTCATACATTCAGGCACACCCAGAGGTATCGAAATGTTGGTACTTATAGTTGAACTTGCTCTCTTTTTTCTTATTTTACTAAATATTCTACATCGGTTCATTAAGTATTCAAGTTTTCAAGATAATTTCATTTTACATGGTTTCAGCTACCCCCCCTGAGACCCCTAAATACGGTCATAGATTCAGAAGAACATCAAACGACCAATATGTCTTCAGGACTTCAATAGTTACCATTCCTGTTCTAACATCCTAGGATGAATCATAGCGTGAACACGTGAAAGTGGCTGTAATATTCAACTGCTGATTTGGTAAAATTATTAAGAGACATATGGTCATTTCCAATTGTATACCTACATATTGTGAAGGATGAAAGCAGATCTGGTGAAACGAGATAAAATAATATATGTGGAATAACACCAGTAGTTCACAATGAAATGGAAAAGAAGCTATTGCCAAATATCACAACGACTTCACCAATGTCAGTATCACCTTTTTCTGAGAACAATTTTTAGTGTCATTACACCTTATGAACTTTATTGATGCTTGACACATATAACGACTACCACAACTGGAGAGTAGCTGATTGGTGATGTTCCGAGCAAGACTGCGAGTCTGCCCAAATCTCTGAGCTTGAAGAGGCTTGCTGGTCCCGGTACCTGGGCAACGCCCACCTCGGTCTTGGAGGTGGCCTGCATCTCCCCTCAAGCTGACGCCTGACGTGTAGTTTGGAAATGTCCTAAATAGCCGGTGCATGCCATAAAAAGGCTTTGTCTTAGACAATCTGTTTAGTTTGCTCTTACTTAGATCCTGGAGGGGTGCTTTTGATGGTGAGCTGTAGGCTCGGTGCTTTTGTTTCATTGTTTCTCCCTCGTGAGCAGAAAGATATTTACTGTACTGTTGAACCTGGTTCACAGGGTTTCATTTCTGAATGAAATGGAACCGGGGATGGGGTCTCTGTTGCTCTAAAAAAATAATGACTAAATAAATGATTGTATCGTAATCTTGAGACATGAAAGTGTTCTACTGAAATGGTTATGCGCAATAGTTATCTCACTCACACAGAATTGAAATTGGCATGCAGGTGCCCTATGTCATGCAGGTACCCCACTCAGAAGTCCTTGAACGTGTTTCACTGATTCTGAAGGAACATGGTTTTTGTCGTACCGGAGGACGTATAGACATTGGAGACCTGTACTTCCTGACATACCTTTTCCATTTCTTCAGTTATCACAATTCTTGCAAAACACAAGAAATGTGATGTTAGTCTAATTCTTTTACTTGTTCTTGAAGCTGCCCCTATAAAAATGTGTTGCCCAAGAAAGATCTTCCTTTGGCACTTGGTATGTGTTTCTGTTGATTGAAATATTTCCTTCAAACTTTTATACAATAAATCTTAATTATTTTGTGATTGAAAACAGGGGAGATGGTTGCATCAAAGTCAGCTACAGAAGTGAGTAATCATGCTGTGGAAAAAGAGGTAAAAATTCAAGTTTAGCATAATGCGATTACATGTATTCTTTTCACAATTGTGTTACATCATGCAATAATTTGGGTGTGCAGAAGAATTTTGTATTTGATTGTTTTGATTATTTATAATTGCATTTTATAAGCTGAGTTGATCTGAAGTTCAAGAATTTCTACAATTTGCAACAGAGTTCTGAATATGCCATACTGTGGTAACAGATTTTTTTTTTGAGCAGTACATAGTAAGCATGCACATGTTCCAATGAAAATGAAGACAGAACTGTGACAAATACTTGATTGCTTGATAGTTGATACTCCCTCTGATCCATAATAAGTGTCGCTGCTTTAGCACAACATGTCTATGTGAACATACAATCCTCTCCTGATTGAACTATATCTTTTTGATAGTTAGCAGATACATAAATATAACTTTTCATTGAACGATAATATATAATCCCTCGGTCCCATGAAACTTGTCTCAATTTCTTCAAAATTTGGATGTATCTTGATGTCTAGATGCATCCAAATTTTGACAAAGCTAAGACAAGTTTCATGGGACAGAGGGAGTAGTAATGTTTTGCCAGTAATTTTGGGTCTGAATAATATAAAGCAAGGAATAGAGGTGCTTTCTGAATCAGAAAATCATATTATGTACTTTCTTTGCAGAAAGCGTTGAGTCCTATAAATTCAAATGGTTTATTTGCTATCCATTAGCATTTCAACTATCACTTTTATCTCAAGTAAAAAACTATCACTACTATCCGTCTAGAATTCTGAAGACTGGAGTATTTCACATCATAATTACTGTTACTGTGGCTTAACCGCTTACGTGACATTGCGTTTCCATAACAGTCCAGTAACATTCTGACCTCATGTGAGCTGAAGTATCTGATGTTTTGGGATTTCTAACACCCAGATCTTTATTAACCTATGAGCCAGGGCCCAAAAAAGAAAATCGCTAGAGGATGGGAGCTCAAATATGCAAGGAGGAGTTTCTTTCCATACTGGAGATCAGTGTTGGAACCCCGGTCTTCTGAGAAGATGTCTTTCATAAAACCGGCGCTCACTGTTGAACAGATCAATCATGATAGAGCTGTCAGTAAATCAACCGGCATAGGATCTACTTTTGGTCGACTGATGGGCAGAGTTCCGCAGCCAATAGCTGGTAATCAACAAACCAGAAGGCTGTTTGGTACATGGGCATTAACACTCTTGAAAGCGTTAAAGAACACATGAGTAGGAAGCAGGGTTTTTTCCTCGGGCAGACTCCGAAATTTTGGCGGAAACCGTAAATACCCCCCCCCACCCCCGGCGTATACCATTGTTATTTATCGGATGACAGGCTCAATCGGGCCGGACTGTACATGCTGAATATAGGTATACACTGAATAGTTGTTAGATACATCTAATTTTTATAAAATCTCAGAAAATTTTGATGGCAAGGAGAAAGTATGTAAACTATCTACCAACACGTACATACATACATGTGTACTCCGTCCCTGCCGCCAATTCCCGACTTTGTCATACATGCACGAGTACATGAGCTTATACACTTATTTCTTTTGGCAAAAAAATAGTACGTATTAATTGCATATCTACGAATTAGTTTAGATCCGTTCCTGGCGCCAAATCACAGTATTCAATACATATAATGAATACGAAATGTGAGCCCGTCACAGTATAGCCATGTGCCCTGTATCGTACATTGAATTGTTGTATCAGAAAAAATCTCAGTCTGATTTCTGTTGGCACAAAATAGTAGGTATTTGTTGCATATCTATGAATTAGTCTAGCTTCGTCCCTGGCACCAAATCACATTATTCAATGCATATAATGAATACGAAATGTGAGCCCATCACAGCATAGCCATGTGTGTATCGTACATTGAATTGTTGTATCAGAAAAATCTTAATCTGATTTCTTTTGGCTAAAAATAGTAGGTATTTATTGCATATCTATGAAATAGTCTAGCTCCGTCCCTGGTGCCAAATCATGTTATTCAATGCATATAACGAATACGCACAGTATAGCTATGTGTGTGTGTCGTACATTGATTTGTTGTATCGGAAAAAATCTTAGTCACTACTGAAATTAGAACATAATTGTGTACGATTTTTAACAAAAAAAAACCTTTGATTGGGTCTTTGGGTAATGGGTGGTGGCCCGATGGCGGCTATACATACATGAGCCTCACTCCGGCGCATTGCATTACCACCCTCATGCCCTCTCGCCAGCAAATGAGCAGCTCTGAGCTAGCTGCTGGAAGATTTCTACCACTAGCTTTCCTCCTCGTTGTCCTGGTAAAGATTTATTTCTTGTCACCATATCTTGCTTACTCGTGAATAGATGGCGTATTATATTTGTCACCATATCTTGCTGATTTTTGGTGTGTAGATCTATACACTAAACGGATCGAAATACAGGGACAATCTTTTTTTTACTTTATTCTATGGCTGTCTTCTAACATGTGCTAATTCTCGTTTGTGTTTCCCATAGATTTGTGAATTTACTATAAGGAAGAGAAGTGCTTTGATGTCTATATAAAAAGGTAAAAAGAAAGTTTTCTTGTATTTCGGTCCATTCAGTGTATAGATCTAACTACCAGCCATAGTTTTAAAAACCGGACCGGTGACCGAACCAGTAAGGCTATCGGTTCAGATTTTTACCTGTCGGACCACTGGTTCACCGGTTCATTGTCTGGTTTTTTAAGATATAGAGTAGTATATTTTACTTATAAATACTACAGTAAATAAATAATCATATATACAAATATATTTTAGACTTGCAAATTTTTATAATAATTCATAAAGTAGTCAACAACTTACCAACTTTGCCATGTCTAATACAGCCAAGCACCTAACACACGCTCGTGTAATTCATTTTTTCTTTTTTTGCATTCAGCAATGCTAAAAGGCAGCAAATCTAGCGTACAGAACATGCATGTATGCCATGCGGCGTAAAAAAGCAAAGCCCCTATCGTGTGACCTATGTATAAAACAAACTGCTATCTTCTCTTGTTATCAAACAATTGTAGCTCATCAAACAATTTTAGCTCAATTGGTCTAGGCGGGTGTCACCTCCAACGGAGGTTACAGGATCGTATCCTACCTCATGCGTTTAATTTTTCACGCGACGTAATCCTTCTACCGATTGAACCAGCGATTCAGTACTCCCGTTTTTCTTCCAAAACCGCTGTTGAGCCGCTGTTCATCCGGTTTTTACTGGGTCAGGTGCGCGAGCGGTCTAGTGCGCCAAATAGACCGGTGGAGGGCCTGTTTCCGGTTCAACCGGCGGTCCGGTCCGGTTTTTAAAACTATGCTACCAGCAATCAGCTTGAGCACGGAGTACAATATTGAAATCTAACCTTTTGGCACAATATATAGAAGAAACAAAATTCAACCAAAGAGATCCACGAAATTAACATGTTGTGTTCCAGACAAAAATGATAAATAGTGCTTGCTGTCGTCATCTACATTTTATTGAAAAACAAACCATGTTTTATTCCTTGAAATATAATACGATATCTCCCTGAGAGAAAGAAAGATACGGCGATAGAACATGGATCTTTACCAGGATGAGGAGGAGGAGATCTAGTCAGAGAAATCTTCTAGCAACTTGCTGGGAGCTGTGAATATAAGATAGCGGAGAAAGGAGAAGACTCATATTTTTAACAAACACGCCACAAATAGCAAAGGCCCTTTGGTAAACATAGATTGTGCACGTGCAATAATATATTGGAAAATAGAATGATACAATAATAGGTTATAGAATATGCATAAATCGAAATAATTAACTAATTGGCCGAATATATCTTTCTAGTACATTTGAAGAGGAATGATGTGAGGGCACCAAATCATGTCTTCAATAGATATTATGATATAAAGTGGTACTGTGTGCCAATATACCCATGTGTACGTACGTACATCGATTTGTTGTACAGGATTTTTTTTGGTCAATACGTAACAAAATTGGCAGATATGTGTGTAATTTTTTTGAAAAAATATCAGACATGTGATTGCACCCCCGAGGGTGGTGGTGCAATGCGCCAGGCCAGGTTCATGTATTTGTAGGTGCAATCACATGGTTGTTGTTTTTTCAAAAAAAGATACACGTACATCTGCCAATTTTGGTATGTATTAACCAAGATTTTTCCGGTATAACAAATCGATGTACGTACACACATGTGTATATTGGGACATATTCCCACTTCATCATATCATAATATCCATTAAATACATGATTTGGCACCCTCAAAGCATTCCTCTTCAAACGTACTAGAAAGATAGATCTAGCCAATTAGTTAATTTTTTCCATTTATACATCTTCTATACCCTATTATTGTATCATTCTATTTTCTAGTATAGTATTGCACGTACATAATATTATATGTTCACCAAATGGCCTTCTTTGTTTGTGGCATGTTTGTAAAAAATCTGGCATTCTCTGCTATCTTATATTTAAGCAAATATTCATCAGTTGTGTATTCTATTTTTCAATCAATCCAAGCTTGTTGGAACCTTCAGACGCCTTATGCATTGCATTCACTATCTGATGTGTTCGAAGTCCACCTTGAGTGAAGGAGTGACGTTAGGTTCTATGAAATCGTGGTTATGTTTATGCACACAATTCTTGACGAACTAGACCCAGTGCTTTCTTAGCGCTCCATCTGTAGAAGAGCTCCACATCCACAGTGAGATAGAGGCCTTTGCTTTCTTTTTGTATCTCGTCTGTCAAAGTGTTCAAGGCCCCAAGTCCTTTTTAAAGACTTTATATTTCAGATCATTCTTTCTAACACCAATTTTATTCCTTTTCACATAGTCTAAGTAGAACATTTAAGCTTCATTCTCACTTTATAAATGCATATTGATGAAGCTTTTGCACTCCATATTTGAATTTATGTTTATATCTTCAGCAGGGATATCATCCTTGCCATTTGCATCTATATCTTTACCATTCATAGCATTACCATTGTGGCTTTTATCGTTCATATCTTTGCCATCCATGTCTTTACCATCCTCATCTTTATAAGACATGTCTTCAGCAGCAATATATCTAGAAGCCACGTCTCCAACATCCATGCCTTCGAAGCCCATGTCTCCAGCAACATGTCTCCAACATCCATGTATCCAGCAACCATGCCTTCAAAACCCATGTCTGCAGGAGCCAAGTCTTCAACATCCATATCTTCAGCAACAATGTCTCCATGAGCCATGCTGTTAGCAACCATCTCTTCAACATCCATGTCGCTATCAGCCATGACGTTATTTCGCCAACGAAACCGCATAGAACACATGACAAATGAAGATCAGCCAAAATAATAATGCCATAATATTCATAGCTAGTTTAAAGAAGCGAGCCGAGCGCATTAGGTTCAAGTCCTTAGGGACGAAATTTTCATTTGTGTTTCAACCTAGATTCATCTAGGGATAATCCAATAATAATGCAATACAAAAATCCTTTTGTGCATCTTTCTTCCTGATGGGCCTAGATAATAATCTCTTGCTCTCCAAAGATTTATTTTCCATAATTATTCCAATGCAAGATAATCTAATAATAACACAATACCAAAATCAATTTGTGCATCTTCGTTGCTGATAGAGCTAGATAATAATCTCTTGATCTCCAAAGAATCATTTTCCATAATACTCAAACAAGGGACAACCCAATCATCCACCGGTGCTTATTGATCTCTAACTAATTACCCTTAGATAAATTACATATCTCCTGAATAAATCCATTATATATGTTCCACAAACATTGGGTATCAATTTTCATTCATAGACAGCGCGTCATATAAATTTAAATGTCCTAAACTAAATAAAAAGATTTGCTTTTTCAGAACTAAATCCAGGTCATGATTCACCTGCAGCCTGTATTCTGATCCATGTTGTAGGACAAACATATATATTTGTTATGGAATCACTCGTAACAGGCTAAGAAAAAGTTCCACCAGATTAGTTTTCAGTATAATTCTTAAAAAAAAAACTCTCTGATATCATATATTCGGACAGATTGGTCACCAAAACTTAAACAACTGTAGTGATCAATAATGGTACCCAGATGTACTCTCCGATATATCATATTCTGTACAGAATAAAAAAATATGTAAAACTGACAAAACTACCTACGTAAATATAACTACTATTAGAAGATGCACAAACGCGAATTTAATAGGATGCAGAGGCAAACACTCATGCGAGAAACCGATGGTGCAAGCGGTATCAAGTTTTGATGTGGGTCACCGCGGGCGCAGGAGCAACACGGTCGAGACACCGGCGGCATAGTAGATGTCACCACCACAACTAGATCCGATGGAACTCGTCGTGTGGTTCCACAGTCCATATGTTTCACTTTCGGGGGTGGTAACGTGAGCTCATGTGGCTGAGGCCCTGCGGCAGTGCAGTGTGCAGATGAGTTATGGTTGGAGGCTCTCATCGTTGGTGTTCATCAGACAGAGGCTCTTGTCGCTTGGGTTCATCTGGCAAAACGATTTCAAGTAGCACACTAATCAAGGATTAAATTAATAGTGGGATTTATATCAAATATACTACACGTGCACACATTTTTTGGTCAGCATATATCTGTTAGAATCTAATGAAATTACAGTAATATAAAAAAAGGAGATTACCGAATTTAAAAGGTGCCGGCCCGGCTAGCACGTGAAAAATGGGCTACAATTTTCTAGGACCAACGAATGAGCGAGGCTCGTTATTTTGTCGCGAGGATGAGCAATTCACCATGGATTGTCGGTGGAAAATGCTATTCGCTTCTCACTGCAGCCCCGATGGTCGGGGCCACCTGAAGCGCCGGATGGGTGGGCCTGCCCATTAGGGTTAGGTCTGGATGGTTTTCTTTAGTTTCACTGTTTTGTTGGTTTTTCCTGGTTTTCAAGTTTCTTTTCAGTTTTCTGGTTGTTTCTTTCGGCTTTTGTTGGTTTTGAAAAAAATTGCAATTTTGAATTTTGTTCTAATTTTAAAAATTCAAATGTAAAAGGATTTATATCAAATGGATTCAGGCATAGAAGATTCAGGCAACAACAAGGTAAATCAGGTCGCTTGATCCATCCTCTGCTTGTTTGTGGTCTTGATAATTTTCTGCGGCATTGCTTGCCTTGGATTTGGTCGGGCAATTGCAAAGCAGAGCAACAGCTCCACAACATCGACGCAGCCACTTCCCGGCCGACCTAATCGTCAGCTAGCTGCTGCCGGAGAACTATTCTACTGCCGATGGCGCGAACAAGACATACCTAAAGGCTACCGTTATTAGCGAACTGGTTCGATAGATTATAGTTGAGAAATCTTTCATTTGCATGCAGCCAAAGGCCGAGTATTTTTTAGAGATGCTAAATTGTGCGCAACCAAACACAAGGTTTAGTTTCTCCCGCAGAGACGAAAATGATTTGTTAGTAACCAATCAAAATGCACAACATGATTTTGGACTTGGCTGAATATGGCTCCAGGGATAAGATCTCCATAGATGCGAGAGAACGCTGCTAGCAACCAATCAGACCCTTCTAATTGCGGTCTAAACAGTTTGTGGGTGCAGCCCCGGCATAAACCGTTTGTTCGGTGCGATGCGGGTTGGTCTGCCAGTTTAGCTGATTTGAGACCAAATTATGCCCCAGAGTTACTCTCGACCATCAGATCCAAGCTCTTTGGGGGTGACATGGCCCATAGTAGCCAAGTTTCCGGAATGGTGGGTACAAGAAATGGAAACATGGAACGGAAAAAGTGGCTGCCTAAAAATAGGAAAACCCGAGAGTGTACATCTCTAGAATGTACCGCTCGGTAGGTGGAACAATTCAGACGATTTGGAGACGATGAATTCAGAACGATATGATGGATGGAGGCAGATGGACAACACGATATGGGGAAAAAACTTGGCTACTATTGGTTAAACAACGCGGGTGCCCTAGTTTGCTTTATGACAGCCCTAGGTGATGACTTGTGATGAACCATTTGGAATCGACGCGATGCAACGCTCGACACAACTAATCTGCGACGCAACGCGACCTAAGCACCAGAATATATAGGACGCGTTTGGCAGCATGCATGCAATTCGTGACTCGCTGCACCAGTGAGATGGAACTCACATCTCGTTCCAGACGAGCTCCGGTACACAAAATGCACTTCGTTTGATTACCTGGGTTGCATCGGTTGGTACCCGAGTGTCACTTTGTTTGGTTGGCCGCATGCTTTTCCTAACTTCACCTATATGGCAACATGGTGACGTTACCTTACCTATTACAAAACCACCATGGCACCGTGATGACGCGTAAAGCACACGCCCGTTGGGAACCCCAAGTGGAAGGTGTGATGCGTACAGCAGCAAGTTTCCCTCAGTAAGAAACCAAGGTTTATCGAACCAGTAGGAGCCAAGAAGCACGTTGAAGGTTGATGGAAGCGGGATGTAGTGCGGCGCAACACCAGCGATTCCGGCGCCAACGTGGAACCTGCACAACACAACCAAAGTACTTTGCCCCAACGAAACAGTGAGGTTGTCAATCTCACCGGCTTGCTGTAACAAAGGATTAGATGTATAGTGAGGATGATGATTGTTTGCGAGAAAACGAGTAGAACAAGTATTGCGGTAGATTGTATTCGATGTAAAAGAATGGACCGGGGTCCACGGTTCACTAGAGGTGTCTCTCCCATAAGATAAATAGCATGTTGGGTGAACAAATTACGATCGGGCAATTGACAAATAGAGAGGGCATGACCATGCACATACATGATATGATGAGTATTGTGAGATTTAATTGGGCATTACGACAAAGTACATAGACCGCTATCCAGCATGCATCTATGCCTAAAAAGTCCACCTTCGGGTTATCATCCGAACCCCTTCCAGTATTAAGTTGCAAACAACAGACAATTGCATTAAGTATGGTGCGTAATGTAATCAATAACTACATCCTCGGACATAGCATCAATGTTTTATCACTAGTGGCAACAGCACATCCACAACCTTAGAACTTTCTGTCAATGTCCCAGATTTAATGGAGGCATGAACCCACTATCGAGCATAAATACTCCCTCTTGGAGTTAAGAGTAAAAACTTGGCCAGAGCCTCTACTAATAACGGAGAGCATGCAAGATCATAAACAACACATAGGTAATAGATTGATAATCAACATAACATAGTATTCTCTATCCATCGAATCCCGACAAACACAACATATAGCATTACAGATAGATGATCTTGATCATGTTAGGCAGCTCACAAGATCCGACAATGAAGCACATAAGGAGAAGACGACCATCTAGCTACTTCTATGGACCCATAGTCCGGGGGTGAACTACTCACTCATCACTCCGGAGGCGACCATGGCGGTGAAGAGTCCTCCGGGAGATGATTCCCCTCTCCGGCAGGGTGCCGAAGGCGATCTCCTGAATCCCCGAGATGGGATTGGCGGCGGCGGCGTCTCGGGAAGGTTTTCCGTATCGTGGCTCTCGGTACTGGGGGTTTCGCGACGAAGACTATATGTAGGCGGAAGGGCAGCCTCGGAGGGGTCACGGGGGCCCCACACGCTAGGGCCGCGCGGGCCCCCCTGGGCCGCGCCGCCCTAGTGTGGCGGTGCCCCGTGGCCCCACTTCGTCTTCTCTTCGGTCTTCGGAAGCTTCGTGGCAAAATAAGCCCCCGGGCGTTGATTTCGTCCAATTCCGAGAATATTTCCTTACTAGGATTTCCGAAACCAAAAACAGCAGAAAACGACAATCGGCTCTTCGACATCTCGTTAATAGGTTAGTGCCGGAAAATACATAAATACGACATAAAGTATGCATAAAACATGTAGATATCATCAATAATGTGGCATGGAACATAAGAAATTATCGATACGTCGGAGACGTATCAACATCCCCAAGTTTAGTTCCTGCTCGTCCCGAGTAGGTAAACGATAACAAAGATAATTTCTGGAGTGACATGCCATCATAACCTTGATCATACTATTGTAAGCATATGTAATGAATGCAGCGATCAAAACAATGGCAATGACATGAGTAAACAAATGAATCATAAAGCAAAGACTTTTCATGAATAGTACTTTCAAGACAAGCATCAATAAGTCTTGCATAAGAGTTAACTCATAAAGCAATAAATCAAAGTAAAGGTATTGAAGCAACACAAAGGAAGATTAAGTTTCAGCGGTTGCTTTCAACTTATAACATGTATATCTCATGGATATTGTCAATGTAAAGTAATATAACAAGTGCAATATGCAAGTATGTAGGAATCAATGCACAGTTCACACAAGTGTTTGCTTCTTGAGGTGGAGAGAGATAGGTGAGCTGACTCAATCATAAAAGTAAAAGAAAGGCCCTTCGCGAGAGGAAGCATTGATTGCTATATTTGTGCTAGAGCTTTGGTTTTGAGAACAAGAAACAATTTTGTCAACGGTAGTAATAAAGCATATGTATCATGTAAATTATATCTTACAAGTTGCAAGCCTCATGCATAGTATACTAATAGTGCCCGCACCTTGTCCTAATTAGCTCGGATTACCGAGATTATCATCGCAATACACATGTTTTAACCAAGTGTCACAAAGGGGTACCTCTAAGCCGCCTGTACAAAGGTCTAAGGAGAAAGTTCGCATTGGATTTCTCGCTTTTGATTATTCTCAACTTAGACATCCATACCGGGACAACATAGACAACAGATAATGGACTCCTCTTTAATGCATAAGCATGTAGCAACAATTAATGTTGTCATATGAGATTGAGGATATATGTCCAAAACTGAAACTTCCACCATGATTCATGGCTTTAGTTAGCGGCCCAATGTTCTTCTCTAACAATATGCATGCTCTAACCATTAAATGAGTGGTAAATCTCCCTTACTTCAGACAAGACGGACATGCATAGCAACTCACATGATATTCAACAAAGAGTAGTTGATGGCGTCCCCGGGAACATGGTTATCGCACAACAAGCAACTTAATAAGAGATAAAGTGCATAAGTACATATTCAATACCACAATAGTTTTTAAGCTATTTGTCCCATGAGCTATATATTGCAAAGGTAAAGAATGGAAATTTTAAAGGTAGCACTCAAGCAATTTACTTTGGAATGGCGGAGAAATACCATGTAGTAGGTAGGTATGGTGGACACAAATGGCATAGTGGTTGGCTCAAGGATTTTGGATGCATGAGAAGTATTACCTCTCGATACAAGGTTTAGGCTAGCAAGGTTATTTGAAACAAACACAAGGATGAACCGGTGCAGCAAAACTCACATAAAAGACATATTATAAACATTATAAGACTCTACACCGTCTTCCTTGTTGTTCAAAACTCAATACTAGAAATTATCTAGACTTTTAGAGAAACCAAATATGCAAACCAAATTTTAGCAAGCTCTATATATTTCTTCATTAATAGGTGCAAAGTATATGATGCAAGAGCTTAAACATGAGCACAACAATTGCCAAGTATCAAATTATTCAAGACATTTTAGAATTACTACATGTAGCATTTCCCGATTCCAACCATATAACAATTTAACGAAGAAGATTCAACCTTCGCCATGAATACTATGAGTAAAGCCTAAGGACATATGTGTCCATATGCAACAGCGGAGCGTGTCTCTCTCCCACACAATGAATGCTAGGATCCATTTTATTCAAATAAAAACAAAAACAAAAACAAACGGACGCTCCAAGCAAAGTACATAAGATGTGATGGAATAAAAATATATTTTCAGGGGAGGAACCTGATAATGTTGTCGATGAAGAAGGGGATGCCTTGGGCATCCCCAAGCTTAGACGCTTGAGTCTTCTTAAAATATGCAGGGGTGTGATGACCCACAAGTATAGGGGGTGTATCTTAGTACTTTTGATAAATAAGAGTGTCGAACCCAACGAGGAGCAGAAGGTGTTGACAAGCAGTTTCGATGAAGGATTCACTGTAAATGCTCACAGACAAGTATTCAGGGGGTTTTAATGTAACAGATGAATAAAGTACAAGTAAGTAAAATGCGAGAGAAATAATTGCAGCGAGTGGCCCAATCCTTTTTAGCACAAAGGACAAGCTGGTTTGTTTACTTATAATGACCAAACGTTCTTGAGGACACACGGGAATTTAGTCTAGTGCTTTTGCTTCATGTGGCTAAATAAT
>NC_061512.1:16555136-16618320 GCF_022539505.1 Lolium rigidum | reverse complement strand
GGGATCGAAAGAAAAAGGCAAGTGACCAAATTTGAGGTGCCAAAAAACTCCAAGAAAAGAAAGTTGATTGCTCATAGAGGATGACATGCGGGTCCCAATTAGCAAGCAGCGGTCTCAACGTTTCCAAGGCGGCAAGGGATCAAAAGAAAAAGGAAGTAGCCGTAAATCGTGGGGTCAAAAATCCAAGAATAGAAAGAATTTTGGTTCATAGAGGATGACATGCGGGACCCATGATCCTCCATCGTAAACGGCTCGATCGGAGAGCGTTGAACGAGATGGCGCGATCGAGAAAAAAACAATGCCGTAGAGGCTGCCATCCGGGCCCTACATCCCTCGGCGGTGCGGATTTGCGTTGACTCGGCCGGCGAACCCGAGAATTCGATATGCACCACGTCCCGGCCACCGTACGCAACGCTTTGGCCGTTTTCGTCGGGCTAGGTGGCCTCAAAAACGAGAAAAAACGTTTTGACATGCACAACTGACAGACCCAAAATCGTCGGCCATGGTACACCAGCAACCACGGCGCGACTTCAACTTCGTCGGCCATGGCAACTTTTCTTGTATTGGAGGAAGAGGTCAAAGATATCCCTCTCAAGCAACCCTGCAACCACAAAGCAAGAAGTCTCTTGTGTCCCCAACACACCTAATACACTTGTCAGATGTATAGGTGCACTAGTTCGGCGAAGAGATAGTGAAATACAGTGTGGTATGAATATATATGAGCGAAGAGTAATGGCACCGTAAAATAGCTTGCTGCTACAACCGGCGTGTGGTTGATGGTGGTAATATTGCAGGAAGTACGGATGTAGTAGAACAATGAAACAAGCGATGATTGCGATATTTGGGAACAAGGCCTAGGGATTATACTTTCACTAGTGGACACTCTCAACATTGATCACATAACTGAATCAAATAGATAAATGCTATACTCTACACTCTCTTGTTGGATGATGAACACCACTAATTGTGTAGGGCTACAAGAGCACCTCAATGCCGGAGTTAACAAGCTCCACAATATTCGATATTCATATTTAAATAACCTTAGAGTGCATGATAGATCATTGCAATTATACCAAGTACTAACATAGCATGCACACTCGTCACCATCATACTATGAAAGGAGGAATAGATCACATCAATACCATCATAGTAATAGTTAACTTCATAATCTACAAGAGATCATAATCATAAACTATGCCAAGTACTACATGATGCACACACTGTCACCATTACATCATGGAGGAGGAATAGAGTACTTTAATAACATCACTAGAGTAGCACATAGAATAGTGATACAAAGCACATTGCAATCATAAAGGGATATAAATAAGCACTTGACTATGCTATTCTGAATTACTCTCTGGCAAGATAACATCTAACTCAAATCATAACTCAGTGAATAAGTATTCTGTGAAATATAGCCTAAGAGACCCACACGGTGCACACACTGTCACCTTTACACACGTGGGACAAGGAGTCTCCGAAGATCACATAAGTAAAATCCACTTGAATAGCATAACGACATCTAGATTGCAAAGCTCATCATATGGATCTCAATCATGTAAGGAAGCTCATGAGATTATTGTATTGAAGTACATGGGAGAGAGATTAACCACATAGCTACCGGTACAGCCCTTAGCCTCGATGGAGAACTACTCCCTCCTCATGGGAGACAGCAGCGTTGATGGAGATGGCGGTGGTGTCGATGGAGATTCCGGGGGCACTTCCCCGTCCCGGCGGCGTGCTCGAACGGAGACTCCTGTCCCCGGATCTTGGCTTCGCGATGGCGGCGGCTCCGGAAGGTTTCTCGTACCGTGGCTTTTCCGTATCGAAGATTTAGGTCGGGGACCTTTAAATAGGCGAAGAGGCGGAGTCGGAGGGTCGACGAGGCGGTGACACCATAGGGGCGCGGCCCCCTCTGGCCACGCCGGGCTGGATGTGTGGGGCCCCGTGGCTCCCCTCTCGGTGGCTCTCGGGTGTTCTGAAGCTTCGTGGGATTTTAAGATTCTGGGCGTTGATTTCGTCCAATTCCGAGAATATTTCCTTACTAGGATTTCTGAAACCAAAAACAGCAGAAAACAGCAACTGGCACTTCGGCATCTCGTCAATAGGTTAGTTCCGGAAAACGCATAAAATCATCATAAAGTGTGAACAAAACATGTAGGTATTGTCATAAAACAAGCATGGAATATAAGAAATTATCGATACGTCGGAGACGTATCATGGCTCTCGATGCTCTGGAACTATTATCGACGAAGACTTTAAGTAGGCGGAAGGACGGAGTCGGAGGGCCGATGAGGGGGCCATACGCTAGGGCCACGCGGGCCCCCCTTGGGCCGCGCCGCCCTAGTGTGGCGGCGCCTCGTCGCCCCACTTCGGTTCCCTTTCGGTCTTCTGGAAGCTTCGTGGAAATATAAGCCCCTGGGCGTTGATTTCGTCCAATTCCGAGAATATTTCCTTATTAGGATTTCTGAAACCAAAAACAGCAGAAAACAGCAACTGGCTCTTCGGCATCTCGTTAATAGGTTAGTGCCGGAAAATGCATAAATATGACATAAAGTATGTATAAAACATGTGAGTATCATCAATAAAGTAGCATGGAACATAAGAAATTATAGATACGTTTGAGACATATCAAGCATCCCCAAGTTTAGTTCCTACTCGTCCCGAGTAGGTAAACGATAACAAAGATAATTTCTGAAGTGACATGCTATCATAATCTTGATCAATACTATTGTAAAGCACATGTAATGAATGCAGCGATTCGAAGCAATGGTAAAGACAATGAGTAAAGAACTGAATCATATAGCAAAGACTTTTCATGAATAGTACTTTCAAGACAAGCATCAATAAGTCTTGCATAAGAGTTAATTCATAAAGCAATAAATTCATAGTAAAGGCATTGAAGCAACACAAAGGAAGATATAAGTTTCAGCGGTTGCTTTCAACTTGTAACATGTATATCTCATGGATATTGTCAACATAAAGTAATATAATAAGTGCAATAAGCAAGTATGTAGGAATCAATGCACAGTTAACACAAGTGTTTGCTTCTTAAGGTGGAAGGAAGTAGGTAAACTGACTTAACATGAAAGTAAAAGAAAGGCCCTTCGAAGAGGGAAGCATGGATTGCTATATTTGTGCTAGATCTTTTATTTTGAAAACAAGAAACAATTTTGTCAACGGTAGTAATAAAGCATATGTATTATGTAAATTATATCCTACAAGTTGCAAGCCTCATGCATAGATTACCAATAGTGCCCGCACCTTGTCCTAATTAGCTCAGATTTACATGGATTATCATCGCAATACATATGTTTTAACCAAGTATCACAAAAGGGTACCTCTATGCCGCCTGTACAAAGGTCTAAGGAGAAAGCTCGCATTGGATTTCTAGCTTTTGATTATTCTCAACTTAGACATCCATACCGGGACAACATAGACAACAGATAATGGACTCCTCTTTAATGCATAAGCATTCAACAACAAATAATATTCTCATAAGAGATTTGAGGATTGTTGTCCAAAACTGAAACTTCCACCATGGATCATGGCTTTAGTTAGCGGCCCAATGCTCTTCTCTAATAATATGCATACTCAAACCATTCAACTCATGATAAATCTCCCTTACTTCAGACAAGACGAACATGCATAGCAACTCACATGATATTCAACAAAGATAGTTGATGGCGTCCCCAGGAACATGGTTATCGCTCAACAAGCAACTTAATAAGAAATAAGATACATAAGTACATATTCAATACCACAATAGTTTTTAAGCTATTTTTCCCATGAGCTATATATTGCAAAGACAAAGAATAGAATTTTAAAGGTAGCACTCAAGCAATTTACTTTGGAATGGCGGAGAAATACCATGTAGTAGGTAGGTATGGTGGACACAAATGGCATAGTTTTTGGCTCAAGGATTTGGATGCATGAGAAGTAATCCCTCTCAATAGAAGGCTTAGGCTAGCAAGGCTATTTGAAACAAACACAAGTATGAACCGGTACAACAAAACTTACATAAAAGATATATTGCAAGCATTATAAGACTCTACACCGTCTTCCTTATTGTTCGAACCCTTACTAGAAAATATCTAGACCTTAGAGAGACCAATCATGCAAACCAAATTTTAGCAAGCTCTATGTATTTCTTCACTAATAGGTGCAAAGTATATGATGAAAGAGCTTAAACATGATCCTTATGAGCACAACAATTGCCAAGTATCAAATTATTCAAGATATTATACCATTTACCACATGTAGCATTTCCCGTTTCCAACCATATAACAATTAACGAAGCAGCTTTAACCTTCGCCATGAACATTATAAGTAAAGCCTAAGGACATATTTGTCATATGCAACAATGGAGCGTGTCTCTCTCCCACACAATGAATGCTAGGATCCAACTTTATGCAAACAAAACAAAACAAAAACAAAAACATACAGACGCTCCAAGTAAAGCGCATAAGAGGTGACGGAATAAAAATATAGTTTCACTAGAGGAACCTGATAATGTTGTCGATGAAGAAGGGGATGCCTTGGGCATCCCCAAGCTTAGATGCTTGAGTCTTCTTGAAATATGCAGGGATGAACCACCGGGGCATCCCCAAGCTTAGAGCTTTCACTCTCCTTGATCATATCGTATCATCTCCCTCTCTTGATCCTTGAAAACTTCCTCCACACCAAACTCGAAACAACTCATTAGAGGGTTAGTGCATAATAAAAATTCACATGTTCGGAGGTGACATAATCATTCTTAACACTTCTGGACATTGCACAAAGCTACTGGACATTAATGAAACAAATAAATTCATCCATCATAGCAAAAGAGGCAATGCGAAATAAAAGGCAGAATCTGTCAAAACAGAACAATCACGTAAAGACGGATTTTATTGAGGCACCAGACTCGCTCAAATGAAAATGCCCAAATTGAATGAAAGTTGCGTACATATCCGAGGATCACGCACGTAAATTGGCATATTTTTCTGAGCTACCTACAGAGACTAGCGTCGAAATTCGTGACAGCAAAGAAATCTGTTTCTGCGCAGTAATCCAAATCTAGTATGAACCTTACTATCAACGACTTTACTTGGCACAACAATGCAACAAAACTAAGATAAGGAGAGGTTGCTACAGTAGTAAACAACTTCCAAGACTCAAATATAAAATAAAAGTACTGTAGTAAAAACATGGGTTGTCTCCCATAAGCGCTTTTCTTTAACGCCTTTCAGCTAGGCGCATAAAGTGTATATCAAGTATTGTCAAGAGATGGAGCATCGATATCATAAGCTCCCCCATCCGTAGTGGTGCTAAGGGCTTTGTCAATTTTAGGCCTATAATAATATTTTTTGGTTTAGGCACTTTAGAGACATATATAAACTTTTGCTCCTTACCCACATAAGCTTTCTCCTTAAACTTAAGAGAAGAAAAAGTTGAACCCAAGGTTCCCATAGCCTCTTCAAGTTCACTAATCCTTTGGGTTTGATTATCATGAATAGCACAAGATTCTAGGATGGCGATTCTCTCATTAATTCCACCTAGAGATTTGTCAAGTTTATCAGTGCTATCAAGTAGTGCTCCCAAAGTAGTATCAATACTTGGAAGGTTTTGCTCTATGGTTTCCAACTTTTTCATGACATCTTCAAGAGAGGTTTCAATTTTAACTTCATTAACAGGTGGTGTTCCAAATAAACTCTCAATAATGCAACTAGCTTCTAAGGCAGGAGCGCCTAGGAAGTTACCTCCTGCGAGACAATCAAGAACATACCTATTCCAGCTAGAGATACCAACATAAAAATCCTGAGTAGGATAGTGGTGGAGTGTTTCTTAGTGCACCTATTATGGGCATCACTAATTCTATACCAAACATCTTTTAAACATTCTCCCCCTTGTTGCTTAAACGAACGAACTTCAACTTCAGGATTACTCATTTTAGCAGTAGTAAATAAAGCAAACTAAATAAAGTAAATGCAAGTAACTAATTTTTTTGTGTTTTCGATATAGAGAACAAGACAGTAAATAAAGTAAAGCTAGCAACTAATTTTTTTTGTGTTTTGATATAATGCAGCTAACAAAGTAGTAAATAAAATAAAGCAAGACAAAAACAAAGTAAAGAGATTGGATTGTGGAGACTCCCCTTGCAGCGTGTCTTGATCTCCCCGGCAACGGCGCTAGAAATTTAGCTTGATGACGCGTAAAGCACACGCCCGTTGGGAACCCCAAGTGGAAGGTGTGATGCGTATAGCAGCAAGTTTCCCTCGATAAGAAACCAAGGTTTATCGAACCAGTAGGAGCCAAGAAGCACGTTGAAGGTTGATGGCAGCGGGATGTAGTGCGGCGCAACACCGAGGATTCCGGCGCCAACGTGGAACCTGCACAACACAACGAAAGTACTTTGCCCCAACGAAACAGTGAGGTTGTCAATCTCACCGGCTTGCTGTAACAAAGGATTAGATGTATAGTGTGGATGATGATTGTTTGCAGAAAACAGTAGAACAAGTATTGCGGTGAGATTGTATTCGATGTAAAAGAATGGACCGGGGTCCACGAGTTCACTAGAGGTGTCTCTCCCATAAGATAAATAGCATGTTGGGTGAACAAATTACAGTCGGACAATTGACAAATAGAGAGGGCATGACCATGCACATACATGATATGATGAGTATTGTGAGATTTAATTGGGCATTACGACAAAGTACATAGACCGCTATCCAGCATGCATCTATGCCTAAAAAGTCCACCTTCAGGTTATCATCCGAACCCCTTCCAGTATTAAGTTGCAAACAACAAACAATTGCATTAAGTATGGTGCGTAATGTAATCAATAACTACATCCTCGGACATAGCATCAATGTTTTATCCCTAGTGGCAACAACACATCCACAACCTTAGAACTTTCTGTCACTGTCCCCGATTTAATGGAGGCATGAACCCACTATCGAGCATAAATACTCCCTCTTGGAGTTAAGAGTAAAAACTTGGCCAGAGCCTCTACTAATAACGGAGAGCATGCAAGATCATAAACAACACATAGGTAATAGATTGATAATCAACATAACATAGTATTCTCTATCCATCGGATCACGACAAACACAACATATAGCATTACAGATAGATGATCTTGATCATGTTAGGCAGCTCACAAGATCCGACAATGAAGCACATAAGGAGAAGACGACCATCTAGCTACTGCTATGGACCCATAGTCCAGGGGTGAACTACTCACTCATCACTCCGGAGGCGACCATGGCGGTGAAGAGTCCTCCGGGAGATGATTCCCCTCTCCGGCAGGGTGCCGGAGGCGATCTCCTGAATCCCCCGAGATGGGATTGGCGGCGGCGGCGTCTCTGGAAGGTTTTCCGTATCGTGGCTCTCGGTGCGGGGGTTTCGCGACGAGGACTATATGTAGGCGGAAGGGCAGCCTCGGAGGGGTCACGGGGGCCCCACACGCTAGGGCCGCGCGGGCCCCCCTTGGGCCGCGCCGCCCTAGTGTGGCGGCGCCCTGTGGCCCCACTTCGTCTTCTCTTCGGTCTTCTGGAAGCTTTGTGGCAAAATAGGCCCCTGGGCATTGATTTCGTCCAATTCCGAGAATATTTCCTTACTAGGATTTCTGAAACCAAAAACAGCAGAAAACAACAACTGGCTCTTCGGCATCTCGTTAATAGGTTAGTGCCGGAAAATGCATAAATACGACATAAAGTATGCATAAAACATGTAGATATCATCAATAATGTGGCATGGAACATAAGAAATTATCGATACGTCGGAGACGTATCACACCGCCATTCACAAGCTTCGGTACGTTGGCGATGGCACCGCCGGTCAAGCTAGTCAAAAGCATCACCACGTCGCCGACCGTGAAGACGAAGACCACCATGACACCGTCGGTCACGTCGGTCACAAGTATGGACACGTCGCCGACCACGAATATGAAGACCACCATGGCACCATCGGTCACACCGGTCACAAGCATGGGCACGTCGCCGACCACTAAGACGAAGACCACCATGGCACCGTCGTTCACGCCAGTCACAAGCATCACCACGTCGCCGATCACGAAGACGAACACCACCATGCCACTATTGTTCACGCCCATCACAAGCATCATCATGTCGTCGACCACGAAGACGAAGACCACCAGGATACAGGCCGCCGTCGGTCAAGCTAGTCAAAAGCATCACCACGTCGCACCGAACACGAAGACAAACACCACCATGACACCGCCGTTCACGCTCGGCACAAGCATAACCATGTCGCCGGCAATGAAGGTGGATACCACCATGACACCGTCGGTCACGCCGATCACAAGCATCACCACGTCGCCGACTACGAAGGCGAACATCACCAAGCCGCCGCCACCATGGATTATCACCTCCCACTTTTCACACATCATCACCACGTCGCCGTTCATGAAGATGACAAGCGAGAAGTTGAGCAAGAGTATTCCAAACTATACTCACACATACGTACACATTACACTATACTAGCGAGTTATTTATCTATCCGTGTAGTACACTGAAACAAAAACCTATCAACATAAAAATCATGCGGAACAGTGAGGTGAACCTAGTCCTCAAATGAAATTTCAAACGGTTTAGCTTGTACGATGAATTTGGCAAAATTCGCTTAAAACTTCATACACGAAATTGACGATTTACGACTGACGAAACTCGAAACCAATTATGGGAATTGATTCATATCATCGACACACATCTTTTTGTGTACAACTTATTTTGATTCGGAGTATGTTTGTATTGATTTGAAAAAAAGGTATGTGGATTAATGTAAGGGAGAGTGAGCCTAAGTAAGAATACGTGCAGTTGTTGCATCAGTTGAGTCAAAGAGTCGCGAGAATGGGACATGCCCGCTAGGAACTGCTGAGCGTTCCTTCAGAACTTGTCTCATAGGTGTTTTAAGACCCGTGCCACGTAAGAAAAACACGAGTTAACCCAGGCAACCAAACGAGCTGAAATTGCTGGACCGATACGAGTCAAGGCGAGACGAGGCTACATAACGCGCCCATAAAGACGAAGCCCCATGTGCCATCCCAAAACAGATCCCCAAACCCTACACGTGAATCCTGATGGCGATCGTGAGCGCGTCTAGATGCGCAGCGGAGACAGAGCAGGGAGTGCACGTCTTCGAGATCACCGGGTACAGCCTGCACCGGGGCCTCGGCGTCGGCCGCTTCCTGCGCTCCGCCACCTTCGCCGTCGGCGGCCACGACTGGTCCGTGCTCCTGTACCCTGACGGAGTCGACGAGCACCGCCGCGACTGCATCTCCGTGGCCGTCGAGCTCATGAGCGCTAACGGGGTCGGGGCCACGGCGGCGCCGGTGCGGGCGACCTCCTCGCTGTGCTTCTTCCACCGGGTCACCCGGATGTTCTCGTGGTCGTCCCCGCCGGACAAGTTCACCTTCGGCCGCCCGACATCGTGGAGGCACTACTTCTTCTCCGTAAGGAGGAGCCTGCTAGAGGAATCCGGCTACGCTGCCGGCGACCGCGTCATGATCAAGTGCGTCGTGGCCGTCGTCAAGGCTCAAGGACCCTCAGCTTGGGATGTCATCACTCACTGCCAATCAGCGGCAATGGGAGAAGCTATTGCATGCATTGAAGGTTTGAGATTGGGAATTGCAAATTGTACTTCAAATCTTATTATTGAGACAGATTGTGCTTCAGTTGTGGAGTCCTTTAGAGAGGGTAGTAGCGACCGATCTGAGGTGTGTTTCATAGCGAAGGAATTCAACTCGTTGAGACCACCAGATCGACAAATTGTCATCTCTAAAGTGAGCAGAAATTGTAATAACGTTGCTCATGGTTTATGCCAACTTAGTCGTAATGTGTTGTGCGTGGAGTGTTACAAGGTGCGGTGCCGACCTGCGTGTCGAAAGCGGCCTTGGATGATTGTAATTTAAACAATGTTTTCTGATCAATACACAACACATTTTCAAAAAAAAAAAAGGCTCAAGGACCCTCAGATTCCTCCATGTACACGGGTACCGCCGTCAAACATCACACCGCACCTTCAGAGTCTGCTGGAGACCAAGGAGCACGCGGACGTGACGTTTGAGGTTGGAGGGGAGGAATTCGCTGCTCACAGGCTCGTGCTGGCGATGCGGTCGCCTGTGTTCAAGGCAGAGCTCTACGGGTTGACAATGGAGAAGGATACGGGTTGACAATGGGTTGACGACATACGGCCGTATGTCTTCAGGGCTCTCCTGCATTTTGTCTACACTGATTCCCTGCCTTCCATGGAGGATGGTCATCCTCCTGTTGATGACACCAAAGAGATGATCCAACACCTGCTCGCGGCCGCGGATCGGTATGATGTACAAAGGCTCAAGTCAGTGTGCGAAAGCGTCCTCTGCAAGGGGATTGACACCAGGTACGTCCTAACTACTCTCGGTTTAGCCGATCGACATAACTGCATCGGCCTTAAAGATGCTTGCATTCAGTTCATCGTCTCCTTGCAGAAAACAGATGATGTGGTGGCATCCCAAGGCCACACTCAGCTCAAAAGAACTTGTCCAGTTGCTTTAGTAGAAACATGGGAGAAACTTAACGGAACGTGACTCTTTTTCTGTAACATAACGGTACCTCTTTCTAGGGAAAATCATTTTATATAGGTATGGAGACAAGAATGATGAGACAGAGGGAGTAGCAACTATGAATATGATGGTGCCTTGCTATTGGAATTTTCTATTCAACACTTTTTAGGTTATGAGACTACTGGAAGAACGCTGAAGTTATAGTTCGAACGTTGTGTGATATACAAAATTCTATATAGTTGCAATACATGCACACAAGAATTAGTAGTATGATATATACCACATCTTTACACATCTGTACCTGTCGTCGTTGTCTGAAATCTGAATAAGGCATCTGAACATGTAGAGATTGTTGGTGCCTTGGTGGCACCACAACCCACCATGCATCTCTATTTTCTTTGTTCTATGTGGTACATGTATGAACAGGAGCAGCAAGCAGGGGGTGAGCTAGCTAGGCGCGAAGCGATCGAACAGCATGTAGGGTCTGTTTGTTTGGGCTGCAGCTTTTGAGAAGCAGCTGTAGCTGTTGAGCTGTCAAAAAGCAGCTGTGAGAAGCAGCTGTGGTAAGCAGAGATTTGATGTTTGGCAGTAGCGCTTTTTAAGGCTGCTGTTGCTGGTATGGAGGATGAAATGTCTGAAACGACCCTGAAGTCTGAAGAAGTTGTATAAATACTGATTTGATATGAATTAGCTAATTATGACTGTTTTTAGCATAATTATCATATTTAATTCAAAGATAATTCGAGAGTGTCATGTTTATATTACTCGGTACAAGAATTGTTCATATGAACCCAAAAGAATAACAAGTTCGCACGTCTGCACATATATTACAAGACTTCTCCACATAAATTCAAAAGAGCTAAAAGTTTTCTCACGTGTAGACACCTCACCTTGCTGCGAGCAAAGCATCAGTACTATTTCTCTTTGTGCTCATCTAAAAAGAACAAAATAACAACATAGTAGTATACGAGAAAACTGCACTGGCAGGGTTAACAAAATGCATCCCAGTTTGCCTTAGGTGTCTTGTCCTATCTTGATCCATGTAAATACATAAACATGGCATCAACTCATAATCAGATCACAGGGCCAGAAATGGTATCGTAATCGTAATCAGATCACAGGGTGTATCAAGGGTGTAATAAACAAACTCCACTTTTGTTTGCTTTTGTTATGTAATGTAAACAAGTTCCAGCTAGATAGAGCAGGGTGCAGGCCATCAAGCGAGCAGGTCAGTAGGCGGAGTGGAGTCAGCGGAGGAACAGCTCGGCCGGAGCAGCTCGGCTGGGATGGATGAGCTCGTGGTCCAACTCGTCGGCCCTCAGTAGATCTGGGGAATACGGCAGGGGTTGTTGGGGCACGCGACGGCGTGGATGGATGCGGCTGGTCGTGGGAATCGATGCGTCCAGCTCACGTCGCCGGGAATCTCACAGAGGATGGGGCCGCGTCCAGCACCTCCAGTCGCCGGCGGCCGATGGAGATCAGAGCAGCGCGTCTCCGCGGAAGCTCGCGAGGGGACGGCCCGATTTGAAACGAGCGGGGAAGAGGCCTCGGGCGGCGGCGGCGGTAGGCCGGTGACGAAGGCGCCCGGGAACGGCGGCGGCGGCGGGCGAGGTGGGGAAACCCTAACCCTGCCCTGCCCTGCCATGGAACCTGACGGGAGGAGGGGGAAATGAGCACGGGGGTATCCGGCGGATCGGTTTTGCGAGTCTGCCCAGATATTATATGGAATGGCAATTTTTTCGTATATAGTTTGAAGTGTCGGGGATATTTCTGTCCTTTGCATCGCGGGAAGCGGGGTGCGGCTCGGGAAGCAGGTCTCGACTAGCTTCCGGGTTAGCAGTTCATTTTGCCGCAGCGCTTTGCACAATCGCTTTTCTATTTGTTGTTGTTTGGGCTGCTGCTTTTGGATCCCAAAAGCTCCAAAAGCAGAAGCAGAAGCCCAAACAAACAGAGCCGTAGACCGTCGCGTCCGACATCCCGCCACCGCCGCCTTCAGTCTCCTTCTGGTCGACACCAGGCCTCCCTGCCGCGGCAGCTGCCTTCTTCACATGGACGGTGGCCCTTCCCGTCTGCTGCTGTTGGTGCTCGTCGTTGCTCACCGTCGGCGCCATGGCCTGACTCTTCTTGCCACGCAGCACGGCGGAGACCTCGCTCAACCTGACGGCGCCGGGCATGTCGGAACTTGTCATCGTGGAAGACATGGCGTTGTTGATGCGGTGCGGCCGGCCGGCCGGCCTTGATCTCGCCTAGATCGAGATTCCTCGGATGGAATGGGACGAACTGGTCACCGAAGGCAGGAACGAAAGAGATGATCTGAATGGTAACGTACGGGACTTAATTTGCAAATTGCAGGGGATCAACTTGGGATTTATACAGGGACCAGGTAGTTAGAGGTGTTGGGCTCCACACGGCAAACCGCGAATACCAGCACAGATTAACGCATATGCTCTGTGCTGGGAACAGATTCAAGTTTCAGAAATGGGGATCGGGAGAGAGGAAGACAGCGAAAATAGAGTCGTGCCGTGAACCCGTGATCTGTTCGTTGGACACACTCAGGCCATGATTATTGAAATTCTTGTGAAGAGAGAGACGTATGCCATTTTGCATTTTTGTAACAGGATTTTCCTCTCTAGTTTTAAAATGGTTTTTTTTCCATAGTTATTAATGGAACTGAAAAGACAAGTTTCCTTGGCTCGCTGCAGAGGATACTACTCCGTAGTATGTTAGAGCATGTCTAACAGACCCCTTTAAAAGGGCCAAACCCGTATAATAACCGCCGGTATACGGGTTTCGGCTCTACCCGGCAGTCTAGCAGGTCCCATAAAAAGGCCCCGCTCCGATTTTTGCTGTTTTCGATTACGGGGCGGGTCTTCGCCCCCTACTTGTGCGGGGTGGGAGCGGGGATAGAGGGCCAAACCAGTATCGCATTTCTGAAACCGCACGCGGACATTTCAGCTTCCCCCACCCGTTTTCCCCCGCGCGCCGCCGCCGGAATCCGTCAGATCCGCGCCCCTCCGCCGCCCGCCGAGCCGCGTCGAGCTGCGTCGACGCCCTCCGCACCTCCGCCGCACCCCCGCCGAACCCCGCCGAAGATCCGCGTCCCTCCGCGCGCGCCGCCGCACCCCGCCGCGGTCTTCTCCGCCGTTTTCGCCGGTGAGTATTCTGCGGCGTTCTTCTTCGTTCTCGCCGGTAAAATGGACGTGTTTGGGGCTGATGTATGCTTCACCGTGGTAGATGGCTTCGGAGGATGTGCACATGGAGGATTTGGAGGATTTGTCGACCGATTGGTCCTCGTCGGATTCCGATGATTCGGACCTCGACGAGGTGCTCAACGACGACGAGACGAAGATGATGCTGCTCCTGTTCGGCATGAAGCACATGGAGGACCGTGCCAAGCTGATGGATCTGAGGAAAGGATCCGTGATGGGGCGCATGTGCATTCCACGGAACCGCGCACTCGGCCACGAATAGCTGATGCAAGATTATTTTGCCGAGGTACCGACCTATCCTTCCCGCCTCTTCCGTAGAAGGTACCGAATGCATAGGACTTTGTTCGAGAGAATAGTCAGAGATTGTGAGGCTAATTCCGATTATTTCAAGCAAAGAAGAAACGCTGCCCAAGTCATGGGATTTAGCCCAGATAAGAAAATATCTGCCGCAATGAGGGTGATTGCATACGGTATACCGGCAGATTATACCGATGAGTACCTTCGCATGGGTGTACAAACAACCACGGATTGTGTGCGTATGTTTGCCAAGATGGTGATCAAGTTGTATGGCGAGACGTATCTCCGAGGTCCAAATGAGGAAGATACGAAAAGGCTCATGGAGATCAATGAAAAGAGGGGGTGGCCAGGGATGCTTGGTACTCCCTCCGTCCCAAAATATAAGGCGTCTAAGGATTGGTCAAAAGTCAAACCTTACAAACTTTGACCAAATATTTAGAAAAAAATATTTACAGCTACAATATCAAATTGACATATTAAGAAAATATACTATAGGGTGAATCTATTGATAATGATTTAGTATTGTAAATATTTATATTTTTGTGTATAAACTTGGTCAAACTTTAAAAACATTGACTTTTAACTAATCCTTAGACGCCTTATATTTTGGGACGGAGGGAGTAGTTTGGATTGCATGCATTGGACATGGAAAATTTGTCCAATAGCATGGCATGGAATGTATTGTTGCAAAAGCCGTGATGCTACCATTGTTCTTGAAGCTGTGGCCTCTCAAGACTTATGGATTTGGCATGCTTTTTTTGGACTGCCGGGGACACTCAACGACATCAACATCTTGAATAGATCTCCTTTGTTTGCAAGACTAGTTAAGGGTGAAGCACCAACTTGTAACTACAAAGTGATGAATAATGAGTACACCATGGGGTACTATCTCACAGATGGTATTTACCCTAACTATGCAACTCTTATCAAGTCCATAAAAGCGAAAAAGGACAAGGCTTTGACAAGAAAGAAAGCTTGCTTCACCAAAAATCAAGAGGCATGCCGCAAGGATATTGAGAGAGCTTTTGGTGTCTTGCAAGCAAAGTTTGCCATTGTCCGGGGTCCTGCAAGGTTTTGGGAAAAAGGAAACTCTTGTTGATATCATGACATGTTGTGTGATTCTTCACAACATGATCATTGAAGATGAAAGAGGTTTGAACTTACCATGTTTTTGTGACAATGTTGGCACCCGAGTGCAGCCCGAGAGGAACCCTGATCGGATTGAAACTTTTCTTGCTGATCATCGAGGCATTGAAAATGCCGAGACTCATCACCAGCTCACCCAAGATCTGATTGATCACCACTGGCAGTTGCATGGCTAATGAGTTATTACATTCATTTCCTATTCACTAGTAGGAAAACCCTTATAGGCGAAGCTTAGTTCTGTGGCGCACCGTTTTGAGTGCGCCACAGAAACTTATTTTGTGGCGCACAAAGCTCGGTGCGCCACAGAAATAGCTTAATTTTGTGGCGCAGCAGCCGACCATGCGCCACAAAAACTTGGCGGGCCCCACAACCTGTCACCCCCAATTATCGGTGTACGTATTTACGTGGCGCACGCGGTGCGCTGCGCCACGAAATTACTGTTTCGTGGCGCACTTGCTTTGGTGCGCCACGGAAGTAGTTGATTCCGTGGCGCACTTGTTCGGTGCGCCACGGAACTAAGGGAACTTAGCTATATCATCCCGTGCCCTCCCCGCCCACGCCTCGTTCACCTCCGATCCGTACCACGCGCCTCTCCCCTCTCCCTCTCCTCACCGCGCGCCGCCATGGTCGGCGCCATCGCCGTCGCCGTCGCCGCCGCCTTCCTACGCGAGGGCCGCCTGCCGCCACGCTCCTCCCATCCCCGCCACCTGCAGCACAAGCTGCCGCTACGGCGAGGAGGGGCCGCCGCGAGGAGGGGCCGCCGTCGCGTCAAGGTGGAGGAGCCGCCGCGACCTCCACCCTTGCCGTCGTCGTCGGTGAGCTCCTCCACAACTCGTTGTTGTCGTCGGTGAGCTCCCTCCCTCTTCCTCCCCTCCCTCCCTCTTCCTCCCCCGCGCGAGCACAACGTGCTCGGCGAAATGCTCGCTCCGGATGTATTGCTCGCTCGTTGCTCCGGATGCATTGCCCCTAATCGTTTTGCTTCATATGGTGTTCATATGCATTGCTGCTGCTGCTAGTGATGCTTATTGGAGTGTTCTATATGTTGTTCTGAACCTGTACAATGTGACAATGAAATTGTTCTGAACCGTACTCGTATATGGTGTTCATATGCATTGCTGCTGCTGCTAGTGATGCTTATAGAAAGATGTGACAATGAAATTGTCTATGCTTATAGAAATTGGAGTGTTCTATATGCTTATAGAAATTGTCTATGCCTCTGCCTCTGCCTCTCTGTACTTGTTCTATAAATCCTTGTCCGAACCTCGTACAAGGTAATGAGGACTTGCTCACTTGGTATTGCTTGCTAGTTGGACATTTGGTTGGTTTTGATGCTACTGGTTCATTTAAATGCATGAAATGCTACTATGGTATGCTACTGTGGTATCCTTGTGAAGAAAATGATGGATTCTTGTGAGCTTATGGTATGCTACTATGCTACTGTGGTATCCTGGTTGCCTCCTTAATTGATGCCCTATGATCCAAATTACTATATTATTGGATTGAGTGTTATGGCTATTGCTTGTTTGCTCTCCAAATTACCAAGTGATGAATATATAATCCCTTTGGAGCATCTGCCCCATGCTATATATGTGTATTTGACCATGCTTATGATGGATTTCTTTTAAGGACTCTAGCTAGATTAGAGGGGAAAAGTTGCTTGCTTTGTTGCCTATGATAATGGATCATCAAATGTTTCCCTTTGTCCCTGGTTGCCTCCTTAATTGATGCCTTATGATCCAAATGACCCAAGTCTTGCATGATCCCATTTATCCCTAATGTTGCTTAAGATGAATAAATTCCCTCTAATCACCATTTGGAGATCAAGACTAGTTCTTGATTTCCATTAGCTAGACTCCAATATTAAAAATTTCTCCCAAATATGGAGACAAACATTTTAACATTACCCCAATTGATGCCTTTGTCCCTGGTTTCCTCCTTAATTGATTCCTTATGATCTATTTCTTGTTGGCTTTGATGAAAATAGAGATATCCACGAGTAGGGGATCATGTAAATGAATGCCACTTGTGGTATCCTTTGAAGAAAAAGGACTGTTTCGATGGTTTTAAAAGGCTAGGTGGTGCTAGGTGATTCAGTTGGCTACCAAGACTTGTCTCATCCGGTTAGCTGGGATATGCTATGTGTTGTTGCTTGTTTAGGCATATCTATCACTTACTTGGATTCTATCGGTTCTTGATTGGCCTCTCTTTTGCCAGCATCACTTGGTCTATATACCAAGTGATGAATAATCCCTTTGGAGCATCTCGCTCCATGCATGCTATGTGTGTTTGTGCATCTTGACTTATGTTCCCTATGATAATGGATCATCAAATGTTTCCCTTTGTCCCTGGTTGCCTCCTTAATTGATGCCTTATGATCCAAATGATCCAAGTCCCTTGCATGATCCCATTTGTCCCTAATGTTGCTTAATTAAGATGAATAAATTCCCTCTAATCACCATTTGGAGATCAAGACTAGTTCTTGATATCCATTACTTACTCGTCAACACATGTGTTTGCATGTGTGTGTGAGCTGCTTGTAGTGTCACTTGACTATTCAAGTTTCAATGTTGGTTACTTTTCCTCTAGTGCAAGAAATGGTTGAGCAGATGTTTATCCACTCGTTGGCCTTTATTCTTGGGTAGCTCAAAGTGTCATGCACTTACTGGATCATCAAATGTTTCCCTTAATTTGTCCCTGGTTGCCTCCTTAATTGATGCCTTATGATCCAAATTACTATATTATTGGATTGAGTGATATGGCTACTGCTTGTTTGCTCTCCAAATGCTATATATGTGTATTTGACCATGCTTATGATGGATTTCTTTTAAGGACTCTAGCTAGATTAGAGGGGAAAAAGTTGCTGCTTTGTTGCCTATGATAATGGATCATCAAATGTTTCCCTTTGTCCCTGGTTGCCTCCTTAATTAATGCCTTATGATCCAAATGACCCAAGTCCCTTGCATGATCCCATTTGTCCCTAATGTTGCTTAAGATGAATAAATTCCCTCTAATCACCATTTGGAGATCAAGACTAGTTCTTGATTTCCATTAGCTAGACTCCAATATTAAAAATGTCTCCCAAATATGGAGACAAACATTTTAACATTACCCCAAGTGATTTACTTGTCGATGATTAGATGGTTGGTCGATCACTCGTACACTCGGGGTGGAGCAAGTGAGGCTTGGTGTGATGGCACAAATATCAATATCTTGTGCATCCTACCTGGCCTCACTTACTCCATCTCCGGATGTTAATATTTGTTTCGACCAACAAAGTATGAGGCATTCCATTTAGTTGATACCACTTGGCTCTTTCTTCCATTTTAGTGCCGATGATTAGAATGTTCGGTCAATCTGTACACTCCGGGGTGTCGCTAGTGAGCCTGGTGTGATGGCACAAATATCAATCTCTTGTGCATCCTACCCGGCCTCACTAACGCCATCCCGGGATGTTCATATTTGTTTCGACCAACAAAGTATGAGGCATTCCATTTAGTTCATACTAGCTACTTCTTAATTGCATTGGCCTTTCTTCCATTTTAGTGCCGATGATTAGAATGTTTGGTCACCTATACGCCGCAATATACTTTGTAGACGAGCCCCCCTTTCCCTGGCCGCCGTTCCGTGAACGAGTCCTTGATGAGACAACAACGCCGACATGCCTCTCCGGCGCAGCACCACTTTTCTTCTCTCGCGTGAACGAGTCCTTAATGCCAAGACGGTGCCAGCCTCCCTAGCATCATGCCGACCCCTGTTGTCGCGCTTCGGGCCGTGTCGATCATGCGCCCGCACTCTTCGCCTTCTTGCCCGGTGAACGAATAGACTAATCGTTGGAATAAGGAAGCCGATGACGGCCGATCGCAATTTAATCTTGCGACCGGCTGTCATCGGTTTCCTTATTCCAACGATCAGCCTATTGGTTCACCGGGCAAGAAGGCGAACGCTGCAGGGCGCGGGACACACGGCTTGAAGCGCGGCAACACGGCCCGGCATAATGCTGGGCAGGCCGGCACGGTCTTTGCATCAAGGACTCGTTCACCGGACAGCGAGGGACCGGCGTGGTTCCGCGCCGGAGATGCAGATCGGCGTTGTTGTGTCGTCAAGCACCCGTTGACGGAACGCCGACCGGGGAAAGGGGGCCCTTCCGCAAAGTATTTGTGTTGACCAACAATGTATGAGGCACATATTCTATTTTGTCATTCCATTTGCTTTGAGATTTTCAAAATGCCGATGATTAAAATGTTTGGTCACCGTACACTCGGGGGTGGCGTAAGTGAGCCTGGTAAGATAGCACAAATATCAATCTCTTGTGCATCCTACCTGGCCTCGCTTACGCCATCCCGGGATGTTAATATTTGTGTTGACCAACAATGTATGAGGCACTTATTCCATTTTGTCATTCCATTTGCTTTGAGATTTTCAAAATGCCGATGATTAAAATGCTTGGTCACCGTACACTCGTGGGCGGTGTTAGTGAGCCTCGTGTGATTGCACAAATATCAATCTCTTGTGCATCCTACCTGGCTCGCTAACTCCGTCCCGGAATGTTAATATTTGTTTCGACCAACAAAGTATGAGGCCCTTGTCATTCCATTTGCTTTGGTATTTTCAAAATGCCGATGATTAAAATGTTGGTCACCGTACACTTGGGGGTGGCGTAAGTGAGCCTCGGTAAGATAGCACAAATATCAATCTCTTGTGCATCCTACCCGGCCTCGCTTACCCCATCCCTAAATGTTAATATTTGTGTTGACCAACAATGTATGAGGCACTTATTCCATTTTGTCATTCCATTTGCTTTGAGATTTTCAAAATGCCGATGATTAAAATGTTTGGTCACCGTACACTTGGGGGTGGCGTAAGTGAGCTCGGTAAGATAGCACAAATATCAATCTCTTGTGCATCGGACTTGGTCTCACCGACGCCATCCCTAAATGTTAATATTTGTGTTGACCAACAATGTATGAGGCACTTATTCCATTTTGTCATTCCATTTGCTTTGACATTTTCAAAATGCCGATGATTAAAATGTTTGGTCACCGTACACTCGGGGGCGGCGTAAGTGAGCCTGGTAAGATAGCACAAATATCAATCTCTTGTGCATCGGACTTGGTCTCACTTACACCGTCCCTGAATGTTAATATTTGTGTTGACCAACAATGTATGAGGCATTTATTCCATTTCTCTTGTGCATCGGATACTTGTTGGTCTCACTTTCTTCCATTTTCATCATAGTAGGAACTGGATGGAAGGACCCCGATGCAAGCGAGCCTGGTGGGTAGAGATGACGGAGCAAAGGAGGAACCGGATGAAGACTACTTTGTATCTCGAAATTGTGAATTTTGTATGAATTAAGAGTTGTATGCAAAACATTTGACACTTGCCACTATATATGTATCTCGATCGGGCTCTAAGTAATGTGATGATGATGTCTATGTTATATCTGTGCAATGTACATGATATTTATATTATATCTGAATGTTGCTGTATATAACCCGTGTATCTGTATTGTGTATCTGTATTGCTGTGTATAAACTGTATATGTATACCAGGCAGCACAAAATCGTGTATAATACAAGCAAATTCTGTGGCGCACTAAGAAGCAATTCTGTGGCGCACCATTTTCTGTGGCGCACCTAAGAAAAAGTGCGCCACAGAAACCTTATTTTTGTGGCGCACGATCAGGTGCGCCACAGAAAGCTTATTTTTGTGGCGACGTTTCTGTGGCGCACCACCCGTGCGCCACAGAATCAAATTTTCGTGCGCCACTGATGAGGCTTTTCCTACTAGTGATTGTTGTATGTGTGAAACATTCATTTTCTATTGTTGTATGTGTAACATTTGTTATTTGTTTAATTCTTCCATTAGAACATTTGTTGACATTTCCGAAAAACATTATTGTAATAATTGTGACGATTATTGTGTGACGTAAAACATTTATTTTATGTGAATGTTGTGTTGGTTCTAATATCCAATTTGTCAAAAAGCCTGTTTTGAGGGGTTGAAAACTCGTCCGAGCTAGCAGACCCCTTATCACCACCCCGTAAAACGCTGGCTGAAAACTCGTCTGAGCTATTCTGTTTTACGGGGTGGGGATACGGGGTCTGCTAGCTCAGACGAGTTTTCAGCCAGCGAAAAGTGAATACATGGCCCTCTACTCGCGTTTTAAGGGGCAGAAAAATACGGGGCCTTTTAGACATGCTCTTACCCGGTCGGCACCGCCGTGCATTGCCAGGCCCGCTCCTGCTCCCCCACCGCACCTCTCCTCTGTCGCCGTCCACTACAGCCCCAGCTCCAATCCAGTCTACCCGCGTGCTCAGCTCGACGGCCACGGCGTCGACCCTGACGCTGACAACCGCGGCTTCCTCAACCTGGAGCGCGGTGAGGACGTCATCGGCTCCTACAGGCGACCTATCTGTTCCTATCCGATCCCTTATTTCTGAACCAAAATTTGTCAAACTGAAATTACAGCTAGAGAGGATGCAGAGTTTAGCTATGAGATTGAACATCTGTACATGTAGAATGAGTAAAGACAGTCTTCACAGAAATTTCAGAGCCAAATGAGAATCTCGACATAACCATTTTATTTCCACTCCTACCGAACAAATGAACAACACCATTGACTTGTTGGTTGTATACCTTTGGGCTCCCCTGATCTGTCTGCGGCAAGTGCGAATGCTCAGCCATCTTGGATAGCAAGAAAATCAGCCATGGTTTGGAAACCTGAGCTATCAGAGTTTGAGCTGAACCGGTTGGTTCAGTTCGTCCGTAGCGGTGTGATTCAACATGGGGTTCAAGGAGGAGCAGATGAAGAAGGTAGCCGCGGATGTTCTTGCATTCGCCGGCGTATATGTCACCACTCTTCAGTGTACAACCACATCAGAAACTGCAGTACGAAGTGGAGCGTCATCACGAAGATGAAATCCGATCGCATTCTGGACTGGAGCGAAGCTGGTTGCTACTTCTACGGCGGTGATGAAGGGGCGACGGACGAGTACATCCAGGTACGAAGTCTCATTGAGCCCCTGCATAGATCTAAAGGTATATACATGTCAATGTCGTCCGCACTAACAGTTGTTCCTTGTCGATTGCAGCGGTACCCGAAGCACCTTCAGTATGTCGGCACCCCGATCACCAACTACGCTTAGATGAAGACGATCTTCACTCCCTGGTTCGTCTGCAAGGCGCAGCTCTTCCAGCCTAACTTGCTGGTCAGGGCTATCGACTTCATTGCAAACAATGAAGCCGAGTATGCCACCTACGGTAAGCTGCAGCCACCGGAGAGGAGGAGCTGGCTTAGGACCTGGCTCCGCAACCAGTTTCCTGCTTAGTGCTTCTGCTTCCTTCTCATGATCCGCTGATTTTGGGAGGTGATCTTGTGTCCCTCCATTAGCTAGGACTTGCTACAACCTGATCCCCGGTTTGTAATGATGAACTTGTTCGAGGTGGTATATACTAACCTCTCGTGATGAACATGTGATGCATCACGAAGTAGTTGCTTCATTCGTGATGCATCGCCCACTAAGTACTAGTTGCTGTGTATTACCAGCATCTTTTCTGATGAACTGAATCTCAAGTGTGCTGTTATTCAGTACTGGGTAACCTCACAACTCAAAGTGAAGGGTTTACCACAACACTGAGCTATCTGCAACCAAATATGATGTGGGCTGCACGACATGGGAAGAATGGACTGAAAACGGACAACCAAACGATAGGGCATAAGTTCCTTCTCCGGCGCGCAAATGGCCGCACGGGCTACCAAACGATCCGTCAAAAGTGGCTCATGGCCAGTTCGCAACGCGCAATGCCCCCATCTCGCTGACGCAGGCATGCAGATTTTCGGCCCAGGCAACCAAACGCGCCCTAAGACTACCAGCCTGGCTCAACCGTTGTTAATTAATTCCAAACAGCAGGGAGGGTTTGGACTCAAATTTCGATCCATTTTTAATCCCAAAATATTTTTCTCTCGCCACTAGTACTACTCGCTAACCGACCAATCCATCCATTCAAATAGCTTACCATTTTTTTTACTCACCTAAACTTTCCATTTCTTTCTTGCTCGCGCATCTCCCCTTCACTATAGTAGCTGCCATTGATTATCACTTTTTATTCATCCAGATCCAGATTATTGACATGACCTTTCCAGATTTCCTACACTTCTACGGTCAAACACCCAATTATCACTCGAATCATACAGATTCAGGCCACCCATGCAACTCAGCCCCAACCAATAATCCATCACCGCACAATGCTCTTGGATATCATTACATTACATTACATCACAACAGTACGCACTAGTAAAAAATATGTTTTTTGTCCAGCACCCCTGGGAACTTTAGTCCCGGTTTAAAAATAAACTAGGATTAGTGGGGACATTGGTCTAGGTTCATCGTGGAAACCCTTTAGTCCCGGTTCGTTTGGACCATTTAGTCCCGATTCGTAATAGCAACCGGGACTAAAGGGGTGGCTGCCGGGGCAAAAATCTTTAGTCCCGGGACTAAAGGAATTTTTTGTTTTTGGGCTCCCCACGCACCTCCACCCCCCTGGATCACCTTTTTTTAGCTCTGTAAAATATAAAAGAAAATGTTAGAAATTCAAAAAATAAAATCTTTACAAATTTGAATTTTGACCTTTTTGCATAATTTTTTTAGAAAAAGGTAAAATGACATTAACTTTTGCATACTACGTCAGAAAAAAACCGTATAATATATAAAAATGATCGTGGGAAAAAGTTACATCCGAATTCACCAGAGTTTACCGGTTAGCCAACTTTTAGATTCTCAAAATTTCAAATGAAAATATGGAAGTGGGAAGATTTTATTTTTTGCCAGAAAGTCAGGATTTTTAATTTTTTAATTTTTTTAAATTAACAATTGCATCCTATTCATTAACCATGTTAGCCAATTTTTAGATTCTCAAATTTTCAGGTTTGGTTAAAAAAATTTAAAATAAAATTTTAAAAACAATTAGAATACAAATTAAACAGTTAATATTTAAAATAATTTAAAATTATAATACAATTATAATACAAGAAATGATAATCCAATATTATTATATCATTAGTTTTGTTTATTAAAATAATTGTTTGGAATTCAAATAATAAAGAAGTGTGACATCAACCAACATATTAATAGGACTAATATGATACTACTATCAACGACATGCGCGCGAAGCACTTGGAATCAGGATGGAAAAGAAACTTGGAAGTTAAGCGTGCTAGCTACTAGAGTAGTGGGAGGATGCGTGACCGAGTGAGAAGTTAAAAGTTTAACCACGGGTAGTAATTTAACTAGAGATTAAGTGTAGTTAGAGACTAACCGAGACTAACTGAAATACTAGAAATTTTGAAAAAATAGAAAAAAGGAAGCGAAAAATAATGAGGTTAACAAAAATGGATAATTTTTTTTAACAAAATAGCCTTTAATCCCGGTTGGTGTTACAAACCGGGACTAAAGGTCATTTTCCTCGATGGTCGCCAGCAGCCAACGTGGCGAGATCTCTTACATCAATTAGAACTGGCGGCATCGGAGCATTCCGATCCCTTGTTTCCATCATCGTCTCCAGTTGTGTCAAACTGCGAACCCTTGATGGCATCCTAACTGCAGATCTACCTGCTGTTCTGGAAATTAATATTTCAGGATGCCCTGAGTTACTGTCTCTGTCCAGTGAAAGGTTCAGGAGTTTTCATTCTCTCAAGGAGTTTGAAGTTAAGTGGTGCCCACGTGTGAACTGGCAGAGGGGATTGGTCTTACCATCATCCATCGAGATACTCTCCTTCAATGCAGGGACGGAGCCAGGAATGAAGTATAAGGGGGGCAATCTTAGTATGAGGGAGGCAGAAATAGCTAAAATCATAGAAATAAGGAGCTGTCATGGCTTGTGTTAAAAGAAAAATCATGAGCATAGGGGGGGGGGGGGCTCGTCCCCCTTGTCTTCGTCCCTGCTTCAATGATTGTGGGGATATCTCCATAGTGTTAGCTGCTTGCAAAACTTAGGGTTCCTAGTTTCACTGAATATTCTTCATTGTCAGGGTATAAAAATCCATTCTAGGTAATGTTTGGTAGAGTAATCTCCTATCACAGAAGAGATTAACGATTACGAGTTGTCCAAACCTTGAGTCAATTGGTGGCGAAGAGGCCATTGCAAAAATATAGTACGTGAAGGTTACTTTGTGTCTTAAGATGGCGGACATACTCAAAACCCATCCATCCTAACTGGAGAGTTGAGTCACTCTTTCCCCAAGGTACGTAGGCTTACAAAGATTTTTATTTCTATTATCGAGATTTTTTTCCTACTTCTCTGCACTCTTCGGTACGGTGGCTACAGCTTATCTAGATCTCATTTCTTGTTTTTACTGAAGAAGATTTTTATTCAATGCAGATTATTGATCCATGCGTCGATTACTTTCTTCCGTATGTAACACAATAACATGAAGACATATGGGAAGAGGAGACAGTTTCCTTATCCCTGAACCTACTAAACTACAAGGCAGATTCTCCTCTAACTAGAAGAAAAGGAATGTTGTGAATGAGCAACTAGTATTTACTGTTGGGCCAAAGGCCAGTACATGTAGCAATATGCAGGGAACCCCTCATACACTGGGAATATACAGTAGAAGAGTCTATACATCACTAACACCCCCCCTCAAACTCATGGTGGATAAACAACACTGAGTTTGGAGAGAAACAACCCATGATGTGCTCTAGTCTGGGCCTTCGTGAAGAAGTCAGCAAGCTGTAACTCGAAAGGCACATAATGAAGAGCCATAACCTGATCCTGCACAGCCTGACGCACATAGAAGGCATCAACACCGATGTGTTTTGTGAGCTCATGCTTTACCGGATAACACGCAATGCTGATGGCACCAGTACTGTCCGATAAGAGAGGAGCCGGAGCGTCAGCAGAAACACCAAAGTCCGCAAGTAACCAGCGTAACCAAGTCACCTCAGCCGTCAATAGAGCCATCGCTCGCAACTCATCCTCGACACTCGAACGAGAGACTACAACCTGCTTCATGCTCTTCCAAGCAATGAGAGCCCCACCAAGAAAGACACAATAGGCAGAAAGAGACTTGCGATCCTCTGGATCGCTAGCCCAGGTAGCATCTGAGTAGGTCTGGAGCTGTAAGAAGCTGGAGCTAGGAAAGAAGAGACGACGGGAGATAGTGCCACGAAGATACCGGAGTACACAAAGGAGATGACTATAGTGGACACTAGTGGAGCAGACATGAACTAACTCAGAATGTGGACCGGGTAGGAGATGTCAGGACGAGTGACATCAAGATAAACAAGGCTCCCAACCAGGTGACGGTAGCGAGTCGGGTCCGGGAGAGGATCACCATCAGTGACACGGAGGCGGACATTGAGCTCCATAGGAGTCTCGACAGTGTGCTCATAACCAAGAGCGGCACGAGTGAGAAGGTGCTGAATATACTTCTCCTGGGAGATATAGAAGCCATCGGAGGTAGAGGAAACCTCAAGCCCAAGAAAGTAGTGATGTCTACGGGTGCTTCTATTCTTGTAGACAGTGTTGGGCCTCCAAGAGCAGAGGTTTGTAGAACAGCAGCAAGTTTCCCTTAAGTGGATCACCCAAGGTTTATCGAACTCAGGGAGGAAGAGGTCAAAGATATCCCTCTCAAGCAACCCTGCAATCACGATACAAGAAGTCTCTTGTGTCCCCAACACACCTAATACACTTGTCAGATGTATAGGTGCACTAGTTCGGCGAAGAGATAGTGAGATGCAAGTAATATGGATGAGTATGAGTGGTAATAGCAATCTGAATAAAATATGGCAGCGAGTAAAGATGCAACAAAACAGTAAACAAACGGAGATTCGATGCTTGGAAGCAAGGCCTAGGGATCATACTTTCACTAGTGGACACTCTCAACATTGATCACATAATAAAACCACTCTACACTCTCTTGTTGGATGATGAACACCACTAATTGCGTAGGGCTACAAGAGCACCTCAATGCCGGAGTTAACAAGCTCCACAACATTCGATGTTCATATTTAAATAACCTTAGAATGCATGATAGATCATTGCAATTACACCAAGTACTAACATAGCATGCACACTTGTCACCATCACACTATGAAGGAGGAATAGATCACATCAATACTATCATAGCAATAATTAACTTCATAATCTACAAGAGATTACAATCATAACCTACGCCAAGTACTACACGATGCACACACTGTCACCATTACACCGTGGAGGAGGAATAAACTACTTTAATAACATCACTAGAGTAACACATAGATGAATAGTGATACAAAACTCATATGAATCTCAATCATGTAAGGCAGCTCATGAGATCATTGTAATGAAGTACATAGGAGAGAGATTAACCACATAGCTACCGGTACAGCCCTTAGCCTCGATGGAGAACTACTCCCTCCTCATGGGAGACAGCCAGCGGTGATGAAGATGGCGGTGGTGTCGATGGAGGAGCCTTCCGGGGGCACTTCCCCGTCCCGGCGGCGTGCGGAACGGAGACTCCTGTCCCCCGGATCTTGGCTTTGCGATGGCGGCGGCTCCGGAAGGTTTCTCGTACCGTGGCTTTTTCGTATCGAGGTTTTAGGTCGGGGACCTTTAAATAGGCGAAGAGGCCGAGTCGGAGGGCCGACGAGGCGACGACACGATGGGGGCGCGGGCCCTAGCCCGGCCGCGCCGCCCTATCATCCGGGCCCACCGGGGCTCCCTCCGGTGGCTCTCGGGTGTTCCGGAAGCTTCGTGGAAAAATAGGATGCTGGGCGTTGATTTCGTCCGATTCCGAGAATATTTCCTTACTAGGATTTCTGAAACCAAAAACAGCGAGAAAACAAGCAATCGGCCCTTCGGCATCTCGTCAATAGGTTAGTTCCGGAAAACGCATAAATATGACATATAATGTGTATAAAACATGTGAGTATCATCATAAAAGTAGCATGGAACATAAGAAATTATAGATACGTTTGGGACGTATCAAGCATCCCCAAGCTTAGTTCCTACTCGCCCTCGAGTAGGTAAACGATAACAAAGATAATTTCTGAAGTGACATGCTATCATAATCTTGATCATACTATTGTAAGCATATGAGATGAATGCAGCGATTTGAAGCAATGATGAAGATAATGAGTAAACAAATGAATCATATAGCAAAGACTTTTCATGAATAATACTTTCAAGACAAGCATCAATAAGACTTGCATAAGAGTTACTCATAAAGCAATAAATTCAAAGTAAAGGCATTGAAGCAACACAAAGGAAGATATAAGTTTCAGCGGTTGCTTTCAACTTTAACATATATATCTCATGGATAATTGTCAACACAAAGCAATATAACAAGTGCAATAGGTAAACATGTAAGAATCAATGCACACAGTTGATACAAGTGTTTGCTTCTGAGATAGAAAGAATAGGCAAACTGACTCAACAATAAAGTAGAAGAAAGGCCCTTCGCAGAGGGAAGCAGGGATTAAATCATGTGCTAGAGCTTTTTAAGTTTTGAAATCATATAGAGAGCATGCAAATAAAGTTTTGAGAGGTGTTTGTTGTTGTCAACGAATGGTAATGGGTACTCTAACTACCTTATCAACCAGACTTTCAAGAGCGGCTCCCATGAAGGACGTTATCTCTACCAGACAAGGTAGATCATCCCTCTTCTCTTTTGTTTACACATGTATTTTAGTTTCATTATTGATGGGTGACACTCCTCCCAACCTTTTGCTTACACAAGCCATGGCTAACCGAATCCTCGGGTGCCTTCCAACATTCACATACCATGGAGGAGTGTCTATTTGCAAAGTTAAGTTGCTTACTGATAGATCAAGGCAAAGCATGTGAAGAGAATTATTAATGCAAGTTAATTAATTGGGGCTAGGAACCCCATTGCCAGCTCTATTTGCAAAATTATTGGATAAGCGGATGAAGCCACTAGTCCATTGGTGAAAGCTGCCCAACAAGATTGAAAGATAAAACACCACATACTTCCTCATGAGCTATAAAACATTGACACAAATAAGAAGTAATAAAGTTTTGAATTGTTTAAAGGTAGCACATGAAGTAATTTACTTTGGAATGGCAGAGAAATACCATGTGGTAGGTAGGTATGGTGGACACAAATGGCATGGTTATTGGCTCAAGGATTTGGATGCACGAGAAGAATTCCTCTCAATACAAGGCTAGGCTAGCAAGGTTGTTTGAAGCAAACTCAAGTATAAAAGGTGCAGCAAAGCTCACATATGAACATATTGTAACTATTATAAGACTTCACATTGTCTCCTTGTTGTTCAAACACCTCAACCAGAAAATATCTAGACTCTAGAGAAACTAATCATGCAAACCAAATTTTAACAAGCTCTATGTAGTTCTTCATTAATGGGTGCAAAGTACATGATGCAAGAGCTTAAACATGATCTATATGAGCACAACAATTGCCAAGTATCAAATTATTCAAGACATTATACCAATTACCACATGCAGCATTTTCTGTTTCCAACCATATAACAATTAACGAAACAGTTTCAACCTTCGCCATGAACACTAAAAGATAAAGCGAAGAACAAAAGTGTTCATATGAACCAGCGGAGCGTGTCTCTCTCCCACACAAGCATGTATTTATTCAGAGAATGAAAATAAAAAAATGAAAATAAAAGCACACAGACGCTCCAAGTAAAGTACATAAGATGTGACCGAATAAAAATATAGTTTCAAGAGAAGAAACCTGATAAGTTGTCGATGAAGAAGGGGATGCCTTGGGCATCCCCAAGCTTAGATGCTTGAGTATTCTTGAAATATGCAGGGATGAACCACGGGGGCATCCCCAAGCTTAGACTTTTCACTCTTCTTGATCATATTGTATCATCCTCCTCTCTTGACCCTTGAAAACTTCCTCCACACCAAACTCGAAACAAACTCATTAGAGGGTTATTGCATAATCAAAAATTCACATGTTCAGAGGTGACACAATCATTCTTAGCACTTCTAGACATTGCACAAAGCTACTGGAGGTTAATGAAACAAAGAAATCCATCCAACTCAGCAAAAGAGGCAATGCGAAATAAAAGGCAGAATCTGTCAAAACAGAATAGTCCGTAAAGACGAATTTTATAGAGGCACTAGACTTGCTCAGATGAAAATGCTCAAATTGAATAAAAGTTGTGTACATATCTGAGGATCACGCACGTAAATTGGCAGATTTTTCTGAGTTACCTACAGAGAATCATACCCAAATTCGTGACAGCAAGAAATCTGTTTCACGCGAGTAATCCAAATCTAGTATTCACTTTACTATCAAAGACTTTACTTGGCACAACAATGCAATAAAATAAAGATAAGGAGAGGTTGCTACAGTAGTAACAACTTCCAAGACACAAATATAAAAAAAAATTGCTGTAGTAAAATAAACACATGGGTTATCTCCCAAGAAGTGCTTTCTTTATAGCCATTAAGATGGGCTCAGCAGTTTTAATGATGCACTCGCAAGAAATAAAAGTTGAAGCAAAAGAGAGCATCAAAAGGTAAGTTCAAAACAAATTTAAGCCTAACATGCTTCCTATGCATAGGAATCTTGTAAATAAACAAGTCATGTAGGCATAATGCAACAAGCATAGGAAAACTAGACAAGCGCAACTTCAAGATTTTTAGCATATAGAGAGGTGTTTTAGTAACATGAAAACTTCTACAACCATATTTTCCTCTCTCATAATAACTTTCAGTAGCATCATGAACAAACTCAACAATATAACTATCACATAAAGCATTCTTATCATGAGTCTCATGCATAAAATTATTACTACTCCCAACATAAGCATAATCAATTTTATTAGTTGTAGTGGGAGCAAATTCAACAAAGTAGCTATCATTATTATTCTCATCATCAAATATAGGAGGTATAGTATCATCATAATTAAATTTATCCTCCATAGTAGGCGGCACCAGAAGACCACTATTATTATAATCATCATATATGGGAGGCATATCATAATCAACATAAACTTTCTCCTCAATACCCGGAGGGCTAAAGAGATCATTCTCATCAAAACCGACCTCCCCAAGCTTAGAATTTTCTATATCATTATCAACAATGGTGTTCAAAGCGTTCATACTAATATTACTACTAGCATGCAAATAAGGTTCCATAGGTTTTTTAATTTTCGCATTAAACCATTCATGTCTTGACTCAGGAAATAGCACAAAAAGCTCACAGATGTTTTCCATTATGCCTTACTAGTGTAAAACAAGAAACAAAAAGATGCAATTGCAGGATCTAAAGGAAATAGATTCGAGCACACACACAATGGCAACAGAAAAGTACTTAGTTACCTGGGACCGGAGTATGAGTGCCTTTTACCTTTCCTCCCCGGCAACGGCGCCAGAAAAGTGCTTGATGTCTACGGGTGCTTCTATTCTTGTAGACAAGTGTTGGGCCTCCAAGAGCGAGAGGTTTGTAGAACAAGCAGCAAGTTTCCCTTAAGTGGATCACCCAAGGTTTATCGAACTCAGGGAGGAAGAGGTCAAAGATATCCCTCTCAAGCAACCCTCGCAATCACGATACAAGAAGTCTCTTGTGTCCCCAACACACCTAATACACTTGTCAGATGTATAGGTGCACTAGTTCGGCGAAGAGATAGTGAGATGCAAGTAATATGGATGAGTATGAGTGGTAATAGCAATCTGAATAAAATATGGCAGCGAGTAAAGATGCAACAAAACAGTAAACAAACGGAGATTCGATGCTTGGAAGCAAGGCCTAGGGATCATACTTTCACTAGTGGACACTCTCAACATTGATCACATAATAAAACCACTCTACACTCTCTTGTTGGATGATGAACACCACTAATTGCGTAGGGCTACAAGAGCACCTCAATGCCGGAGTTAACAAGCTCCACAACATTCGATGTTCATATTTAAATAACCTTAGAGTGCATGATAGATCATTGCAATTACACCAAGTACTAACATAGCATGCACACTCGTCACCATCACACAATGAAGGAGGAATAGATCACATCAATACTATCATAGCAATAATTAACTTCATAATCTACAAGAGATTACAATCATAACCTACGCCAAGTACTACACGATGCACACACTCGTCACCATTACACCGTGGAGGAGGAATAGACTACTTTAATAACATCACTAGAGTAACACATAGATGAATAGTGATACAAAACTCATATGAATCTCAATCATGTAAGGCAGCTCATGAGATCATTGTATTGAAGTACATAGGAGAGAGATTAACCACATAGCTACCGGTACAGCCCTTAGCCTCGATGGAGAACTACTCCCTCCTCATGGGAGACAGCAGCGGTGATGAAGATGGTGGTGGTGTCGATGGAGGAGCCTTCCGGGGGCACTTCCCCGTCCCGGTGGCGTGCCGGAATAGAGACTCCTGTCCCCCAGATCTTGGCTTCGTGATGGCGGCGGCTCTGGAAGGTTTCTCGTACCGTGGCTTTTTCGTATCGAGGTTTTAGGTCAGGGACCTTTAAATAGGCGAAGAGGCGGAGTCGGAGGGCTGACGAGGCGACGACACAGTAGGGGGGCGCGGGCCCTAGCCTGGCCGCGCCGTCCTATCATCTGGGCCCACCGGGGCTCCCCTCCGGTGGCTCTCGGGTGTTCCGGAAGCTTCGTGGAAAAATAGGATGCTCGGGCGTTGATTTCGTCCGATTCCGAGAATATTTCCTTACTAGGATTTCGAAACCAAAAACAGCAGAAAACAAAGAACGGCCCTTCGGCATCTCGTCAATAGGTTAGTTCCGGAAAACGCATAAATATGACATATAATGTGTATAAAACATGTGAGTATCATCATAAAAGTAGCATGGAACATAAGAAATTATAGATACGTTTGGGACGTATCAAGTAGCGAAGAGGACAAAGATCAGTCATGAGAAACTGGTCACGAAGACGGGCCTTGACAAAGGCAATGTACTCAGGATCGTCACCTGTGATGATCATGTCATCGACATAAACAAGAAGGAGAGTCCGACCACGAGAAGATGTGTGAACAAAGAGCGCAGGGTCATGTGCGCTAGGGACAAAGCCATCAGAGGTCACCACAGAGGAAAAACGCTGAAACCAGGCGCGAGGGGCTTGCTTAAGGCCATAGAGAGAGCGTCGGAGACGACAGACCATGCCATCGAGATTACAGTAGCCAAGAGGTGGCTGCATGTATACCTCCTCACTTAACTCACCGTTAAGAAAAACATTATGTACATCAAGCTGAGAGACAGACCAGTGACGAACAAAAGCAACGGCAAGAAGAGTACGAACAATGGTCATGTGAGCCACTGGAGCAAAGGTCTCGCCATAGTCACGGCCATGCTCCTGCTGAAACCTGCGAGCGACAAGATGAGCCTTGTAGCGCTCAAGAGAACCATCGGAGCGAGTCTTGATCTTGTAGACCCACTTGCAGGTGATGGGACGAACAGAGGAATGAGGAGTGACAACATCCCAGGTGCCACTACGCTCAAGAGCAGCAATCTCCTCTGCCATCGCTAGATGCCATTCGGGGTGAGCAAGAGCATCCCGATAAGAGGTCGGCTCAAGGACGGCGGAGAGACCATAGTGAGTGGGAGAATTGCGACCAGGAGGAGGAGGATGAGGACAAGCACGAAGATGGTGAGTCGACGAAGATGGAGGGTGTGTCAGGAGAAGCATCATCATCCTCACGTGGATGACATGAGTAGTGAAAACGGTAGGGAGGGACCACCGTGGGCGAGGAAGGTGACATGGGAGAGGAAGGTGTGGAGGGTGAGGAAGGTGGGGAGGGGAGAGGGGGGTTTGGTGGGCGAAGGAGGAGAGGGTGGTGAGAGACTCGGCGGAGCAGGGATCTGAGGCACATGAGGAGGTGAGTCAGGAAACATGAGAAAAGAGATATCATCCACCGAGAAGGACGAGGGGGAGGGATGCAGGTAGAAGGGACGGGACTCATCAAAAGTGACATCCCGAGATATGCGCATCCGACGACCAATAGGATCCCAACACTTATATCCCTTGTGCTCAGGGATGTAGCCAAGGAAGACACACTCAACAGATTGAGCAGTCATCTTGGTGCGTTCGCGTGGAGCAAGAAGAACATAACAAACGCAACCAAAAAGACGAAGGGTCGAGTAATTAGGAGTGTGACCAGTAAGACGCTCAAGAGGAATACCACCCTGCAGAGCCGTGGAGGGCTGAAGGTTGATGAGATAGGTGGAGATAGACACAGCCTCAGCCTAGAAGTGAGGAGGAAGAGAGGGAGCAATCATCATCACACGAGCCGTCTCAAGCAGGTGGCGATGCTTGCGCTCAGCCACACCATTTTGGGCATGGGCACTAGGACAGGAGAACTGGGCAAGAGTGCCCTGCTCAGCAACAAAACCACGCAACAGCTGGGGATATACTCACCAGCGGAGTCAGCTCGAAACACACGAATAGGCGTGGAAAACTGAATATGGACCATAACAGCAAAACACCTATATATCAAGAGAACCTCGCTGCGAGAAGTCATGAAATAGATCCAAGTGTGGCGAGAGAAGTCATCAAAAAATAACATAGTAGCGATGACCCTTCTTGGAAGCAAAAGTAGCCGGCCCCATACATCAGAAGACCTCGACGAAGTAACGACGACAGTCGAGAACCACAAAGATGACCAAGACGATGATGCCACTGCTGAAAGGAGGCGGTAGTGGAAGCAGCAAGCACACGTGGTGAAGTCGGTGAAGTGGTAGAAGAAGGAACATGAAGCCAATCAAGCTCCCAAAGTCCCTGGGAATCACGGCACCGAGGGCCAGCCCCAACCAGGGCCCGAGTGTGGGTGTCCTGAACAGAGCAAGAATCAACATCAAGAATGACCCGACAACCAGAATCAGTGAGTTGAGCAGCGGAAAACAAGTTCATGGTAAGACGGGGAACATGAGAAACATCAGGAACGGAAAAGGAGGGTGTAGAAAGAGTGCCACGACTAGCAATTGGAAGATAAGTACCATCAGCAGTAAGAACGTGAATAGGAAGAGGCAAAGATCAAAGAGAAGAAAGAGAGGAAGAATCAGGCGACATGTGGAAGGAAGCTCCAGAATCCAGAACCCACGTGGATGTACCTTACTATGTAGAGGAACCAGCCACAGAGGCAGCGGTGCCCGTCGAAGCGGAGCTAGAGGAGGCAAGAAGGCGCTGAAGCCTCACAATATCATGCTCAGTGAAGCCGGTGGTGACAGGCGCTGAAGGTGGAGCACGAGCAAGCACTCCTCACTGCTTCTGATAGCAGTCGGACTCAAGGTGACCAGGCCTCCGACAGTGAGTGCAAAAACGAGGAGGACGAGAACGACCTCCACCGTGAGAAGGGCGAGCTCCTCCAGTAGCAACATGCGCTGGTGTGGGTGGAAGCGGCGATGCAGGGGCAGCCGGAACCCGAGAAGCAAGAACAAAAGGTGTCCCAAGTAGACCAGCACCACGCAGACGTGTCTCCTCAGCACGAAGCTCAGTCAGCACCTCTGAGATAGGGACACGGCCCCGAGCAAACAACTGGGCACGACGGGGCTCAAACTCTGGACGAAGTCTAGACAGGAACTCATGGATACTCTGAAAGTCCATATCTGAACGTACTGTCCGGCAACACTGGCAAGTTCCACAGACATCACTGCGAAGGGAGTCAAGTTGGCGCCAGATCACCGTACTCTGGGTGTAGAACTCATCAACAGTAGAGTCGCCCTGCTGAAGATCATGCTCCTGACGCAACACAGATAAATACAGAGAATCCCCAGAAGGCTGATAGCGCTGCCGAAGGTCCATAAACTCAGAAGCAAACTGTGGCTGAACACTCTGAGAAAGAACAGCAGCAGCCCTGGCATCCTCATCACACCACTAAGTAAAAGCCGCCAGACTATCCTGATAAGAAGCAAGAGCCTCTGAGTAACCAAGTACATGCTGCTCGTATGCCTCGTCAGCAGCAAGGGCATGTGGCACTGGCGGTGGTGTAGGAGGCACATGAGCCGCGAGATGCGGCGGACAAGAGACTGATACGTCTCAAACGTATCTATAATTTCTTATGTTCCATGCTACTTTATTGATGATACTCACATGTTTTATACACATTATATGTCATATTTATGCATTTTCCGGCACTAACCTATTGACGAGATGCCGAAGAGCCAGTTGATGTTTTCTGCTGTTTTTGGTTTCAGAAATCCTAGTAAGGAAATATTCTCGGAATTGGACGAAATCAACGCCCAGCGGCCTATTTTCCCACGAAGCTTCCAGAAGACCGGAGGGGAGACGAAGTGGGGCCACGGAGCGCCGCCACACTAGGGCGGCGCGGCCTAAGGGGGGCCCGCGCGGCCCTAGCGTGTGGGGCCCCCGTGACTCTCCCGACTCCGCCCTTCCGCCTACTTAAAGCCTCCGTCGCGAAACCCCCGCACCGAGAGCCACGATACGGAAAACCTTCCGCAGACGCCGCCGCCGCCAATCCCATCTCGGGGATTCAGGAGATCGCCTCCGGCACCCTGCCGGAGAGGGGAATCATCTCCCGGAGGTCTCTTCATCGCCATGATCGCCTCCGGATCAATGTGTGAGTAGTTCACCCCTGGACTATGGGTCCATAGCAGTAGCTAGATGGTCGTCTTCTCCTCATTGTGCTATCATGTTAGATCTTGTGAGCTTCCTATCATGATCAAGATCATCGATTTGTAATCCTTCATGTTGTGTTTGTTGGGATCCGATGAATATTGAATACTATGTCAAGTTGATTAGCAATCTATCATATATGTTATTTATGTTCTTGCATGCTCTCCGTTGCTAGTAGAGGCTCTGGCCAAGTTGATACTTGTGACTCCAAGAGGGGGTATTTATGCTCGATAGTGGGTTCATGCCTCCATTAAATCTGGGACAAGTGACGGAAAGTTCTAAGGTTGTGGATGTGCTGTTGCCACTAGGGATAAAACATCGATGCTTTGTCTAAGGATATTTGTGTTGATTACATTACGCACCATACTTAATGCAATTGTCTCGTTGTTTACAACTTAATACCGGAGGGGGTTCGGATGATAACCTCGAAGGTGGACTTTTTAGGCATAGATGCATGCCGGATAGCGGTCTATGTACTTTGTCGTAATGCCCCGATTAAATCTCATAGTACTCATCATGATATATGTATGTGCATTGTTATGCCTTCTTTATTTGTCAATTGCCCAACCGTAATTTGTTCACCCAATATCTCGCTTATCTTATGGGAGAGACACCACTAGTGAACTGTGGACCCCGGTCCTATTCTTTACATCCGAAATACAATCTGCTGCAATTGTTCTTTACTCGTTCTTCGCAAACAACCATCATCATCCACACTATACATCTAATCCTTTGTTTACAAGCAAGCCGGTGAGATTGACAACCTCGCCGTTACGTTGGGGCAAAGTTCCGTGATTGTGTTGTGCGAGTTCCACGTTGGCGCCGGAATCCCCGGTGTTGCGCCGCACTACACTCCTCCGCCATCAACCTTCAACGTGCTTCTTGGCTCCTCCTGGTTCGATAAACCTTGGTTTCTTTCTGAGGGAAAACTTGCTACTGTACGCATCACACCTTCCTCTTGGGGTTCCCAACGGACGTGTCGACTGCACGCATCAAGCACTTTTTCTGGCTCCATTGCCGGGGAGATCAAGACACGCTGCAAGGGAAGTCTCCCACATCCAATCTCTTTACTTTGTTTTTGTCTTGCTTTACTTTATTTTATTTACTGCTTTTTTTGCTCTTATATCAAAACACAAAAAAATTAGTTGCTAGCTTTACGTTATTTACTGTCTTGTTCTCTATATCAAAAACAGAAAAAAATTAGTTACTTGCATTTACTTTATTTAGTTTTCTTTATTTACTACTGCTAAAAATGAGTAATCCGGAAGTTGAAGTTCGTTCCTTTAATCATCAAGGGGGAGAAAGTTTTAAAGATGCTTGGTATAGAATTAGCGATGCTCATCATAGGTGCATTAAGAAACACTCCACTATTATACTACTTAGGAACTTTTATGTTGGAATCTCTAGTTGGAATAGGTATGTTCTTGATACTCTTGCGGGAGGTAATTTCCTAGGCACTCCGGCTTTAGAAGCTAGTTGCATTATTGAGAGTCTAGTTGGAATACCACCTGTTAATGAAGCTAAAATTGAAATATCTCTTGAAGATGTCATGAAAAAGTTGGAAGCCATAGAAAAAGATCTTCCAAGTATTGAGACTAAATTGGGAATATTACTTAATAGCACTGATAAACTTGATAAATCTCTAGGTGGAATTAATGAGAGAATTGTTGTTTTAGAAACTTGTGCTACTCATGATAATCGAACCCATAGGATTAGTGAACTTGAAGAAGCTATGGGAACCTTGGGCTCAACTTTTTCTTCTCTTAAGTTTAAGGAGAAAGCTTATGTGGGTAAGGAGCAAAAGTTTATGTATGTCTCTAAAGTGCCTAAACCAAAAAATTATTATTATAGGCCTAAAATTGACAAAGCCCTTAGTACCACTACGGATGGGGGAGCTATTGATGTTGATGCTTCATCTCTTGACAATACTGGATACACACTTTCTGCGCCTAGCTGAAAGGCGTTAAAGAAAAGCGCTTATGGGAGACAACCCATTATTTTACTTCTGCACTTTGTTTTATATTTGAGTCTTGGAAGTTGTTTAGTACTGTAGCAAACTCTCCTTATCTTTATTTTATTGCATTGTTGTGCCAAGTAAAGTCTTTGATAGTAAAGCCAATACTAGATTTGGATTACTGCGCAGGAACAGATTTCTTGCTGTCACGAATTTGAGCAGTAGTATCTGTAGAAAAATCAAACAAATCTGCCAATTTACGTGCGTGATCCTCAGATATGTACGCAACTTGCATTCAATTTGGGCATTTTCATCTGAGCAAGTCCGGTGCCACTTTAAAATTCGTCTTTACGAACTCGTTCTGTTTTGACAGATTCTGCCTTTTATTTCGCATTGCCTTTTTTGCTATGTTTGATGGATTTCTTTGTTCCATTAACTTTCAGTAGCTTTGTGCAATGTCCAGAAGTGTTAAGAATGATTATTTCACCTCTGAATATATGAATTATGCACTGAACCTCTAATGAGTTTGTTTCGAGTTTGGTGTGGAGGAAGTTTTCAAGGGTCAAGAGAGGAGGATGACACAATATGATCAAGAAGAGTGAAAAGTCTAAGCTTGGGGATGCCCCCGTGGTTCATCCCTGCATATTTCAAGAAGACTCAAGCATCTAAGCTTGGGGATGCCTTGGGCATCCCCTTCTTCATCGACAAATTATCAGGTTTCTTCTCTTGAAACTATATTTTTATTCGGTCACATCTTATGTACTTTACTTGGAGCGTCTGTGTGCTTTTATTTTTGTTTTGTTATTTTCATTCTCTGAATAAATTCATGCTTGTGTGGGAGAGAGACACGCTCCGCTGTTGCATATGAACACTTGTGTTCTTCGCTTTATCTTTAATGTTCATGGCGAAGGTTGAAACTGCTTTGTTAATGGTTATATGGTTGGAAACGGAAAATGCCGCATGTGGTAAATGGTTTAATGTCTTGAATAATGTGATACTTGGAAATTGTTGTGCTCATATAGATCTTGTTTAAGCTCTTGCATCATGTACCTTGTACTCATTAATGAATAACTACATAGAGCTTGTTAAAATTTGGTTTGCATGATTGATCTCTAGAGTCTAGATATTTTTTGGTTGAGGTGTTTGAACAACAAGGAGACAACGTAAAGTCTTATAATAGTTACAATATGTTCATATGTGAGCTTTGCTGCACCTTTTATACTTGAGTTTGCTTCAAACAACCTTGCTAGCCTAGCCTTGTATTGAGAGGAATTCTTCTCGTGCATCCAAATCCTTGAGCCAATAACCATGCCATTTGTGTCCACCATACCTACCTACCACATGGTATTTCTCCGCCATTCCAAAGTAAATTACTTGAGTGCTACCTTTAAAATTTCTATTCTTTACCTTTGCAATATATAGCTCATGGGACAAATAGCTTAAAAACTATCGTGGTGAAGAATATGTACTTATGTGTCTTATTTCTTAATAAGTTGCTTGTTGAGCGGTAACCATGTTTTCCGGGGACGCCATCAACTCTTTTACCTTTGTTGAATATCATGTGAGTTGCTATGCATGTTCGTCTTGTCCGAAGTAAGGACGGTTCTCACAATCAAATGGTTTGAGTATGCATACTCGTTAGAGAAGAACATTGGGCCGCTAACTAAAGCCATGATTCATGGTGGAAGTTTCAGTTTGGACAGCTAATCCTCAATCTCTTATGAGAATATTAATCGTTGTTGAATGCTTATGCATTAAAGAGGAGTCCATTATCTCGTTGTCTATGTTGTCCCGGTATGGATGTCTAAGTTGAGAATAATCAAAAGCGAGAAATCCAATGCGAGCTTTCTCCTTAGACCTTTGTACGAGCGGCATAGAGGTACCCCTTTGTGACACTTGGTTGAAACATATGCTATGCAATGATAATCCGTGTTAATCCAAGCTAATTAGGACAAGGTGCGAGCACTATTAGTATACTATGCATGAGGCTTGCAACTTATAAGATGTCTTATACATAACTCATATGCTTTATTACTACCGTTGACAAAATTGTTTCTTGTTTTCAAAATGAAAAGCTCTAGCACAAATATAGTAATCAATGCTTCCCTCTCGCGAAGGGTCTATCTTTTACTTTATTGTTGAGTCAGTTTGCCTATTCTTTCTATCCCAGAAGCAAACACTTGTATCAATTGTGTGCATTGATTCTTACATGTTTACTTATTGCACTTGTTATATTGCTTTGTGTTGACAATTATCCATGAGATATACATGTTGAAGTTGAAAGCAACCGCTGAAACTTTATCTTCCTTTATGTTGCTTCAATGTCTTTACTTTGAACTTATTGCTTTATGAGTAACTCTTATGCAAGTCTTATTGATGCTTGTCTTGAAAGTACTATTCATGAAAAGTCTTTGCTATATGATTCATTAGTTTACTCATTATCTTCATCATTGCTTCGAATCGCTGCATTCATCTCATATGCTTTACAATAGTATGATCAAGATTATGATAGCATGTCACTTCAGAAATTATCTTTGTTATCGTTTACCTACTCGAGGGCGAGTAGGAACTAAGCTTAGGGATGCTTGATACGTCTCAAACGTATCTATAATTTCTTATGTTCCATGCTACTTTATTGATGATACTCAAATGTTTTATACACATTATATGTCATATTTATGCATTTTCCGGCACTAACCTATTGACGAGATGCCGAAGAGCCAGTTGCTGTTTTCTATTGTTTTTGGTTTCAGAAATCCTAGTAAGGAAATATTCTCGGAATTGGACGAAATCAACGCCCAGGGGCCTATTTTTCCACGAAGCTTCCAGAAGACCGGAGGGGAGACGAAGTGGGGCCACGGGGCGCCGCCACACTAGGGCGGCGCGGCCTAAGGGGGCCCGCGCGGCCCTAGCGTGTGGGCCCCCGTGACTCTCCCGACTCCGCCCTTCCGCCTACTTAAAGCCTCCGTCGCGAAACCCCCGATACCGAGAGCCACGATACGGAAAACCTTCCACAGACGCCGCCGCCGCCAATCCCATCTCGGGGGATTCAGGAGATCGCCTCCGGCACCCTGCCGGAGAGGGGAATCATCTCCCGGAGGTCTCTTCATCGCCATGATCGCCTCCGGATCGATGTGTGAGTAGTTCACCCCTGGACTATGGGTCCATAGCAGTAGCTAGATAGTCGTCTTCTCCTCATTGTGCTATCATGTTAGATCTTGTGAGCTTCCTATCATGATCAAGATCATCGATTTGTAATCCTTCATGTTGTGTTTGTTGGGATCCGATGAATATTGAATACTATGTCAAGTTGATTAGCAATCTATCATATATGTTATTTATGTTCTTGCATGCTCTCCGTTGCTAGTAAAGGCTCGGCCAAGTTGATACTTGTGACTCCAAGAGGGGGTATTTATGCTCGATAGTGGGTTCATGCCTCCATTAAATGCGGGACAGTGACGGAAAGTTCTAAGGTTGTGGATGTGCTTGTTGCCATTAGGGATAAAACATCGATGCTTTGTCTAAGGATATTTGTGTTGATTACATTACGCACCATACTTAATGTAATTGTCTCGTTGTTTACAACTTAATACCTGGAGGGGGTTCGGATGATAACCTCGAAGGTGGACTTTTTAGGCATAGATGCATGCTGGATAGCGGTCTATGTACTTTGTCATAATGCCCCGATTAAATCTCATAGTACTCATCATGATATATGTATGTGCATTGTTATGCCTTCTTTATTTGTCAATTGCCCAACTGTAATTTGTTCACCCAACATCTCGCTTATCTTATGGGAGAGACACCACTAGTGAACTGTGGACCCCGGTCCTATTCTTTACATCTGAAATACAATCTGTCTGCAATTGTTCTTTACTGTTCTTCGCAAACAACCATCATCATCCACACTATACATCTAATCCTTTGTTTACAGCAAGCCGGTGAGATTGACAACCTCGCTGTTACGTTGGGGCAAAGTTCTGTGATTGTGTTGTGCAGGTTCCACGTTGGCACCGGAATCCCTGGTGTTGCGCCGCACTACACTCCTCCGTCATCAACCTTCAACGTGCTTCTTGGCTCCTCCTGGTTCGATAAACCTTGGTTTCTTTCTGAGGGAAAACTTGCTACTGTACGCATCACACCTTCCTCTTGGGGTTCCCAACGGACGTGTCGACTGCACGCATCAGAGACCTCGTCGGTAAGAACACCCCACAACCGAAGGCCACGCATTTGGATGCGCATAAAGGCAGCAAACTCCCCATAGTTGGTACCATCAAAGATCACTGGGCACCGAGGAATGCTAACGTAACCAGATGCAGAGGAAGCCATTTTTTTGGACGAGATCTAGATCTCCAGGCAGCAGGGCCGATCGTGGCAGTGCCGGCCAGGGGCAGGGCCGACCAGGGCAAGGCCGGCCGGAGGCGGTGGCGGCCGGGGAGGCGCCAGCCGGCGGCAGAGGTGGCCGAGGCGGGGCCGGCCTGACCATGGGAGCAGTCGGGGCGAGGCCGGCCGAGGCGGGAGCAGCCGGCGGTGGTGGCGGCCGGGCGGCACCGGCCGGTGGCGGGAGCGGCCGGAGCAGGGCGGGCCGATGGCGGGGGCGGCCGGAGTAGGGCTGGCCAGAGTAGAGCTGGCCGGAGACCCTGCAGATTGAGCTCGATTTGGAGCTCTAAATCCGACGAAAATGGCCAATTTTTTTGGAAAATAGCTCAATCCCGACGAGAACGAGAGAGAAAAGAGAAGGTGGAGCAGCGGCGGCCAGAAAGATCATCAGCGGCGACTCGGATCGAGTACAGAGTTGCAACGTGCAAAGAGCTAAACCTAGAGCTCTGATACTATGTTCTGAATAAGCAACTAGTATTCACTGTTGGGCCAAAGACCAATACATGTACATGGTGCAATATGCAAAAAACTCCTCATACACTGGGAATATACAGTAGAAGAGTCTATACATCACTACCAAAGAAGTCTATGTGATTCTTCGTAGTTTTGTGGATAACCATCAGCTCCCCGTTCCGAAGATGGTAACCTGTTTCAACATAATTTACTGAAGCTTGCGAGTTGCCAGACAGGCACTGAACGGGCTTCACATGTCCATGGCACATGGAAATTCTATATACTATGTCAAATAAGTGAAGTGCCTACTTCGATGTAGAGGTCAATCAAATTGTATTGTCATATAACCATAATATCCTCCTGCGTGGAATTTTCATATTTTATCCTTGCAAGTCTAGCAGTTTTAATTTTGTGGGGAAGTCTCCCAATGTTTGGATCGATTTTGAATATGCAGCATAGCATCTACAAAGCCGCACAAGGACGACAACAACAAAGGAAAAACGGCCAGTAAGCAGTTACAAGCACCGAATCCCCTTCTTGGCAACCGACCGCTCGAGCGAGCGAATCTTGTCGGCGCGGAGCGCTCGCGCGGACGCGCGAAGGCAATTCCCTTTTCGCCGCGTCACGCGTGTCACGCTCGTTTCTATTTTTGGTAACCGATCGACTTTCCCTTTTCGGCCCGTCGTTTTTGAATTATTTCGAATCGATTTGGGGTTCGCCTCCTTCCGCCCGTTATCCTCTCTCCCCTGTTCTCGTCTCATTCAGCCCTGACGGAGAGGGCGACGGCGACGGCGACGGCGGAGTCGACGCTCCGGTTCCTCGTGGCTAGTGCGCGACCTAGATTTCTCCTGCCGTCGCTTCACTAGCAAGCTCCAGTCGAGTTCGGCGCTGTAAGGTTAGTATTCCAACCTGGATCTAGTGGGGAGATCTAGGTCTCGCCGGCCGGTTTGTTTGTCCGGCGAGGGATTGTTTTCCACCGTGGATTTATTTTCTGATGGGTTTTTTGTTTGTCTGGCGATGGATTGTTCCGGCGAGGGTTTGTCTTTTTGGGTGGATTTTGTTCTCCGCCTAGGTTCCTGATTCGTTCCTCGGTTCACAAACCTCTGTTATCTGGGTCTCGTCGGCCGGTATTGTTTTGTGCGGCGAGGGATTGTTCCACCTTGGATTATTTTTTCTGATGGGATTTTTGGTTTTGTCCGGCGAGGGATTGTTCCGGCGAGGGTTTTTTTTTGGGTGTGTTTTGTTCTTCGCCTAGGTTCCTGCTTCGTACCTCGTTTTTTCTCAAATCTCTGTTATGGGATCGGCTGTAAATTGCGTTTTCACTTATTTCAATGTTCATTGTAGTCCGATTTTTGGCCTGTTGCACTTGCTTTTTGTCCACAATTTCTATGGTAATTGTAGCAGGAGAAAGCGAGAGATCATGCGACTTGTTTTTCTAGGTGTTCACAAATCCCTGTTATGGGGTTTGTTTTACCAACCCACTTACTCACTCTTCATCAACTAGTATCTCAACGTTTAACCAATATATACATTCTGAAGTTACCAACCTCTTTTTTTCCCTGTTATGGTAATTGATTTTACTAAGAGTTTCTCATTATCATGGCATCTGTTTTTGTATTGCAGCGTTGTTGTTTCAATGGCGGGCAGCAAGAAACAAGGTGGTGATCATCTAGGTGTTCGCAAAATGCCCAATGCTAGTGAGCGCGCTAGGAATCGGGCGTCTCCTCTTCCTGTTGTCAGGTTATATGAACATCTAAGTTCTGATCAGAAGAACTCGATTGGGGATATGGATCTTGGTTCAATGCTTGACATCAAGTGCCATGTTCTTCACAATCCATTGATAAGCTGGCTCGCTCCTTTGTATGATAGTCATTCCCGAGAGTTTGTCATTCAAGGGCGTGGTAGAATCCCTCTCAATGCTGATTCCATTTACCGTACACTCGGTCTTCCGCGGGGGGATATTCCTGTTGTGTATGCAATGGATTCTGTCATAGAGGCTCGTCTAGGTCCTTTGTTATTTCCTGGCCATAGCAGCACGCCGAAGATTACTGGTGTGTTCACAATGCTGTCAGAGATGACTCAGTATGATGACATTTTCAAGCAAGTTTGGATGATGTATCTTGTTTGTACTTTGCTTGCACCAACAACGTCTAACAAAGTCAGCAACGGATGTTATCCTATCTTGGTATATGTGTTATCCTCTAGTTTTTTAAAAAATCATTCAATTTTTTTATCAATATATGTGAACAATCATTTTTTACGCGGTGTTTACATTATTTTTTTGTAGGACAACATTAGCAATGTCAGGAACATGAACCTTTATCAGTTTGTGTGCGACAGATTGCATGATGAGCTTTGTCTTGGGAAGCCTTACGGAGGCTGCACTGTTCCATATTCGATTCTTGTATGTTGACTCTTTGGATATTAGCTCTCTTAACCTTGACCTTCCAGATGGTAGATTTGTTGCTAATATATGGTCAAAGAAAGATGTTGATACTGTGCTTGATGCTGACTTGAAAAGGGATGGATCTGGTTATGGGAATCTCGAGGTTAGTTAATCTTTTTTGTGTTTCTCATGTTATGACATGAACTTTTGTGGTCGATTTTGTGCAAGCTGATGCATTTTTTGTTTTTGTCTTGTCACTAATATCGGTTGAAGCCACACCTTGCTATAAATTTCAACTTGTTTGGAGGTGCAGCTAGCTTTGAAAGATGGGTTGAAACCAATACTGCACCTAACTGCCCGAAAAATGTATGATACAGTGATAAGTTTTTATTTTTTAGTTTTTTGTTTTTCAATTTTGTATGGTACCATTACATTTTTTTAGTATATCTCTTTTTTTAAATGAATTTTAACCTTTTTCATTTTTTGTGTGTTGTTTTTTGATGTAGCGTAAAGACAAGGTTTCTAGATTAATGGGTGAGTTTGCGTCTGGTCTCATCGGTCTAATGAGTAAGCTTGTGCAAGGTTTGACTGAGGTTGATGATGACGAAGTTGTGTATACTTGCAAAATCTGATAAGACATTACGCTCTCAAATCGTTGCCTCTCGTTCATCGCATGATGGAGGTGCTGCAAACACAACCTCTCCTATTGCGCAATCAACTTATGATCGTCCTGATAAGATTGTAGGGAAATCACCAATACGCCGTCTCAAGAATGTGCCTTGCAACCAAAGTGCTGATGCTACAGATGTTGGGGGGGATGTGCCTTGCAAGCAGATTGCTGATGTTACAGATGTCGGAGGGGATGTCCTTTGCAACCAGAGTGCTGATGCTACAGATGTCGGAGGTGCTATTACTGCTGATCCATTGAATGTTGTTGATTCCGTTTCATCACCTGTCTCCGAGCAAACTAATGTTCGGCCGAGGCCCGTGTTGTTGAGCAAACTCGTGTTACCAGGTCTGCTGCAAAAGCCGCTTGTGGTGCCAAAGCGCCATGTCAAACTGATAAGGTACCTGTTGTCAACTTCAGTGACAATATGTCTGACGGCGAGAGTTATCATTCTGACAATGACAGTGATTATGTTGATGAAGCCGTTGCTGATCGCTTTGTTATTCAAAGCAGACGTCATGTGGATGTAGGTGAGCATGGTGATACCGTGTTGTCGAAATGTGCAGGAGTGCCAAGCCAGACAACTCTTTCTGGTGTTGCGACAGTTATTCCCGGTGTTTCTCCTGAACTGGTTTCCACCAGTGTACCCATGGATATTGATTGTCTTGTTGCGGAACCATCGATGCTTGATGCTCTAGTACGTTTTATGGAAGCTGATATCACTTGTTGCATCGACGAGATAATAGGATTGTGTTTCGGGGTCTTGAAAATCTTGCGGACTACTTGCTGCTATGCATATTGATGGTGTTGTTGATGAGCGAGATTTAGATATTGGGAAGCAAGTTTTATCTGAAACAAATGAAGCTGATCTTCTTCGTGCCAAAGATGCCAGTCTTGATGGTGCTTGTCATTTACGTCGGTACGAAGTCGAGCGAAGTTCCGAGTTCTAGCCTTGAGGTTGCTTGTAATGAATGAAGGCAATGTGAAAGGATTATCCGATGGTTATGATGTTGTCGGTGAGACAATCAACGAAGTCGTGAATGATTTGAAAAGGAGTAGGTGTGCTCTCGATGCCTCTGAAGCGAAACGTACTTGTGTTGTACGCGAGGATAGTTCTGTTAATCCTGTACAGAATGAACCGTCATCTGCTCCTAAGAAGAAGCCCAATGTGAGAGGCAGAAGGTATTTTTGATCGACCCCGTTTGAAGTTACTTACCAATGTATTTCATGTGTAGCTATCAACATTTCTGTCGTTGCATTTTCTTACATTTTTTCGCTGTAAATGTATTCATGTCTTTTTCTTTTTTGCTCTTTTTTTGTATTTCGTGTAATTTTACCAAATACCATCTCATGAACTTACCAATGCCTTTTTCTGGTAGTTATCAAAACGCTGGTTGTATTTGCATGACATAGTATGTTTTTATACTTCACTGTTTTTGTAGTTTTTTCTAATAATTTTAAGTTTTTTTGCTTTTTCACAGGCAAAGTCTGTTTATAAAAGTCCAGGTTGCTACAAGATCTTCACCACGACGAGCTCCTAGAGGTACTTCTTCAGGTGTTGCTGATAACGTTGCAGTTAAATCAAAAGTGTATACTTTGAAAGACCGTCTTGAAGGCTCAACAAAAATTCAAGCTGCTGGAACATCTACTGTAGTTGAAACTGGTAGTCAGATTTTATCAGAGGTTGTTTCTGATGGGGTTGTTTTTAAGGATGCTTGTTTTCTCTTCCAAGTCTACAAGTGAAAGCTGTTCCAACGGGAAAAGAATATGCACATGAGGATCCGGTTCAAGTTAGCTTTGCAAGCTGGTAGCCGATTTCAGCGAGTTGGTGGTTCCGATGTGGTTGTCCCTTCTAAGTCTACAAGTGAAATTGTTCAAACAGAAAAAGAATCTCCACACGAGGAACCACTTGAAGTTAGCTTTGCAAGCTGGTACCCGGGTTTCAGCGAGAGGTTGGTTCCGATGTGGTTGTTCCTTTTAAGTCTTCAATTGAAATCGTCCCAACAGGACAAGAATCTGCACATGAGGAACCGGTTGAAGTTAGCTTTGCACCTCAAGATTCCGGTACCGGTGTTACAAATCGGATGGCTGATCCTGTTGGCGATGTTGACCATCATGCATACTGCTTCTCTTTGGAACAACTGTTGTTGTTGCTCGTGATGCTGAACAAAATGCAACAGCTTCTCCACAAGGTATTTGCTCTCTCGTTTTTTCGTTGTATCGGTTTATGTTTTTTGTATTCATTGTTTTTTCATTCTTTCATTGTTTGTTTGACTTAGTATGAAACATTTTTTTAATCAGATCAAACTGATTCTTGTTGTTAAGAGAGCTAAATTTGTTGCTGCTGATGACAAGCTGAGTCTCACTCCTGGCATCCCTATAGATCCATCTGCTTATCATGTGTCTGTTGTAAATACATCTGCGTCTGATAAAAGCGCTTCTCCATCTGGTAATATGATTTTTTGTTTTGTGCTCTTTTTTGATTGCTTTTTTTTTGTCACGCTTCTGCTCACAATATCATTGTTTTTGCGCAGAGGCATTAGGAAATGCTGATGGTCATGATTCTACCATTTCTGCTGATGTTGTTAAAGAATCAGAAACTGCAAATGTGTCATCTATCCCTCCTCTCTGGTTAGATCACTTTTTCTATCTTTTTGTGTTTTATTTTTACAGTTTTTACTTTCTTTTTATTTTCATGTTCTTTCTGTTTTTCACTCAACCTTTTTTACTTATTACATGTTTTTACGTGCATGTCTTGTTCCATCAATTCATCTACGCCCGTTCCGCGTATTATCTCCCACTTGTAATCTATATATGCAGAATGCGTACCATCAGGGCAAGTAAATGCAAGTATCCGTAATACGTTTTCAAGGAACAAGAGAGGGAGGAAGAAGAAGAATTAATTGCTATTTTTACAAAATCTGCCTTTTTTATGTATCATTGGGGTGTGGCGAAGTGATGGTGCTTTGTTGAGTTGGTCGATGTATTAACTTTTTATTTTATTTTATATGGGTGAACAATATCCTGTATGAACGCTATGTAATTTTATCCCTGTTTATATGTAATGGATGATTTTACCTTTTTTGTTATGAATAATATCGATCTGTGTGAGTGAGTACTGTTTGTTTTTTCTTCCCTATCTCTTTTATTTTTTTGGACCTTTTTCTTTTTTCTTTTTATACCTTCATTTTTGTGTTTTTATTTGTGGCTACATGTGCGGTGATGTTTATTTTTGTCAATGAAGACGGAGGTGCAACTGACTTTCAAGAACATTGTTTTGACGACTCTGTAGACGGATTGCATCTTGTAATTGCCACCGAAATCAGTAACAATGAAGCTGGTATGTCCTACTCTATCTTAGTAGTTAAGTTTTTCATATAGAATATCATGTCCTTGTTTTTTTACATTTTGTTAACTTTCTAATTATCCTTTTTTTGATTTTCTCGAGATGATTTGGAGGTCCTTTATATTACTCCAGCTTTGCCGAGTGCTCGTTCATAATTTACATCGTTGCCGGTAGAACTCCAAGGACCGGGCTACGCATGGAAAGGGTCGTTCTTCCTTCGAAGTTCATGCTACCTCCATACAATCGAGTAACTTGCACCGATGAGCAAGAATTATTGTACCAGCAAGTTATAAAGCACAACGGCGACTCTCAACACTCTAAAATAAAACGAGTATGTCGGGTTTCTCATGTATACGCAATGGTGTTCTTTTTAGATAATTCATTACTTTTTAGCAACTTAGTTTGATCATGTATTCCTTTTACGGCGGATCAAGGTTTTTGATGATTGACCCTATGTGGGTTTCCACTTGGTGACTTAGCTAGTAGCGTTATGCCTTCGGAGAAGCTGTCAACAACGGTTGCCGAAATTGGAATTGCTTGTTCTTCGGAGTTGATTGTCCGAAGAAGAAGATAATTTTCCCATGGATAGTAAGCTGTTTATTTGCTTGAAAGAAGATTTAATTCAAGAATACTGCAGAAACATTTCGGGATGGATGATAAGTATAAACTTAGTCACCAAAATCCGGTAAACTTTTTTCTGTGTTTTTATGTTTTTCGATTTGTGTTACTTGTGAACATTTTATTTTTTAATGTTTCTCGACCCTTTGTTTTTATCTTTTCTTTTTTTTGTTTTGTTTCGAGTTGTGTTTTGGTGTCCTTCGGAATCTTGGAACGAGAAAAGAAGCCATGTGGTCATTGGTATTCACTTGTTCTTGAATTTTGAGAAAAAAAGGTTTGAAGTTCTTGATTACGCGCGTGGTCACGATGATGAATCGCTCATTAATCATTCTAGTGATCTAGTCGATGCTATCAAGTGCATGTATCGTATAAATTACTCCAGTTCATCAAAACAGATTGATGACTATGAGTTGGTTTTCATTGAAGCTCCTAAGCAAAATAACAAGTATGTTCTCTTCTTTTCTATCTAACTTATGCTTTGTTCACTGTTGGACATTTCTTTGTATTTGATAGCTCACATATCTTTTTTATCGTATTCTTTTTTTGAAGCATTGATTGTGGTTATTTTATGCTCAAGTTCCTTGAACTTTGGAATGGCCGTGTTGTACTGCTATCACTTATGATCGGATACCGGCACTTAGGAAGGTCCTAACATGGAATTGGTTAAACCACCCTCCGAACAAGTTGCGGAATTGGAGGTACCTGTTGGAAAGCAACGCTCTGTGAGGTATGAACTACCGGATGCAACTCAAATAAACTACCACTTACGAGCATAAATAATCTACTTTCTCTTTTTACTTGCAGTCTGATTTAATTAGCATTTTTTCTTATTCTTTTTTGGCTTGGTAATTTGTAACACTAACCGTTGGTAAATATATGTTTTAGCGGTTGGTAAGGGGGGGGGTTGGGGGGGTGGGGGCAGGTTGGTAGTTTGTTACGAGCTAAAATGTCATTTTGTCTTTTTTTGTTTTGTTTGTAACTTAATTTATTTTGCTGTTCGTGGAATTATCAAAAGGCTGGTAAACAATATGCTAAGAAGTTGATAAACACGAGGAAGAGCGGTTGATAACTTTCTATAATTCGACCTCGTCGAGGGTGTTTTTGGGGGGATGGTGTTGATAAGTTCATGTTCTTTTTTCGCAGTTGTTTTGATGGGCGACTCGGGTTGATATTTTTTCATGTTTTTACATTTGATAAACAAGCGCTTCGAGGGTTGATACATAACTGGTCGGGGCGTTGATAAGTTCATTTTTCTTTTTTGATAGACAGTCGGGTTGATAATCATCAAGGATAGTTTTCATAATTTATGGAACGGAAAAATAATTATCCAAATTGTAGTATTACAAGTTCGAACGACAAACACAACATGACCATTACACAAATGATTGTACTCCTTCTTTCATTGCATACTTCCATCATTCTTTTCGCTCATCCTTCTTGCTTTGTTATGGGTTCCCTTCTTCTTTTTGGGAATCCATTCCTGGTATGCTCTCGCCAACTTTGTGTATTTTTTTACATGGGATAAATTTAGTAAATGGTAATAACTTTTTTAATAGTTTCTTTTTGTACTTCGTGTATATTTTACGTAAGTCGATACGGTACCTTGTCTCTGTCCGGGCACATTGGTCTTTTGTGTCCAGCCAACCTGCAAAGTCCACACAATCTTGGTGCAGCCTTTTTCTTTAGTTTTGCAGCAGATTTCTCATGGAAATTCATAGGTCTTTCACCTAGGTTGAACCCTGGATTTCCTGATTGTGGTGGATCCTTATAAGGGCGATGCTCATCTTCATTTTTTTCTTGGTCACTTGAATTTTTCTCCTCAGGGTGTATCTGTTCATTGTTCTGTCCATGATTGTTGTCTTCTCTATCTTCATGACGCATATTGTCGGTATCTTGTTGAGCTGGGTCATCAACCTTTTTTCTCTTACGTGTGACTTTTTCTTTCGTCCGGAGGCGTTCAATTGCATCTTTGCATATAGCTTTCTTCAGCTCAGCAACTCCTTCGGCAAACAAGTCGTATGACCTATCATCCGTGCGAGACGGTAGATAGTATGTGTGATATTTTGCTCATTTCAATTGCGTGTCTAACAGACCAAGTGTGTGTTCTGTGATGCTTGTGTTGCTTCTTCTCTCCGTCAATCGCGCTACCTCTATTCCAGCTGCGGTAGTCCATCTAGGGTTGATGAAACCGGCTGGAAGCTCGGTCAAACCAATATGACTAGCCACCCTCGGGACATGGCAGCAGCTTGTATTCCATCGCGAGCCATCTTAGAGCACGAGCACTTGTACACATCGTCATCGGAGGAAACACTAACCACATATGTTAATGCGGGGAACTCTGCATTCCTATAGTTAGCCACCCTAATCACTCTGTATAATCTTTTCTCTTCCACAACTTCAACGTTGTAAGCAGTACACTTCCTTAGCTCTTCAGCAAACTTGCCGTATATTGGGTCTGTGTAAATTTTCATTGCTTCCCTTTCAAGAGGATTGAATCCCCAATTCACAGACTCCTTGAACTCACTTTTCTCTCTTAGGCGATCTAGGTCGGACTGTTTTTTTTCTTGTATTATGATATACTCCTTGAAGAATGTTGCAATCGAGTCCTTCCTTTTTACATAGTGTTTGAATAAGGAGTTTGTGCTCTCACTTCTCCCCGTCGATGAAGTGAATGGGAAGAATCTCTCTTTGAAATATCTTTGGGACCCACCGAGCTACGATGTCATATATCCTGTCCGGGTGTGGCTCTCCCAAAGCATTGTAGCGCTCCGAGTAGATCATGCCGGCTATTTTCGAATTCCTCTCGGAGTAAATGAGTTCCTTATAACCGCTCTTAGTTCTTCCTTCGAGTCCCTCTTCTTGCGAAGAATAGGGACAACTTGTCATCCGGGTTCTTGCTGATGTGAAAGTTGCGAAACGGTGCACTTGTGTAAGGTAATGCTTCGGATATTGCAATCCTCATTGCAACGTCTTGGTCTGTTATTATAGTTTACGGGTGCTTGTTGTCCATAGCAGACAGGAATTCCTCAAACGACCACTTGAAAGTGTACTGCTCTCTCATCCTCGAGCAGTCCTACTCCGAACACGACTGTTTTGCCATAGTTATCAACCCCTAATATTGGAGCAAATGGCATCCCATACTGGTTGGTTGAAAATGTTGTATCAAATGATACAAATTGCCCAAACTTTGAGTAGTTTGCCCTCCCTATCTGGTCTGTCCAAAATATACTTTTCACTCTATTATCGCTGTCAACATCAAGTGAATGTCTGAATCCAGGCATCTTTTCACGTGCTTCCTTGAATAGTAGCAACAACTCTTCAATGTCCCTGTTCTTAATTTTCTTTCTTTCTTTTGCTAGCTCGTTCTCTAGGTTTTTTGTATCAAATGGAACTGCCCATGAAGCTTCCCCTTGTTTTCCTGAATATTTTCATTATGTTCCTGGGTGGAACTCTTGTTTCTTGTAGGATGTGGATCAGAGTCTTGTCTGATGCAGACATTGACCTGTGACACTTCATGAACCTTACTATCCACTCTGACGGAGCTAGGCTGTGGTTGTGTTCTAGTCTCACGTTACTTATTGACCACTTTCCTCTGTATTCCTTCACAAACATTCTGACTTTGCATTTTGTCTGCACAATCCTGGAAGTCCGTCTGCGTGCGAGTGCCATTGTCAACGTATGTATCGTCACGGCACCTGTTGCATGAGAATGTCTGTCTTGTTATTTCATTGGTTTTTCTAGACTCGTAGGAGGTGTCCCTTTTTATTGCAAATCCAACCCTTCTTGCGTACACTGCAAAGAAGAAGAATGCATCATCTTTTGAATCGAATTCCATCCCAAGCTGTGGGAGTAGATGCCTTCGATATCTCTTGCATTGTTGGATACTTCTTGTTTGCAAACATTCTGTCCATTTCAAGCTCTTCGGCGGTCGGTACCTCCGGATTCGAGCATCGACTCAAGAGTTTCTTCATATTTTTCATCTTCTTTGTTCCCATGCTCATCACCATTTGAATAATCAGCATTGTCAGCTGGGCATGCATTCTCACCAGCAAATGATGCACCATCTGCATGCAATTCTGGGATGTTGCTATCAGCATATCCTTCGTTGTCTTCGTTCTCGAATTTGAGCACCTGGTTTTCACATAGATGCATCATGGTTTTTGGGGTATCAGCTATGGTGTTTTGTTAATGTCTCCCAAATAAACTCAATGTTTTTACTTTATTTTTGTTTTGTAAATTATGTTACGTGAAGCAATTTGACATGTTACCTCATTTAAATCGAAGTCCTTGCATTTTTGTTTGCTCGCCCTTGTGATGTTTGATGACGTATGTCCTTCCGCTTCCGAGTTTTGCTTGTGCATGTAAAAACTTTCTTCAAGCTGCTTGTAGCTCGCTAAGCTTTCGAGCTCAGCTCTCTCTTTCCTTCTACGAAGAAATGCCTGTAATGTGTAACAAATACTTTTATTAGTTTTTCTTTTTTGAGCATATGAACAAATCCCATCTCTATAGTCTGCAGAGGTTCATTACTCGTGCAAATTTATCTACCATGCTCCGACCTTTGTATCGGTGTCTTCCATGTCATAGAACCAAATATACTTTACGCAGCGAGTTATTTCATCCTCCTGTTGTGTTTTTCCCGACTCATTCGCTTTTGTTGTATCCATCTGCAAAAGAAATTATTGTTGTATCAGAGTTACTCTTTCTGTTTTACATTTGTTAGTCATAGTCACATGTTTATGTATATGAGTTTAAATCAATTTTTTTTTCATATCTGCCTTTTTCAGATAATGGAGGATTTAACTTTTTTGTGTGCAAGTCAATAAGAGTATGTGGAGCTATGGACAAAGAATTATGGACAGATGATACACAGTGTTACCATTTTTTGTTCTACGTGTGCTGTGTAACTTTTAGTACACAGGAGGATGTTAACGAGTTTTTCTTAATTTGTCTCTTTTTTGTATTTTTTTTCTCTTTTTGATACGTGTAAAGTGGTCAATGTTCTGTAAGTTTCTCTATGTGATGTACATTGTACGTTTTTCCCCATGTAATATTCTACTATGCTGAACCTTTTCTATATTTTTTCTATTATGGTAAATGAAGGTAATGTACATATGATTTTCTAGGTTTTCTAGATGAAAAATGCATGTGCTAAGTTGAATTAAGTACTAACCTTTCCTTTTTTATACCGAATGCTGGTGGGTGAATCTCCTATCTCAGATCAAGGACTCATCCCGTAAACCACTTTGGATGATTTTGTCTATAACCTGAGCACCCTAAATCTCTCTCTCTAGAAGTTCTTCGTGAAATTTGTATTTTTCGACCGTGGGGGGTAGAAGTTCTTTTCGTGGCTGGGTTTAAGAAAAAGGATGATGGTCAGATTTCGTCCGTCTGGTGCACTTGCTCCATTGCTTTTTGATGTGCACCAGGCGGAAGCTTTTTTTTGGTTGAGGAGAGAGATGGTGGCGATGGTTGGTGGCGGAGGAGATGGATCTGTCCCCGATCAGATCCTGGGGAAGAAGGAGTTTATTTCCTTTTTTTTCGGTTTTGATTATTGTGTACGTGACCCTGTTTCTTATCTTCCTCTATCTTTCATTTCTATCCTTGTGTGTGTACATGTCCACCTGTTCCGTGGGTATTTTTTATATTTTATTTTTTCGGGGGGTTTTTTGTCAATAGGTAGATCCTACCTAACCCGACGAGCTGTCCCCTTTCCTCTTTCATTCTCTTTCCTCTCCCGACCATTCTCCGTCAATCTCGTATATTTTCCTCCAAGAAGGCGCTAGGCGTGTACGGAGGAGAAATCATGGGCAGATCCATCTAGGTCGTGTTTTCAGATCTGTTTTTTTTTGTCTTGCCCTTTGTTTCCTGTTCAATTTCTTCATACCTATACGTTTCTTCCAGCTCGTAGGATCGGCTGGTTTTCGTACCTCTTTTTCTTTGGCTTTTTCATCTTTTTCGCAGATCCAATGATTTTTTTTCCGCTTATCTTATGATGATTCGTCTATACTCCCCTGTACCTTTTTCCTGGATGATTTTTTGTTTTTCCTCCAGGATTTTTTGTTTGGTTTTCTGTTCATATTGGTCTTCTTCTCTCAGCATTTCTTTTTTTCGAATGACTGATATATCAATTGTGTTAATCAAGGTACACCAACTTCTTTATTTTTGCAGGGTATGGAGATTAATCTTTCAAACTAGCAATCCTTCTTCTTATATTTCCTTCTTCCATCTGCAAGCCATGGATGGGAATGATGCAGCAACGGTATAACATGATTTTGTTGTGTTTGTCTCTTTTTTTCTTTTTTGTGTTTATCTGTTTCGTGTATGTCCCAAATTATATATGTTTTTTGCTTTTCTGGTTGATCATTTTATTAAATTTTTGTGTGCCTAGATCATAGTTGATGTTCATCAACCTGTAATGACTATTCGATGCCATGTGTACAAGGTAGTGTGAAGGTGCTGTCATTTGATGGTTTGTTTGTGTTCATTAATCGGCGTTTTTCCTTTACATATATAATTCTAGATTGGAAATTCGTTACGAATTTTAAGCAAACTTGATTACACTACGATGGTTAGCTAGATTGGAATTTGCTTCGAATTACAAGACAATTCGAAGTTAATTTGCCTTACTTTCGAACAAAGCTTGAAATAGTAGTCCGGACTTGATATGCACCATTTTCTCCGGAGACCATAGTTGCATCAGCCACGACTATCGGCGCCACTCTCTTGGCCATGGGCGCTTGATTCATGGAGCGAGATCTTATGGTTCATTTGGTGCTTTTTTAGTGAACCACTCGCTTACGAATTAATATGTGTATGGTTCAACTTACTATCTGCTGCTTGTGTTTGCTGAAGGACTTTTTTTTTCTTTTTTTCTTTTAAACCTGTACTTGTATTGGGATCGCCAAATGACTGCCAAAGAGAGTTTGTTAACACACTCGTTGGATCAGTTAAAAGCCTTGAATTATACTCAAATTCAAAATGAGTTGATTTTAAGAAAACACAATTATGCTCGATCGATGTTGTTAGCTCGATTGGAACTTGGTTACTGAACTACGAGAACAATCCGTAGTTAATTGGTTATTACTTTCGAACAAAGCTCGGTAAGCAATGAGCCATTTTTTGCCGGAGACCATACCTGCCATCAGCCACCGACTATCAGCAATCTCGTGGCCATGAGCGCATGATTCATGGGGCAGATCCTATAGTTGGGCTGGTGTGTTGCTGCCATTTTATGTTTCCACTTTAGATCAACACTTCACTCTCTTCATCATGCAATTTTGTGCCATACATATTATTTAATCATGTAATTTGCAATTATCAGGGCTTTAGGACCAAGCTCTCGCTTCCTAAGTTTCTGGGAGTGACTAGACGTTTGACACCTACTCAGAAAAAGCTTGTTGCTGATATTGGTCTTGAGCAACTGCTCTATGTGACCTGTGATTACCTTCCTAGGAGTCTCATCGCTTACCTGGTAGCTAACTTCGATTCGAAGACTAGGTTGCTCTCTCTACCTAATGGTCCTCCTGTCAAATTCAGTGCCTATTGTATCAACAAAGTTCTCGGCACACCCATCGGAGGTTTGCTTGATTGGTAGGAAAGTCGATCCTCATTTAAGGGCAGCTATTGGTGATTTGACCAAGCTGCAAAGGACATTACCCTACCATTTCCGAGCTGGATAAAATGTTGACAAGTGAATTGGATGGAGACACTTTCAAAATTGTTTTCACTTTGTATGCCATGACCGCTTTTCTCTGTCCTTCTAGCCATGACGCTGTGAGTCCTGACTACTTACACATCGTGGAGAATCCTTCGTCATATCCTCTTTCGACTTCTCAAGTGCTTGTACTCCGGAAGCTCGTTTCTTCCATCGAAGCTTATAATGGAGGTACAACTTCGGTCTTAGGAGGGAACCTGTTTTGCTTAATGGTACGTAATGTTCATACCAGGGTAGAATTCTCCAAAAGGGGGAAAAGTCTGTATTTTAACATCTTTTCTGCTTTTGTGTTGTCATAGGCTGTGTACTTTGAGTTTCTTGACACTGAGGTGATTCTGCCACACTTGAAGTGCAATGTTCCTCGAATATCAATATGGTCTTCTTCTTTGGTTTCGGAAATCGAGATGCTAGATTGTGTTTGCAAAGCCAAAGCAATATTCGGTAGCTTGCATGTATGTTTTCCTTTTTCCAGACTTAGTTTATTTCGTACAAATTTCATTTTTCTCACACAATTATCGTTCAAACATTGTTGTTTTTCTTCTCTTATTCATTCAGACGAAAGATGTTGCAAGGACCCCTTTTGGAAATTCACTTAATGAAGGTCAAACCATTGAGAGTAATTCATATGAAGACCTTCTACAATTTGTCTTGTCAACAACACCTTTGGAGTCGCATGAAGAGGTATGTATGCTTCTAAGATAATTATAATTCTGTGATAGCACCAAGCTGCTTTTTGAAGAATTCTACCCTGGTCGGGATGCGTGTTTTTACGGGAGGGAGTTGACATGTTCACGTTTTTTTACGGTTTTGGTACGCGATCGGGTTGATAATTTCACGTTTTTACATTTGATAAATAACTTTTCGTGGGATTGATACATAACTGGTCAGGGGGTTGATAAATACACTTTTTTCAGAGGCAGGCGACAGGGTTGATAAATTGACGTTATTACACTTGATAAATAACTTATATGGCGTTTGGTTTGATACATAAGCTGGGCGAGGTGGTTCTTAAATACACCTTTTTCACGGGCAGAGCACTCTTGGGTTGATAAGTCCACCCTTTTACGAGTTGATAAATAACTGATCGTGGGGTTGATACATACCTGCTCGAGGTGGTTGATAAACACACTTTATTTTTTGCCGGGGTAGGCTACTTGGGTTGATAAATTCACCTATCTACATTTGATAAATAAGCTGATCGATGGGTTCATACATAAGCTGGTCAAAGGGTTGATAAATACACTTTTTCTAAGTCTGTTGTTCAATAGTTCTTTTTTATTAACGTGTCTTTTTGTTTTTTATTTTTGTTTTGTTCATAAAGGTTAAGGCACAAGTCTCTTTGTTAATAAGCAAAATGCAGAAAGACATAATGGACTCCATACAACCAGTAATTGTCAAGAATGTCATGAGGTTTCTTAGGATGACTTCACTTAGTTCATGCTTGTTGAATACTGACGAGAAGCATAAATGTCAGAGTGGACCTGTGTGTTTCAAAGTACCTTCGCATGGTTCTACTTGTTTGCCAAAGTCCATTAGTTCGGTCGGACACTATGTGTATTCCTGGGCATGCAGCGAGCATTAAAAATTTCGATCCTCGACTATGTCCGATGTGGACTGTGAAATAGACCATGTCTGCAATGATGGTTGCTTGTTACCGAGTTCTCGACGATGATACGCTTGAGAGATTGAATAAAGAAGCTATGAAGGATGGTCGGGTTCCTGATATCTTGTCCATTATTTCTGCTATGGAATCTCTTCAATACCCAAGCGATCTAGGTGAACTCACCGTAACTTTGAGTTGTTGGAGCGAGATGATCCCGCCCAAGCTCGACTGGTCTCGGGTTTATGATTCTGCATCACCGGGGAGTTGACAGGGCTTCGGTATGTTATAGATCAAGGCTGCATGAAGAGAGGAAACTTATGGATGCAAGGGAATTGCGATCACAACTTGTTGTACGAAAAAGTTCACTTCTCTGTCGATTTGGACGAGTGTCGGCAGGTTCGGGAGACCCAATGGCGCGGGGTACTTTTGCAATGAAATTTTATCCTCGAACAAAAGAAATGCAATGATTTCAAGCAATGATTTTGGTCCTGAATCTTCTTGCTTGATAAAGAGGCCAAGGATGTTTGGAATTAAAGAAGAAGGCTGCAGTTCAGAGCATTGATCCTGCTGGTATAGATAATACAAAGGAAACTCGTTTTAATGATGGAGAGACACCCTTTATATCTCCCATCAACTGTAACATGTCGCACAGACATGTTCAAGCTCCTGAGACATCGTATTCATGGGATGAAAGTGAGTTTGACAGGGAGTTATTAAGAACAACACTTCAAGCAGAGGCTGAGCACGAATCGAAGCTACGTTCGACGCAGTTTCCAAGTTATGAAAATCAAGCATTCAATGTTACAGAGATCAGCCCAAACAAGGTCATATCAGAGTTCAATTCTACATTGGTTGAACAAGATGTTTTCAAGGACATTGTGCACAGAGTCCCCAAAACTGCAAAAGCAAAGACGTAAGTTGATCTCCCATTGATCAATTTTTTTATCGGCGATACTTGTTTCTTATACTTGTCCATCCTTTTTTATGTGTTTGTGTTCACTTGTCTTTTATTTTTTGTTTTTGTGTTTCGTTGTTTCTTTTTTGGCAGTGTCAACATTGTGCGAATGGGTAGTACTTGGGCCGAGCACCGTGTTTTTGCTCTTAGTATGCAAGTGTATGGTAATGTGAACAAATACGTTATCAACATGTTGGGGAAAGCTGTCATTGTTGAGGATACTGAGAAGCGTTCACTGAAACTTTTACCTGAAGACCATTGGAAACGATATTTCATCCCTTTTGATGAATCTGTAAGCTTCTCTCTCTCTCTCTATATATATATATATATGCTTGTGATACATATAGGTTGGACTTTTGTTTTATAAACCTGTATTGATGTTTTCATTATCAATATGTAGGCTCTGTTTGCAAAACCTTATGAGAACCCTGGAACCCTGTCTAGACTCATATCACATGAAATGATTGGTTTTAAGCTCGATTCAATGGATCTGGTATGTTTTTAATAAACTTTTATATGTGTTACGAAATAATGGCTTTATAACCCTCTTTTTATTTTTGCCTTATTGTTTTTCGAGCAGCTTTTGAAACTTTTTATCTATCGGATGTTGTTTTTTATCTTCTCACACTTATTATTGTCCTTTCCTTGTTATGCCTTTTTTTTTATCGTAGGTGCATGTTCCGTTGTTCACATCCGGGTTCTACTACCTTCTTCTTATCAACTTTAGGTTAAAGTTGTTTGAAGTGTTATACCCTAACACAAAATTCAATCTTGTGTACGAGCACGTCGAGGTTGCAATTAAGAATTTTAAAATGGGATTCAATTTATCGTACAAGCACTCATTGATCAAAGTTGATGGCATGCAAACAATTTACAGGAGTGTATGTTCTTCTGACAAAGAGTATGTCACAAGTTTCCTATATCTGTTTTCACATGTCCTTTTTGATTAAAAGTTATCAGGAGTATTGTTATGTAGTTACCATTGGTTTTGATAGTATGTTACCAGGTCATTCATTATATAGTTATCAATGGGTGGGGGAGGCCATTGGTTTTGATAGTATGTTACCGAGGTCATTCATTGTATAGTTACCAATGGGTGGGGGAGGCCATTGTTGATTGTGTCGTTACGAGGGCTTTTCTTTCCTTTTCTTTTTATGTATCCTAATGCTATACAAGTTCTACTTGTAACTTTTTATCCTTTCTCTTTTATGTATTTTTTCGGTTGTGATAGTGGTGTGTTCGTCATGGAATTAATAAGAAATCGAAGGGAGGAAACAAACTCGTTTTGAACCAGGTATGTCTTTCTCTTTTTTTCGTTAATTACTTATCATATGTGTTTTTTCATTTCCTTTTTCATTTCTTTTTTGTTACCGATGAATGAAATATATTTGTTAAAATGTTTATTTAATATATGTATTCTTTATTGTCTTTTTTAGAACCATGCAAAACCATTGCGCGAAAGTCTTACTTACTATATGGTTGCTCATCCTTTCAATGAGAAGATGCCACCGGAAACAAAAGAAATCCTTAGGAAGCATGTACGTTTTTTCACATTTTTGATTTATCTTTTTTCCTGAATTTTTTAATCTTGTTTATTGATCAATTTATTGATCAGTATTTATTTTTCTTTTTTTTTGCCATGCATTTCATGATACAGGGAATCCCATTTGACCACCAGGTTTGTATTTCTTAAATCTATTTTTTATATGGCTTTTTTTCCCATATCATTTTGTTTTTGTGGTTTGTTTTTGCACACAACTGACTGTACTTCTTTTTTTTGGACACCGAGGTTACTATCCCTGGATGCACGAGCAAAACAAGCTTGTTAATGGTGAATATCACATAGTCCTTTTTGTCATATCTTCATTTTGCACGAGCAAAACAAGCTTGTTAATGGCTGTCTTTTTTTTGAATGCGAGATGATATCGACTCCATTGAAGAAATGCTTATTTTCCGATCCTTTTCCATGTTTTATGAGTGTCCGATTTTGCTTTGTGAAGAGGAGATGAGATGCGACCAGATAAGATGTAGTGTAGACAATTTTTTTTTGTCAATCATTTTATGTTTCTTCTTCTTTTTTAAATTAATTGACTAGTTATTCTTCTAGTTTTTTGTGGAAGTGTAATGACTTTTAAATGTGGACATATCCATCCGGGGTTGGAATGTGAGTGAGAACCTTGTGTTTGTCAAATAATAATCGCAACTTATTCCTCTTATTTCATTCTTTTTTTGGGGGTTCGCACTTGTGTTTGGCCCATCGTGGCCCACTAATTAAACTCCTTTTTTATCTAGTCTTTTTTT